>NC_136409.1:163837500-164332500 GCF_051521515.1 Lactuca serriola
TTAACATATTTCTTAGCTTATAATAGAGATAACTGTATTTTGAACTGCATAAATTTGAGATTTTTGAATGAGGAAATAATGAACTGAAGAGCTTGGAATTTACTGGACGATGTCCTTTTGAAAACTTAATTTTGGTCGAATAATCTTAATAAACTTTTTTAATGAAAAACATAAGGTATGTTAAATAACAAATCCCAAACACCCCCATCAACATACTTATAAGGGTTATTTTGTTACTTTTAGAGTTACTATTGTCTTAATATGATTGGCAACGACAGTTACTGACTCCTTCTCAAAGGTTAAAAGTGAAAGATGTCATAAAAGAAGATTGAAGTAAGACATGTATTAATGGGGTTACTTTGTTCAATGGAATTAAAATAAAATAATAAACATCAAATTCTCGTCTTATTAGATTACAGTGAAGTTTTTAGAATAAGGACCTGATCCAAATATGGAATTTAGAACCCATGCGATTGGCAGTAAAACTTTTGACATAACTATATGTTCACTGTGCAACATAATATCCCTTTTATATTCTGAGCAATTATGAACTCAGATCTACCCTTTTGACATTAATGATGAGCCAAATGATTTGGTCTCCCTTGACCCTCTTATGATTTTTCAATGTGATAACCAACTAATTAGGTATAAATCAATAACATAAGTTAGAGGACGAATTAGTTACAATATGTCACACCCCGAAACCGAAGGCGGAAACGTTCCGGGGAGGAGGACGTCATGAAGTATCGCAACCAATGTACATAGTAAGCATAGTAAACACAAAACATTACATTACATAGATTCATTACATTTGTTTGAAAGTAAAGTAATACAAGTTTTGTAGATACATAAGTTTAATAAAAAATAAGATGAGACTTCCATACGCTCCGTCTTCTGCAAAAGAACGCGTGATACCTGTCTAAGAAGAACCTGAGAATACAAGCAGTTTAAAAATCAGCATAAAGTTGGTGAGTTCATAAGCTGTTTGTTTTCTTGAAATTGAACAAATTTCCCTGTAGTTTTATCAAAACAATTGTTATCCAAGAAAATCCCATATTTTCTTATAATAAAATTATAGTTATCACATGTTACACAATTTGGTTCATACTTCTGAATTCCGTTCGGTACAACAGTAGATAGTTTAATACGTAAAACTATAGATTGAAAACTACTGGGAATACCATTTAGTACAACAGTAGATATTTTTAATACATAAAAATATAGATGGACAACCATGGGAATACCATCCCGTACTACAGTAGGTAGTTTTAATATACAAAACTATAGATTGAAAACCATGGGAATACCATCTCGTACTACAATAGATATAAAATCTATAGATCAAAGATAGATATAAAATCCGTGAATAAACTATATTTTAATACGTATTGTGAGTCGTATAACCATGCTAATGAGACCCGAGACCTCCTTGACGTTCTTCAGGAGTCGGACGATATCCAGAATTTGTCACCCCAGACGTGCCCGCCTAACTATAGCTAGCAGTTAAGGTGTGGGATTGTCAATCCCGAATAGATCTATTCACAAATTCCATGCTCTCCCTCCAGGAGACTTTGGTTATACTTCCGGGGAGGATTTACTGATAACCCAAAGGCTATATTGAAGACTAATCTCACAAGCTAGTATTAAATTATTCACGGCATACTCGGTCGCTATCGAATATCATAATCGTTTTGAAACATAATAAAGTATAAACAATTGAATACAAAGAAACTATCTGGCATAATATTCTACTTTAAACAGAGATAAACTGAATCAGACATAGTTTATCTATTAACATTGCATGAAATCTGAATCCATAAAACGAGAACTGAAGATCCCAAATTATTCCCATAATAATTTTATTGGTTTGATTTGTTTCCTTTACCGTAATTCAAAATCCATGTAATTATATTCAATAAAACATCCCTTATGCTCCGCATAATACATAAGGGGTAAATATATCTAAAAGTTAGCCAGATATTTATAGAATTACATTAGTTTTAAGTTTTGAAAACATTTATAATTTGCTTGTATTCCCCCCTTGAAATCATTGAAAAAAACACGGAAAAAGGCGTAGGGGTACGAACTCACCAGACGAGAGATGTGTCGGTTGGATGTTAATTGTCAGTTCAGGGCTCGAAAACACGCGAGGTTCCTATGTAATATGAAGATATACATAATTTGTATCTAATTAGACCTTGATCTATTAATTAAATAAGAATAAACACTTGTAGATGCGAAAACACTTCAATTAAAGTGTTTGGAGTGATCCGGGTTGCAATCTAAGGGTGTGTAGGGCCTAATTATGGAGTTTGCTCTTCAAGAGTAAACTCCTTGAGGAGTTTACGGTCCAATGACCATATCCCCATGAGTTTATGGCCGTAAACTCATGGGTGGTGTGTTCTTGGGTGCTAAATGGTCTTACAATGCACAAAGGAAGGTTCTAGGGTTGATTCCATGGCTTAGGAAGTGATCGGGACTTGAATTAACCTTGGAAAAGGAGTTTCCGGTCTATGAAGATGTTCTTGATGAGTTTACTACCTTAAACACATGATTTTACAGCCGTAAACTCATGTTTGTCCATGAATCATGTGTTTTGGTGGTTGTAGGTTTGGCATGCTAAGATCTAGACCCAATTCTAAGCCATACAAGGTGTTAAGGGCACTTTAACACCCTTTTGAGGTGTTTATGGTCTAAGAAGGGGTGTTTACGGTCCAAGAATGTTCTTGGGCCGTAAACTCAATTTTGACTCATTTGTGTATGTTTTGGTGCATCTCATGAAGGAATATAAGGTTTTATGCACTCATGGAAGCTCATAGAAGCTTTTGGAGGTGTTTAAGGGGCAACTTAACACCTTAAAAGGTGTTTATGGTCTATGAATGAGGGTTTACGGTCTAAGCATGTTCTTGGGCCGTAAACTCATGTTTACCCCCTAAATGGTAAGATTTTGGTGCTCTAAGTCCATTCCTGCAAGTCCAAAGGTCATAACTAAGCACTAGAAGTAGTTTGGAAGGGTTTTGGGGCTTCAAAACTCCATTTAAAGGAGTTCACGTTTTTGGGAGGGTTCCTTGACCGTAAACACAAGTTATTGGTCCTATTTCATGATTTAAACATGAATTTGAAAGCCAAACATGTTATACTATGAGCTAGGATAAATTTCTTACCAAATTGGAGCTTGAAATGGATGATTTTGGATCAAAGTCGAGTTTTAGAGAGAGAGTATTGAGAGAAAGTGTTTTAAGAGAGTGGAAAAGCTTCAAAATGAGGTCACTCAATCCCTTATATAGGGGTTGAGTTTATGGCCTGGTGGAATTCTACCCGATACTGACGTTAAACGAGGCTTTTGGTCGCACCCAATTAAGTTGTCGTAACCCGATATGGTTAAAACTAAAAATTTTCTAAGTAATAATTTGGAATGTTTTCATGTGTTTCTAAAGTGTTTGGATACTTATGAGGTCATTCTAAAAAGTCTTAACTTAAATGACTTAATCCAAAAACATAATCGGAACAATTTACGGGTTGTCACACAATAGTGTAAGGAGTGTAGGTATATAGTTCGGCCATTTATCCCGTCAACTGATTTTTCCCGCAGAATAATACATCTACACCTTCCAACAACACCTAGTAGATGATTATAATGATGAAACATTGTTTGTTGAATTAGCCCTAATGAGACTGCAACAAAGAGATGAGGAGTTGATGTGTATGGGTGTTGAATCTGTCAAACCCAAATTTGATTCTCTATAGATGTTCCCTGATAAAAAAAAGAATTTAAAATGGACAAGAATTATGAGTAAAATTGTAATTTTGGAACACTGTAACAAACTACAATGTTTTTGAAGCAAAAAAGGTATAGAACCATGGCATAAACAGATAATTGTGGAGAAAAATCAAGTAATGAATAGTACCAATGCCATTTTCATCAAGTGTTTAAACTACAACGTTTAAACACATGTTTGTTGGTAATTTAATATGAAAATTGTACTGTAACAAATAGATGATCATCGGGTTTTAACAAAACCTGTTACATGAATCGAGATTTACTCCTAAAGAAGTTGATAGTCTGTTTCATAATTGTAATAATCAACTAACCACATATGCAAGTAACACCACGATACAGAGACCTCTGAGCCCTAGGTGTTCTCCTACTCTTTCACACCTGCTGCTAATGTTGATGCCCTAATTCTTTTTCGTCTACCAGACTTCCATAACAGCATCCAACCACTGATGCTGCTGTAGGCCGTGATCTGTATCATTCTCCAGAAAGGACAACATATATTGTCGTTGGGGGAAGTGTAGGTAGTCTGGCGTGCAATTGATGCCATTTGAGAGGCTAACACCCCGCTCCCGAGTTCAACTTAAAGAGAGAAAAGAAAGGAAATGGGAGGAAATGAGAGGAAAGCAAGAGAGAATGATGCTCCCGAGTTTCATTAAAGGAAGGAAGTGGAAGGAAATGGAAGGAAAACTTTCCCTCCTACCTTTCCTCCTGATTTGGGAGGATTTGAAAAGAAAGAACAAAATGTTTAACTTTCTTTCCATTTCTCTCAAACTCGGCAGCACAAATGACAATTTCTTTTTCCTTTCTTTTCTATTCTCTTCTTTTCTTTGCTACAACTCGGGAGTGGGGTGTAAGAAATAAGAAAAGATAGAGAAGGGAAAGATGTTATAAGAAGGAGAATGGGAACGGGTTGGGAAAGTAGACGGTGGGAGATTCATGTACAAGTATTGCAACTGAGACTGAGAGACAAGGGAGATCCCATTGAACTTGCCTTTGATTTGCTTTTCATTATGCACATAAGGGAGGAGCCGTATGAGATGAAAATCTCACGTACGGTTTCTTTTTAGTTTGAGTGAACACCCGGTAGCCAATCGATCAGGACTAGGAGCTCAGGACTAGGAAAGAAAGGCAGAGACAGGGAAAGCTAGGGTGATGTGATAAGTTTTAATTTGACTTTTTGAGTGTAATGGAATTAAGGGAAAGTTGTAATCAATAAAATATGGGGCATTCAAGTTATCAAAAGCCTGTAGCACATCTAAAACATAGCATCTGCTACTTTGGGGGCATAACTCACTCCCCTAACCCAGGGGTCCAGGTTCAAGTCCAGGCAGCGGCATTTTACATTATTTTTTAACAAATATATTTTTGTCCCCGTTTTTTATACTTCTTATATATAATTTTCTTTCTTCATTTTTGAATAATAAATAATAATATAAAATATGTTTAGATAATGAAGTTGTCAGATTCAATTTTAAGAATATATTATCATAGTACTAATTTTTTAAACAAAACAATTGAGAATGGTGTATATACCGCGAGTAAACTATAAATATTCAACGTATCCAAACTTATTTTTTCTTATAGAAAAGTTACTACCTTTTAACTTATTTCGGAAAATGAACTTTTCTAACAAGCGTTTCCTGGCCAGCTTGGTAAATCGACTAATCTCCCCTGCAAATTAATAGAATGTTAAATAAGTACTATTTAAATATTAGGAATAGATTGTAAGTTAAACATGACATTATCATATTATGTTACCTATTTATGACCATTTTAATTAAGCCTTATTTAAATATTAGCACTAAAATGTAACTTAAACATGACATTATAAAATATGATATAATTTTTCTGTTTTTCGTTTTACCACATGAGAGCTAGAGCTGATACAAAAAACATGAACTGGAAAACTTAAAAGAAAACAATTGTTTACCGGTTAAAATAGGGAACCTAAAACAAATTAAAGCATTTTAACGTAGTTTGCATTATATGCTTTTATAGCATTCTACTTTATTTTCTTTTTCACTACCCGACGCGTGTCCTCCCTCTTTAATAAAATTAAGAGGTGGGGGGAGGGATTGAAATCCCCTTAAATTTTTAAGTACCTTCCCTTCCCCTACCTTGTCACTCTCTCCTCTACATCTCCACACGCCGGACATAATTCTCTTTGTAAATCCTAAGTCGCCGCCTCGCCTTCCTCTATAGTTTTTTGTAAAAAATTGAATATCGTGACACATAAAAATGTGTGTCGTCTTCCTTTATGACAAAGGCTTTAATGACATGCAATGTGTAGCGTGTTGTAAATAAATGGCGTAAGCTTAGGAAACGTAAATGTGTGTCGTCCTCCTTTATAATTGGGGATTTAATGACATGCATTTGCGTGTTATCCATACCCCTTTATGATACACAACACGTGTCATTAACAGAGTTGTTTTCTAGTAATAATATACTATCCTACATAATTATAGATGCATCGAAGCTACCAGAAAATAGCATATTTTCCTAGTTTTGTTTAAACATAAAAAATACCAACGTGCTTTAAATATCATATTTTCCTAATTTTGTTTAAACTCAAAAACTGCCAACATGCTTTAATTGCCTTATTTGCTTATCATATCATTCTTATTTATTTGCTTGTTATAGCGTCCTACATAATTAATATAGATGCGTCAAAGCTAGTAGAAATTTTTCTTTTTTATTATTTTTGTTGAACTAAAAAATACTAGTGTACCTTGTGTTTTTCCTTATTGTAGCATCCTACATGAATATAGATGTATCAAAGCCATTGGAAAATATCATACTTTCCTATTTATGTTAAGGCAAAAAATAGCAATATGCTTTTCATTATTTGCTTCTTATAACATCCTACTTTAGTTGCTTTGTTATAACATCCTACATGACTATAAATGTATCAAAGCCAGCCGAGAAAGATCAACTTTTTCTTCTTTTGTTTGAATATATAAAAATGCAAAAACTTTGCTTTATTTGCTTATCATAGCATCCTACTTGTAGATAGTGAATTCACTCCATGTTGTATTGTGAATCCAGACGCTTAAACAAGGTATTAATTAAGTTATTCATTATTTACCTTTAATTTTGGGTATATTTGTTGTTTCTGTATTACATATTCTTTATATATTACTGAACTAATGTAAACATGTGATTTTTTTGACTCTAAGATATGACGGTTTACTTAATATGTGGAACACCAACACTATCAATAGCACTAAGACCAATTTTCTTTTTCTTCTTATATTTTCATTGGTATCTTGCTTTGATCAATGCTTAAAATGAGAGCATTAAAACAAAAGGGATACAAAAGATGGAGATCGTAATCAACAACCCAATTTACTTTGAACATAGGTTTTCCATGGAAAAAAATAATAATGACCGGAATAGGATTCGGTCAAAGGTACCATCTTTCTTTTTCATTTTATAATAATAATAAATGGCACATTCTAGAATTTCCATAGAACTTGTATCGTAAAAATATTCATGTATCCAAACAATATTTCTGATTCTTGTAAAGACCCGATATGTCCACCCAAAGGATGTAAATCTACAGTTTTGAAGTATGAAGATTTGAAATTTGAAAAGTTGAATATGGACTCCCGAAATAGAGGATGTGAACAACATATGCACAATCTTGAGAAGACGTAATGTATTAGATGAAGTTTTTTTTGTATGAAAGAATGGTTTTGGTTAAGGGCGCAAGACCGAGAGAAATAAGAAAAAAGTGCAGTGATAATGGGGTGTAACTTTTAGTTAAGTTTATATAATTTTTCAAATTTTAGTTTAATGAAAAATGTTAGGCGTTATAAATCTTTTAGTTGTATAATTTTTTTAGTTAAAATGTTTAAAAATAATAAAGACTTTTTATATTTAAAAAAATAAAAATATTTGGTGAATTTTTGAAAGATATGTATTTTCTTTCAAGAACGGAAGTAAAATGTTAAGAAGGAAAATTATTAGGTTGACAGGATCTAAAATATTAGGATGCAACATCTTGGTTCAATTTTATTTAATTATCAAGATTTGATGATGCGATTCAATTAGAACTAAGAGACTATACGACTAGAAGGTGAAAGAAATATGACAAAACACTCTATGTCGCTTACTCACCTCGGAACAATCCAAGATGTGATTCCATTCCATCTATGTTTCATATGCATTATTGGGTAACATAGAATTACATGATTCCAACCCAAGTGTTGTTCATTTTAAGAAAGGGGACTTCGTTATGGTGAAGTTGCAACCATATCACCTAAAAACTATGCCCAACAAGCTAGAGAAAAGGTATATCGGACCTTTTCCGATTCTTAAAAAAATATCCAGGTTGGATACAGGTTGAAATTACCGATTGATGCTCAAATTCATGATCTTTTTCATGTTCCATTGCAAAAAAACAAAAAAAAATCATGGGAAGTCGTTGGAAATTCCTTTTTCATTACCAACACATTTTATTGATTCTAGTCCAGTTACGTGCACAGTTACATATAAAGGATAAAATAGAGGTAAATCAAGAGGGCCAGAAAAACATAGGTTTATTATAGCATAGAAAGGAGTGCATCCCAGTTCTGTTCTATTACTAAGGAGGATGTAGGATGCTTCCTAAAAACGTGTTATTATTTCAACCTTTAGGACAAGGTTGGGGAGGAAGTGGAATACTGATACAAGTTAACAAAATGACAAATCAGACAAAGAAAACTCAGTTGGAAGAGAGAATTTTTTTTGGCTCAAAATAGAACAAGAAAAGTAACCAATTTACCAACTTGATATCAAGGATAGTAACATTGTAACATAATCTGTTATAAAGAAATTGACTTTTAGATATAAATACTAAAGAAAAAAAGGTTGAAAGTACTTTGCATGCTAATTAATGTGATTCACCAAAGAGCTTCTAGCCCATCGGTATCCGGTGTTGCCCTCTCTCCTTGAGGTTGAGGGTTCAAGTCATGTCGTGGACATATGTGGATTTAAGGAGTAGTTTAGGAGTACGTAAGATTTACCTTTTCAAAAAAGTTTAATGTGATTCATTTCTCTTCTTCTCTCTCTCACGATGTTTCTTTCTCCTTCTCATCTCTTTTATTTTCTAAATTGGCAAACGATTTCTATCATACTTGGTATATCATGCCTCCAACTTTTATGAAAGAAGAAAAAGTTTAATTAGTGATATACATTATCAGGAATCTGGACAAGAAATGATGGATGTAGGTTAATTTGAAATCTAAATTCATGCTTTAGTTTTCGATAATGATTCATCCAATAAAGTAGGGTTGTGTAGCTCGCTCATTGAACTCCAGTACCAAAGTTGGAATTAAGCTCCGTTGACCCAGTTGACCATTTATGATGATGTCAATGACAATGATGCAAAATATCTTATTGAACCGAATAACATCACCTCTTAATATAAATGGAATTAATAGTGAAAAGGATACAAGTATTGTGACCCCAACTCCAAACACAAACATCATCTGAAACAATACTATGCTTGATAAATTTCATCGTGTGTTAATTTTGCGCTAAAATAATTAATTTCCTTTGGCTTCATAATATTTCTAAACTTAAAATAGAGATGATTTGATTTTGAACTGCATAAATTTGATATTTTCGAGTGCGGAAAAAAAGAGTTGAAGAACGTGGAATTTATTGGACGATGAACTTTTGAAAACTCAATTTTGGTCGAACAATCTAATAAGCATTTCTAAAGAAAAACACAAGGTGTCTTGAATAACAAATCCCAAACACCCCATCAACATACTTATGTAGGTTATTTTGTTATTTTTAGAATTACTATTGTCTTAATATGATTGGCAATGAGAGTTAGTGACTCCTTCTCAGCGGTTCAAAGTGAAAGATGTCATAAAAGAAGATTGACGTCAATTTATTTTCCAAAATAAAACAAGTATTAATGAGGTTACTTTGTTCATTGGAATTGGTATTAAATAATGAACAAAAAAATGTTGTCTTATTAGTTTATCGTGAAGTTTTTAGAATAAGGACCTGATCCAAATATGGAATTTAGGACCCATGGGATTGACGGTTAAACTTTCGACATAACTATATGTTCTCTATGCAACATAATATCCGTTTTGTATTCTGAGCAATTGAACTCAGATCTACCCTTTTGACATCTGTGATAAGCCAACTGATTTGGTCTCCCTTGACCCTCCTATGATTTTTCAATGTAATATCAAACTAATTAGGTATAAATCGACAACATGAGTTAGAGGGTAAAGTTACATTAGTGTAAGGAGTGTAGGTATATACTTCCGCCCTTTATCATGTCAACTGATTTTTCCTTTAGAATAATACATCTTGTCACACCCTGAAACCGATGGCGGAAACGTTTCGGGGCGGAGGACGTCATGAAGTATCGCAACCAATGTACATAGTAAGCATAGTAAACACAAAACTTTACATTACATAAATTCATTTACATTGTCTGAAAACAAAGAGTTACATGTGTTATACATATATATATATATATATATATATATATATATATATATATATATATATATATATATCATATTAACAAAAGATAAGACGGGTCTTCTATACGCTCCGACTTCCAAAAGATCGCAGGGTACCCGTCTAATGTCGACCTGAGAATACAAGCAGTTTAAAAATCAGCATAAAGCTGGTGTGTTCATAAGCGGTTTATTTTTCTGAAAAATGAACAAGTTTCCTTTGGTTTTCTGTAAAAGTTATGAATCCAAGAAAATCCCATATTTTCTTAAAAGTAAAGTTTAGTTATCCATTAGTTACATGGTCGAGTTAAGAACAGTTCAGTTATCCCAGGAAAAACCCTTATTTTCCTAAAAGTTTGTGTTTGGTTACCGAATCCAAATGTAATGTACAAGTATCTACCATACTTAAAATGTTTGTATGAAGTTTCCTGAAAACCTAGTTATCCTTGAAATGTATGTTAGTTTTATCACGTATATAAAACTATTGTGTGGAAAGTAAACTAATTCTTAAGGTTATTAGCTTACTAAAATTCATTATTACCAACAAGTAAATCTCCGTTATCTAAATTGTGAGTTCCATAACCATACGATAGACTAAAAATGGGAATAAGTAGTCCATCACCGATTTATGAACTTCATCACCCTTGAACCTTTCGGTTCGGTTGTAGCTAGCAGCCAGGTGCGGGGTATTCAGCCCCGTATAGATCTATACACTCAAGTCACGCTCTCCCTCCAGGATATTCTGGTTACGGGGGCGGTCCTCCACTCGTGTATCTATGTGGAGTGTTACAGAGGACGTGTCTCCAATTATTAAGATTAACGAATTTACAAGTAATAATGCGGAAAATCCTGTTTTAGATTCTAATTACAAAGAGCGGTCCTCCACTCGCGTATCTCTGTGGAGTGTTACCGAGGACAAAACAAATGTACTAATCTAATGCTTTTAACAGTAATAAAGTGGAAAATCATGTGAGAAACATATATTATAACAATATATAATAAGATTTGAAAACTAACTCTGCAAGTCAAACTGTTAGTTAATACGGTTTTGATTGTTAAAAGAATGTGGAATATGAAACATTTCAAATGAAATAATAAGTTTGAGTACAAGATATCCTTGTACTTTTTCTTGTATTCCCCCCCCTGAAAACATTGAAAAACACGAAAAAAGGTGTAGGGGTATGAACTCACCGGTCGAGGAACGTGTCGGATTGGATGCTAAACGTCGGTTCGGGGCTTGAGAATGTGCGAGGTTCCTATGTAATATGAAAAGATACACATTTGTATCTAATTAGGCTTTGAACTACTATTTAATTGAGGATATACACTTCTAGTCACGAAAACACTTCATTACAAGTGTTTGGAGTGACCCGGGTAGCATCTAAGGTTGTGTAAGGCTTGGAATTGGAGTTTGCTCTTCAAGAGTAAACTCATAAAGGAGTTTTCGGCCCAAATGACCAACTCCCCATGATTTTACGGCCGTAAACTCATGGTGGGGTGTTCTAGGGTGCTAAATGGTCTTACAACTCTTGTGGGTTATTGCTAGGCTTGGTTTTTAAGGCATTGGGAGGAAATTTGGACATCCTAAGGACCATTTGAGGAGTTTACGGCCGTAAACTCTTATGTGCCCCTTAAAAGTGTGCTTTGGTGGTCCTAGTTCAATCGCAAGAGTTTCTAGCTCAATATACAAGTCATAGGATGAAGTTAAGGCACCATTTGACCCATTTATAGGAGTTTACGGCCCAGGAACCCATTCTTGGGGGTTTACGGCGGTGAACTCCTTAGGGGGTGGTTTCTATCAAGTTTAAGGTCCCTAACTCATTTGTGGTTGCTTCTAGACTTTTTTCCAAGGCTTAGGAGGTGTTTAAGGGGCATCTTAACACCTTAGAAGGTGTTTACGGCCTAAGAATTGGTGTTTACGGCCCAAGAATGTTCTTGGGCAGTAAAATCATGGTTACCCCTCAAATGTTAAGGTTTAGGTGCTCTAAGTCCAATATGGTAAGCCCCTAAATCGTATCTAAGCTCCAAATGTGGTTTGGAAGGGTTTTAAGGCTCAAAAACTCCATTTGTATGAGTTTGCGGCCCAAGGGTGTTCCAGGGCCGTGAACACATGTCTTTGGTCCTATTTCATGATTTAACCACGAATTTGTAAGCTAAACTTGTTAATCTATGAGTTAGGAAGGATTACATACCAATTCGGGGCTTGAAATGGGTGATTTTGGATCCAAGATTGAGTTTCTAGTGAGAGAGTAGAGAGAGAGTGTGGAAAAGGCTTCAAATGAGGCTCATTCCACTTTAAATAGGGTTCGGGTTTGGGGCTCGGTGGAATTCTACCCGATACTGATGTTAAACGAGGCTTTTGGTCGCACCCGATTAAGTTGTCGTAACCCGATATGGTCGAAACTAAAAATTTTCTAAATAATAACTTGGAATGTTTTTCTTGGGTTTCTAACGTGTTTGGATACCTACGAGGTCATAATAAAAGTCTTAAATTAATTGACTTAATTCAAAAACAAATTCAGAACAATTCGGTAAAGACGAGTTTATTGACGGAAACGAGTTATAATGACGGGATAAACTTCGGGTTGTCACACATCTACACCTTCCAACAACACCTGGTAGATGATTATGATGATGGAACATTGTTACTTGAATTAGCCCTAATGATGTTGCAACAAAGAGATAAGGAGTTGATGTGTATGGGTGTTGAATTCGTCAAACCCAAATTTGATTCAAATTGCAATGTTGGGTCATCAAAAATTTTCCTATCTTCAAATTGCAATGTTGGGTCATCAAAATTTTTCCCATCATTCAAGGTGATGATAGAAACGGTATGCCTTGGGTCCTCTTCAGTTTGCAATGGTAATTTTCCTTGAGTTTCTAATATACTCACAGATTGAGCAAGTTGTGCCATTTGTTCCTCTAAGCTTCTGAGGCTAGCTTTGGTTGTTTCCTGGAAGATATGGGTAGTAGTGGCAATGCTTTTCACAATGTCTTCCAACGACATGCTCGAAGTTTCAGCTTGTTTGGGAGGTACATAATATGGTTGTTGGAACTGTGGAGTTGGTTGGTATTGGTCATTTCCCCAAGCTTGATATGGGTTTTGGCATTGGTTGTTTCCCCAAGCTAGGTTTTTTTCCCACCATTGATCATGTTGAGGTTGATCGTGACTCCATTGATTTGGCCAGCAGTAGCTTCCTATTTCCTGCACTTCCACCCATTCTCCTTGTAAATACGGACACATATCAGTATGATGTCCATTTTGAGTGCAAAAATTGCAAGGGAATAGGCGTAGGTTGCACACTTTGGTCATTTCCAATCATCATAACTAACTAAGCTAGCTCAGAAAGTTGGTCTTCAATGTAAGGAGTATTCATCTATGAGTGAAACTTTTAGTTTTTTTATAGAGATGTACCTGATCACAAAAATCTTGGCATAAACAATTAGTAACACCATGTCCCCGACAACGGCGCCAATTTGTTAGGGGTGTCAAACCCAACAAATGAAAGGGTACAATAGACTCCAAATACACTGCTTTAATGCACTAAAAAGTAGTACAAGGCAAGCAGGGTCGAACCATAGAGACACGGGACAAAAGTCTATACCTTTTTGCACAAGGTACTTTGGTCACAAATGGGGGTTTTGTTTGCAAAAGTCAAATAATGAAAATAACAATCTACTTTAAAAACATGCAGAAAATAAAGCAGATTTGTAAACAAATTGTAAAAGTGCTTCCAGTTCTAGTTCTCAATGTTGCTGTTCAACTTGATTATGACTTGATGTAATTCATGATTGCTATTCTAAGTTGGTACTGAAAGATATTAACACGCTCTAACACCTATCGCTTGCCAAATTATCTAACCAAAACACGCTCTTTGACTAGACCTAGCTTTACTAATTCAACCTAAACACGCTCTTAGATTGTATTCAAAAATTGCATTAAGTTTTGTACAAGCTTCCCAACAATGTTCATTTCTTCTCATACGCTCGGAAGTGTGAAAACATGTGATATATGTTTTACAATAAGAAAACTTATTGCTTGTTACCAATTATTAACTTAATAGAACGATTAGGTGTCCTAAAAGTTAATTAACTGCACAAAAATTCAATTCATGAAAGTGGCCAATCAAACACAAATCAAATTCAAGGATTCTAGTTTAAACAAAAACATAATCACTAGAATAGAATCACAAATCAAGCATCAAATCATATGCCTCAAGTCAAGCAATCAACATGTTTTGAACAAGAACTAGAAACTAGGGTTTCTTAGCCACACATGGCTAAGAACAAATCAAACAAGAATAAAAACGGAGTTGGAATGTTTAATCCTTACAAAAATGAAATCCAAAGTGTTTGCAATGATTAGGTCCTCTCAAAAGCTCCAAGAATTCTCCCAAAATTTCCCAAGATCGCCAGAACTGCTCCCAAAAACCGTTCTTTCCTTCAAATGACGTCTTCTCCTGTCTTTTATTAAAGTTCACGTGACTTCCAGATGGCCATGCCTTTTGCCCATGTGTTTTTTTTGGATTAGTGTCTAAGGTTGTAACTATATTTGGTAAGTACTTGACCCGGTTGTGCATGGTCCTTTTGGATTGTCTTCACCATAGCAACTTGACAGGGTGATTTAGAGAGAAGAGATATTATTATTAATATATTATAAGAATAATATATTAAAAGAATAATTATATTATTTGATTAATATAAGTCATAAATTAATTAGGAATTAATTTGGTGACTTAAAGAGATTAACTGAATAAAGGGGTATAAACTGTCAAATGTATGAAAGTTGTATTTTGAGCTGATAATCCTTATGGATATAGGGTTGGACGATTTTAGGGATATGGATCACCTAGAAATCGTCCAAGGCCTTATCTAGGAAGGGATTTGGATTGCTTTGAGGCTAAGTTATCCAATTAGGGTTTAAGGGTGAAACCCTAGGAGCTCACAGTATAAATAGACCCATAGGGTTGAGGAAATCGACCACCCTTGTGTTTGGAGAAACCCTAGAGCCGATTTCCCTCTTCCTCATCTCTCTCAAATCATCTTCTTGCTATTTGGTGTTTGTAAGCCATTAGATGAGTGACATTTGTGACTCTAAGCTCCAAGAAGAAGAAGGTTTTCAAGCAAGTAACTCAAGGTATCATTCTAGATCTGTTTTCATATGTTTTAATTGTTAGTATACATTAGATCTAGCCATGAAAGTCTTGGATATGTTGCATGTTCAATTAGTGAAACCTAGATCCAAGCTATAGGGTTGTATGTGCACATAGGTAAAGTTCTTATGTCCAAAACCCATCATTTTTGGCATGGCCATTTGTCATGACCATGTGTTTTTGGCATGGCCCATGCTTTTTGCTAAAAATCAAATACATCTTCACTGTTGGCTCCATCTTCAATCTAGTTTCACCACGCGTCATGTTGCTCAAATATGAGATGATAAAGGACAAACACGACCCGTGTCAATGTGACAAGAACCGCATTTCAAACATAGTCCTTTGCTATGATGATAATGCAACAATGACTCGGGTTATGTCTTCATGCTTTCCTCCATGGAATGACTATTTCATCTTCTCTGCATGCTCCAAAGCTCCAAGAATCCAAGCTCCATGCATCCATGCATCCAAGCTCCACGTTCCATGCTCTATAATGCCTGCAAAATAAATCAAAAATAGTGAAGTACCAGACATTCTTAATGAAATACGCAATTTCTCTAATAATCAACTAAATGCAATAATTATGAAGTAGAATACTATAAAAAGACGGAAATAAACATGCAAAATAGATGCATAAAATGCACCTATCAGTATACGAAAAGTTTATGCTAGTTTATTTGTAAAAATATGGTAAATTGGTAAATAAGATTTTTTAAAACTAGATTTATTGTATTTTCGCATAAAAGATAATATATTTGTATAAACAAAATATATAGGCACATGTATCCCCTACCCCTACCCCCCCCCCCCCCCCCCCCCCGCGAAATAATTAAAAATATTAAAAACGGGACGTAAGCACTCACGCTTGAAGCGTGCGTTCAATTTGTTTGAATTCGGTTTTTTTTCAGAAACTTGTCGTGAGAAACCGCAAATCCATCATTCTTGAACTTTGCGATACTCTCAGGACCATTTCATAATAAATTTAAACTATTGGGGGCCGTTTCGGTAATTTAATTAACCAAAATAAGATTGCTTTGGTTAAAATAAATAAAAGGAAGGACTAAAATGATTCAAATAGGATTAATTTTTGAATATTCGGATAAGTTTTGCTAAAAATAACCAAGGAGGGGCTTTTTTTGAATAAATGGGTCCAATATTTGTGGGTTTTGGATTGATTTCAAATAAATGTTTTGATAAGGGTTCATTTTGTCATTTTTAATAGAATTTAAATGGGATTAGCGCTTTTACGAAAAGGATTCTCATCGAGGGACTAATTGTGTTTAAAGGTCCAACTTAATAAAAAGTTATGGCTTTTTATGCCCGTTTCCTTTTGTTTATCGGGCAAAGGGAAGAACAACTACAAGCAGACGAACGAAGAGAGGGAAGAAGAGGCAGGAAGGCAGCGACCCTACGCCCCCGATATTGGCTAGATTCGGGGAAAGAGAAGCTCGGAAACGGAAGGGATGTGGTCTCGGTTTTGGTAATCGATTGAATGAGGGGGCTTCTCTGGTGTCTGGCCGAACCAAAGGAGGGGAAGAGACGAAAGCAGCGAAGCTCTCTCTTTCTCGTCTAGCTGTGAGGCGCGAATGAAGAACGAGGTCCGAAGGAGAGTCCGTGAGGGGATAGGTCAGCAGCGACGTCGTGGTTGGCCTCGGTAGGGATTGGCAGCAAGGATCCTCGGAAGGAAAGGAAAGGTACGAGGTTAAGGGATCAAAGGGGGCTGTCGCCTCCCGTGTTTGCTCTGGGGAAACACCCACTTCGGTGGGTTTTGCTCGACGGAAGGAGAAGTGAAGGTTGTGAGGGTGGGCTATTTGGGATCGGTGGTGATAGGTAGCCTTCCTGCTTTTTTTTTTTTTTGAATTGGTATCCATACACATGTTGATGAAATAGACAGGAAATTCGATCAAGGGTGTTTTATTTGTTTCTTCTTCTTCTTCTTCTTCTTTTTTGTGGTTGTGTGTGTGTGTGTGTGGGTATTTGGGTTTTGGTGTTTGACAGTGGAAAATGAAGAACGAATGTTGGAGGTTGCCGCTTGCCATCGGTATAAAAGAGGAACAAAAAGGGTACGAATATACTGATTATTATTTAGAGAAACTTGTAGTATTTCTTTTGGCTAGATGAACACTACTAAGTTGTACTTTGGTAAAGAGTATAAGTTTCATTTTGGTTTGGCTGTCAATTTCAGATTCATGTATCCAAACAATCTTTCTGATTCTTGTGAAGACCTGATATATCCACCCAAAGGATCTAAATCTGCAGCTTTGAAGTGTGAAGATTTGAAATTAGTAAAGTTGAATAGGGACACCCCGAATAGAGGATGTGAACAAACATATGCAGAATCTTGAGAGGACATAATGTACTAGATGATTTTTTTTTGGTAAGATAGAATGATTTTGGTTAAGGGCACAAAAACGAGAGAAACAACAAAAAGTGTCGTGATAATGGGGTGTAATTTTTAGTTAAGTTTATATAATTTTTTAAATTTTAGTTTAATGAAAAATAGTTGGGTATTATTAATCTTTTTTTATATTTTTTTTAGTTAAAATTTTTAAAAATAATAAAGACTTTTTATATTTAATACTAATACTATTTGGTGAAATTTTGGAAGGTGGGTATTTGCTTAAAAGAAAGGAAGTAAAATGTTAAGAAGGATAATGATGTGGTTGAGATGATCTGAAATATTAGGATGCAACATCTTGGTCCAGTTTTATTGAATTATAAAGATTTGACGATGCATTGTAATTGTAACTAAGAGACTATACGACTACAAGGTGAGGGAAATATGAGTATATGACAAAGCACTCTATGTCAATGCAGGATGTGATTCCATTCCATCTATGTTTCATATTGCGTTGTTAGGTAACATAGAATTACAAAATTCCAAACAAAGTGTTGTTCCTTTTAAGAAAGGGGACTTGGTTAAGTGAAGTTGCAACCACATCACCCGAAAACTATGCCCAACAAGCTAGAAAAAAAAGGTATATCGGAGTTTTCCGATTCTCAAAAAATAGGCAGGTTACATATAGGTTGAAATTACCAATTGATGCTAAAATTCATGATGTTGTTCATGTTACATTGAAAAGGAAAAATTATGGGGAAGTCGTTGGAATTTCCTTTTCCATTACCATTAGATTTTATTTATTGTAGTCCGGTCACGTATATGGGATAAAGTAGAGGTTAATCAAGAGGGCCAAATTAAACATCAGTTTATAATTATAGCATGGAAAGGAATGCGTCACATTTCTCTTTTGCTACCTGGGAAGATGTAGAATGCTTCTTAAAAAATCATTATGATTTCAACCTTTAGGACAAGGTTAAGATGGAAGGGGAATATTGATACAAGTTAAGAAAATGACACATCAGACAAGGAAAATTCATTTGGAAGAGAGAATTTGTTAAAGTAACCAATTTACCAACTTGATATAGAGGATAGTTACATTGTAACACAATCTCTTGTAAAAAATTGACTTTTAGAAATAAATAGTGAAATACGAAAAGGGCAAAAGTAGTTTGCATGCTAATTAATGTGATTCATTCTTCTTCTCAAGTACTTTGAGTCTTTCTCTTTCTCATCTCTTCTATTTTCTAAGGCAATTGTTTAGACACACATATGAGCTATCTAAGGCAAAGGTGTATAAGTTTAAGAAGCTTAGATAAAGGATTATCATGTCAAAGCTAGTGGGAGCATAAGTGTTATGCTTATTTGATAATAATCATCATGATAGTGGGAGCATAAATGTTGTGCTTGTATGATTATTAAAACAAGTATTGCAAGTTAGCAATATTAATTATAGAAAACAAGAGTTATCCTTTGCAAAGTCGTAAGGGTTGAATAGTTGTTTTGCTATAATTAAGGGAGAGAATATTATGCTTCATTTCAAATCTAAAGGCTTAGGTTGTGGAATGTTAATAAATTTAGTCAAGGATACATGGTGTGTTCTCAAATTTCGATTATAATTATGGCATAGTTCAAATTGTGAGAACGTGACACATAAAATATTATGGCAAAAGATTGATAAAGTATCAAATCTTTATGTAAGACATTATGCATCGTGTCCCATACGCTTCGGGTATAGGATCGGTTGCAAATGCTATAATATTTTACCATTCTAAAATTTTCCAAATGTCTAGCGCATTTAAAGGGGAAAAAATACAAGAATCAGTTTTGACTAAAATAATTAAACAACTATCAAAGGACGATCCAAAGCTCGCTGAGGATTGGTCGCATGTGAGTAGTTGGAAGTATGGTATTGGATGGACCATATCAACACTATTATGAATAGATAAGATTCTATTAAGAATGAGTTGTCATATGGCAAATATGGAAATGTTTCCATATTGGGAGTTGGATATTGAGAATCTATATCTAGATTAGAAACTTTTATGCAAGAAGGATGTTCAAAGGAATGTACTTTGAGTGAGAGACATCATATCTATAGAATTGTTTCTGATAGAGATTAGCCAAGTCTTGATGATTTTGAGCTATGACTTTACGAAAGAATCATTGCATAAAATGTTAGAATCAATTGTAAAAAATGTTTTTCCTTGATAAGAATCCGAACTAACTCTTAAATATTTGTTTTGTCGAGGTTTAGTTCTTGACAAAGAGAATATTATATCTCAAGAGGACACTGGGAGTCTTGAGATAGTTTCGAGAACTGATCAAGAGTATTGTTAATCACTAGCCCACGACTTCAGGTTTATTGATGGATTTTGGCCATATGAACATTCCTATGTGCACATGCAAACCCTAATGCTTGGATCTAGGTTTCTCTAATTAAACATGCATTGAATCCAAGACTTCTAATGGCTAATTAAGTATAAGAACAATACAAAATCAGAGTTAGAAGCTTACCTTGAAACACTTGTTTGATCTTCTTGTTCTTGAAGCTCTAGAGTCACAAATGTCACTCCTCTAATGGCTTACAAACACCAACTAGCAAGAGGATGATTTGAGAGAGAGGAGAGGGATTAGAAATCGGCCAGGGTTTCTTTGCTTTAGCAGAGGTCCCGATTTCCCTTGCCCTAGGGGTCTATTTATACTTGTAAGGCTCCTAGGGTTTCACCCTTAAACCCTAGTTGGATAATCTTTCCTTAAAGCAATCCAAATCCTTTCCATGATAAGTCCTTGGATGATTTGTGGCTTATCCCAAGCCCTAGAAATCGTCCAACCCTATCCAAGAAGGATTTACAGCCCAAAGTGTAACTATCAAACAATTGACAGTTTATACCCTCTTATTTAATTAATCTCTTTAAGTCACCAAATTAATTCTAATTAATTTATGACTTATATTAATCAAATAACAATATTATTATTCATTATATTATTCTCATAATATATCAATAATATTTATTCTCTCATAATAAATCATCCTGTCAAGTTGCTATGATGAAGGCAACCCAAAAGGACCATGCACAATCGGGTCAAATACTTGCCTAATATAGTTGCAGCCTTAGACACTATTCCTACAGTCTCCCACTTGGATAAGTCTAGTAACTATATGCACAAGTACAATTCGATTTGCAATCGTAGCTCTCAAAGACGCTGTCAAACTCTGATCTAATCAATCTTGTCCTTTAGATAAGGGATCGTACAGTCCTCTGTTAGATATCATGCTAAAAATTCTATGGAATGATTAGTCTAGCATTTTGGTTTCTCAATCTCCGATTTATTTGACATAGAACTTAGTCGAACACATCAATTCAGTTCTGACCGGGCCCGACACATAAGTGAAATCAAATCATCGAGCGGCTGAGATATCGCTTTTATCCTCTTGGGATAAAAGTTACAGATAAACTTCGACTTATATGCATTTACTTATTCATTAATCAACTATACACAACAATGTGTTTTATAACACCGAGTTACTGATGCGTTTTTTGCATTATCAATGTATAACCAATTAACAAATAACAAACCATATATCTAGGTTTTAAGACTATATGATATTATCGTCTTGCGATCACCCTTTTATATCATATTCCATAAGGTGATTCCAGCAAGCACGGGTTTGTTCCAATGCTCAAAACTAGTTCATAAGCACTCATGAATGTTGCAGCAACCCTTTGCTATGCCTAATACCATTTAGACAATCTACACACCAATTCATGACAATCTTCAATCATATCTACTTCCAACATATGAACGATTGTGAACAATTCGAATAATTCGATTATTCTTAATAAACTCAATTATTCTGGAAGTCAAAACATGCAAAATGAAACAATAGTAAACAATTAACATAAGACATTAACATTACTCATAAATAATACTCTTTTATTTAATCTTCAAATGTTAATTACATTTATCTATTACACGTTTCTACTACTATCTAATCTATGCTAATATCATCCTTCAGCCAAATACTCCTAGCATGCTGCAAGTGCTTAACCCTACTCAGCCCCTTCGTAAGCGGATCTGCTGGGTTATCTTCCGACGATATCCTCTTCACTACGAGTTGTCCTTCTTCTACACGATGTCTAATAAAGTGATATTTTCTGTCGATGTGTCGAGATCTACCATGATCCCTTGGTTCCTTGGTCAAGGCAACCGCTCCTTCATTATCACAGAAAATCTCCATGGGCTCCTTTATAGCCGGTACAACTCCAAGATCACCGATGAAGTTCTTCAACCATATTGCCTCCTTCGACGCTTCGCTCGCTGCAATGTACTCTGATTCGCACGTTGAATCGGCTACTGTTTCCTGCTTGGAACTTGTCCAAGTCACTGCTCCTCCATTCAAGGTAAAGACCCAGCCCGACTGCGAACGGTAGTTGTCCCTGTCGGTTTGAAAGCTGGCGTCACTATACCCTCGCACCTTCAAGTCATCACTCCCTCCGAGGACTAAGAACCATTCCTTCGTCCTCCGAAGGTACTTAAGGATATTCTTAACCGCAACCCAATGAGCTCTGCCAGGATTCCCTTGATATCTACTAACCATGCTCAAGGCAAAGGCTACATCAGGGCGAGTACAAGTCATATCATCCATGATTGAGCCAACTGTGGAAGCGTATGGTACTCGGCTCATTTCTGCTATTTCAGCTTCGGTACTCGGACTTTGAGTCTTACTCAACTTGGCATTACTTTGTATCGGTAATTCAAAGGATTTCTGCGGGTAGCCGATAAAAATACATCGCTCACTACGAGGTTCGAGCTTGTCGTGAGTATCTCGTCTTACGAAAGCCTCGCAACCCCAAACCTTGATATGTGCCAACAAGGGAGCTTTGCCTGTCCACATCTCGTGAGGTGTTTTGGCAACCTTCTTAGTAGGGACTCGATTAAGGATATGGGTGGCAGTCTCTAAGGCATACCCCTAAAAGGAGATACGTAGTGAAGCACGACTCATCATAGAGCGAACCATGTCCAACAAGGTTCGATTACGCCTTTCTGCCACACCATTCAATTGTGGTGTCCTAGGTGGCGTCAATTGTGAAACTATTCCACACTCCTTGAGATAATCGTGGAATTCAAAACTTAGGTACTCTCCTCCTCGATCGGATCGAAGCATCTTGATATTCCTGCCCAATTGATTCTCCACTTCATTCTTGAACTCTTTGAACTTTTCAAAAGTTTCTGACTTTTGCTTGATTAAATAGATGTACCCATATCTACTATAGTCATCGATAAAAGTCACGTAGAAGCGGTTCCCATCCTTCGTGGTTGATCTAAACGGTCTACATACATCGGTATGTATTAGGTCCAATAGACCCTCACCCCTTTCGCAAGAGCCAACGAAGGGTGACTTAGTCATCTTTCCAAGCAAACAAGATTCACATGTGTCATCTTCCCTAAGGTCGAATGACTCCAACACTCCATCCTTTTGGAGTTGGGCTATGCATTTCTTGTTGACATGTCCAAGACGATAATGCCACAAGGATGCTTTATCCATACTATTGGAAGAATCTATGTTCAAAACATCATTTCCTAAGCTATCAACAATCATAACAGTTTCATATATTCCATTACATGGTACAGCTTCAAAATAAAAGACACCATTTAGATAAGCTAAAATAGAACCATTCTCATTATTAAAAGAAAATCTAAAACCTTGTCTAAACAAACCATGAAATGAAATGATGTTTCTAGCCATTTCTGGCGAATAGCAACAATTGTTCAAATCTAAAGATAAACCATTCCTAAGCACTAAAGAATACACTCCAATCTTGGTCACAGGCGACGATCTTCTGTTCCCCATGATTAGATTTATTCTTCCATGCTCCACGTCTCTATTTCTTCTTAGTCCCTGCACAAATGTGGTAACCACAACCGGTATCAAGAACCCAAGAAATATCATGAGATGAATCGTTAGATTTAATTGTGTATATACCTGCGAAAGACGGCTTGATCTTTCCTTCCTTGATGGCTTGCATGTACTCTGGGCAGCTTCTCTTCCAATGTGCTATCTTGTGGCAGTGGTGGCACTCTGCCTCCTTTGGGTTAGGGCAGGGTTTAGCAGGATCAACTTTGGTCCCACTGGAAGAGGCAACATCTCGGGGCTTAACCTTGCGATGGTTATTAGACGAAGCCTTCCTCTTCTTTCCTCTTCCTTGTCCAATAGCCAACACAGGAGCAGCGGGTGGATTGAAAGTGTAATTTCATGGGATTGAATCAATTCACTTTTCCTAAAGTAACTAAGATTGGGAATTTTTTAAAAAATGTAGTTACTTTGTATTTCGTATTATACTTTTAATGAGAGGATGAGGTTGCCCTATCCTACCCGTTCGGCTAACGACCCTCCACCAATCAAGCAAGCGGTAGGTGTGAGTGTACACCTATTAAGCGCCATTTTATAGGCCACAACCTTATACCCACCTTATAGATCGGCTTTGTGAATGAGGCCTACTAACGGTAAGACTAACATTTTTAGTTATACATATATATATATATATATATATATATATATATATATATATATATATATATATATATATATATATTAATCTTGTAATATTATATTAGTATAGGGTTGTATTTTTAAACTTGTAAAATTCTTGGGTTTGAAATTTAAATTGTCTAAATTAAACTTTTAATCACAAAACATAAATTTCAAAACTTGAGGGCAAGTTTTAAACATTTAAAAACATGGAGGATCAAATAACAAATAATCTTAATTAACAATTAATTCCATAATTATCCATATTTGATTTATTTAAAGATTTCTTGCAAAATAATTTACCAATTTAATCAAAATAATTAATTAATTATCACATAAGGAAATTAAATATTTTATTAATTGATAAATATCTTTAATTAGATCAAGATTATAGTCATATATATCAAAAAAATCGGATTAGGGTTGATCTAATATGATAAAGGCAAGTTTCCATAAGATAAATATCTAAAAATCCCGAATTTCGCCCTTCCTGACGCTCGGACTCGCCGAGTGCCCAACTGGACTCGCCGAGTCAGGCCAACTCGCCAAGTCCACAATGGGACTCGCCGAGTCCATGACTCAGAAACACAAAATCAGAATTTTGCAAGCAAGAAACAAACAATCATACATCAACTTAATAGAAACCAATCTAGGCTCTGATACCACTGATGGATTTTGGCCATATGAACATTCCTATGTGCACATGCAAACCCTAATGCTTGGATCTAGGTTTCTCTAATTAAACATGCACTGAATCCAAGACTTCTAATGGCTAATTAAGTATAAGAACAATATAGAATCAGAGTTAGAAGCTTACCTTGAAACACTTGTTTGATCTTCTTGTTCTTGAAGCTCTAGAGTCACAAATGTCACTCCTCTAATGGCTTACAAACACCAAATAGCAAGAGGATGATTTGAGAGAGAGGAGAGGGATTAGAAATCGGCCAGGGTTTCTTTGCTTTAGCAGAGGTCCCGATTTCCCTTGCCCTAGGGGTCTATTTATACTTGTAAGGCTCCTAGGGTTTCACCCTTAAACCCTAGTTGGATAATCTTTCCTTAAAGCAATCCAAATCCTTTCCATGATAAGTCCTTGGACGATTTGTGGCTTATCCCAAGCCCTAGAAATCGTCCAACCCTATCCAAGAAGGATTTACAGCCCAAAGTGTAACTATCAAACAATTGACAGTTTATACCCTCTTATTTAATTAATCTCTTTAAGTCACCAAATTAATTCTAATTAATTTATGACTTATATTAATTAAATAACAATATTATTATTCATTATATTATTCTCATAATATATCAATAATATTTATTCTCTCATAATAAATCATCCTGTCAAGTTGCTATGATGAAGGCAACCCAAAAGGACCATGCACAATCGGGTCAAATACTTGCCTAATATAGTTGCAACCTTAGACACTATTCCAACCTTTATAACCTATCGTGTTGACTTATTCTTGTTTCTGTGCCATTCCAGTTAAAGTTGGCTATTCTTGTGAGTTATATGAGTTCTCAATTGTTTTGCATAACAACCTAGAAGCAATGTTAGGCCCTTGTGCTGTCGGGTGGCAAGAAAATGAGACTGGGCAAGTTCAGTCCATATGAGTTTGGATTTGTCACTAACCCTGTCTTGTGATTATGGTTATGACAAATTCACATGGATAAGAACACTTACACCATAAAAATCTAAGTGTCATAAGGTTTCTCTTCGATTCATGAAAATGATGGTGAAGAAACGTTTTCACTGAGTAGAATTTAAGTAGATAGCAATTGTGATATTTTCATTCTCGTGTCGTTAGTGGAGCGTGTGTGGTTAAATGGCACACTAACTAGTGAGAATGGAAAAAGGTCTAAGCATTATGATTACGACATCCCTATTCATAAGTTTTTATACACACATGTGAGCTATCTAAGGAAAAGTTTATGGTTTTGATAAAGTCTTATCAAAGCATCTCGTATCAGAAATCTGAACTTTGGTAAGAGAGTCAATAAATTATTGATTTCTAGAAGTCCAGTTGATTTCTGGGTACATGTCAAAGCTAGTGGGAGCATAAGTATTATACTAGTAAGATAATAATCATCATGTTAGTGGGAGCATGATTATTATGTTAAGTGTTACAAGTTAGAAATGTTAATTATAGAAAACAAAAGTTTCAATTTGGGTTTGAAAAGTTGTTTTGCTATAATTAAGGGAGAGGATTTTATACTTCATTCCAATTCTACAAGCTTAGATTGAGATTTTAGCCAGCTTTAGTCAAAGATATATATGAATGTTATGTTGGAATGGTTCAACATAAGGAAATTCTTTATAGGTTGCATTCTCAAAATTCGATTATGATTACGGCACCCTTTTCATAGTTCGAATTGTGAGAACATGGAAAATAAAAAGGAATAGAACCAGACATGACTAAAATGATTAAACAATTATCGAGGACAATCTGAGGTTTACCAAAGATTGGTTAATCGTGGACAATTGGAAGTAAAATGTAAAATTTGGAAAGGACCATATTGACATATTCTGAAAAGAGGCAACTCTTGTTCAGAAGTGATAGTCAAAATGGTAACATGGAATTGCTTCCATATGTGGAAGTTATTCTCTAAATCTGTGCAAGATTAAAGAACTTAATGCAAAGAAGGATCTTCAAAGGAATGTACTTTGAATTTGACACTTCATTTCCATGGAATTGCTTTCCATTGGAATACTCTGTAATGTCTGTTGCCAAGTATTTGTGACTTCTGTGCATAGTCATTACAAGGGGATGATTGCATATAAGTTTAGAATCTAACAGATTATAGTAGATGGCAAGATTTTGGTATTCTTACATTTACAATAAGGATTGGAGTTGTGAAACAAACATCATTTAAATATTGTCAATTGATCTATTTCACAAAGAGAAGACCATATGTAAACATAGTGTGGATACTTGGAGTATGGCATAGCTATTGTTTGGACGAACATAGTATGCATGCTTTGTGCATGGCATGACTATTGTTTCAATTCAAGTATTAAGTTGATAAATTGAAACAATGAATAATGAGTAATAAATATGGTGCTTAGATAAAAGGGTTTTTATTCACACTCAAGAGTTTGGGACCATATAAGATTAAGTATTATTCTTGTGTTTCACTTTGGATTTTATCACGAGTGAATCGTGAGACGATGATATCTTATATTCTTCAAACCTAGAGATATGAGTTGTTGACTATGAGTTGGTTATACATTGATTGCACGAAAACGCATTGGTAACTCGATGTTATTAAACATGCATTTATGTATGATTCAACAAGTAGTCAGTACAAGCATATGAGTCAAAGTTTTTCCATTCTTTTACCTTCAGGATAAAAGCGATATCTGTGGGCCCCTCGATGATTTAGTGATGGCACCCATAAGTGCTTGGCCAAGCCTGGACTGATTTGAATTTTTCAATTAGTCGGTCATCATAAACCAGACATCGGGAACAAAAAATGGACAGAGAGAATGATTATAACCCATGTCTCAGTCCATATGATATCTAGAATGAAGGAATATATGATCACTTATCTAATGGACGCGTCATTGATTTGTTCAGAGTTCGGCAGCAGCTTTTAAGAGCTACGATTGTTGGTCAGGTTGTGAAGGCGTACTTGCAATAATAGTTATTAGACTTATCCAAGTGGGAGACTGTTGGATTAGTGTCTAAGTCAGTAACTATAATTGGTATATACTTGACCCGACCCGGCATGGTCCATTTGGGTGCATGGCATCATGCATTTGGATAGACTAAAATGAGAGAAATAACACTTAAGGTTTATTAATATATTATAAGTTCTAATATATTAATAAGATTATTTAATTAGTTTTGATCAAGAATTAATATAGAATTAATTAAGTGATCAAAAGAAGACTAATTAAATATATGGGTTGATTGTGTAAATCATCCATACTTGTATAATGGGCTAAGACTCCATGGATTATCAAGTTGGGCTAAAACCCATAAGATACTCCATGGATGCTCCATGGTGTATCTGAACCCATGGATCCAAGGAAATGGAAAGCCATGACAATTAGGGTTTACCCTAATTGTAACAACTATATAAGCATCTTATTCTTGTGCAAAAATCGGCCACTATGTGTGTATGTAGAGGGCAAGCCGATTTCATGAAGTGTGCATTTTATTTCAAGTTATTCCATGTGCATTTGGTGTTGTGTGAACCATTTGAGGTGTCACACTTGGGGCAGTAGGCTCTTAAGCTCCATGAAATCAAGCTACATCAAAGAGGTATGTATTCTAACTTGTTATATTACTATGTATCAATGTTTTGGTATGCTAGTTAGGAGAATACCTTGGATATTCATATTTGCATGTATAATAGAGAAAAAATAGATCCAAGGTATTTAGGGTTGCATGTACACTTAGGAGTGTTAGAATGCTCAAAACCCAACAAGAATAACTTCAGTCCATGACCATTTGTATTGAACACTAACGTTTTGCCCAAACGTTCTCCCTTTCGATCATTCTTCTCAGAAGCTTCTTCTTGAGCTTTCATTATACTCTCCACAATGGTCGAGACAACTTCTATTCTCAATGCTCTTGGCCTTTTTCTTTCAAGATTGACTTTCCAACTGAGAGCATCAGCGACAACATTTGCTTTACCGGGATGGTAAAGTATCTCACAGTCGTAGTCCTTAAGTAAATCTAGCCAGCGTCGTTACCTCATATTCAATTCTTTCTAATTAAAAAGATATTGGAGACTCTTATGATCAGTGAAAAGTTTTCACTTCAATCCATAGAGGTAATGCCTCCATATTTTCAGAGCGAAAACTACCGCTGCTAACTCCAAATCATGAGTGGGGTAGTTCTTTTCATGCTCTTTCAGCTGTCGAGACACATATTCTATCACCTTTTCTCTTTGGGTCAAAACACAACCCAACCCAACATCAGACACATCGCTATAGAGAGCGAAGTCTTCGACTCCATTGGGTAGAGAAAGAATCGGTGCCTCACATAGCTTCTTCTTTAGCAACTCGAATGCTTCTTTGTGTTTATCACTCCAAGCGTAAGTAGCTCCTTTGTGAGTCAAAGCTGTTAACGGAGTAGAGATCGAAGAAAAGCCTTGGATAAACCTTTGGTAATATCCGGCTAATCCCAGAAAGCTTCAGATCTCCGTGGGACTCTTCGGTTGTTCCCACTTCATCACAACTTCAATCTTTGATGGATCAACCATTATCCTTTCTTGGTTGACCACGTGACCCAAGAATTTGACTTCTCGAATCCAAAACTCACATTTGGAGAACTTTGCATACATTAAAACTTCTCCTTCTTTAAGACTTCCAACACTTCTTGCAAGTGTCGGCCATGCTCCTCTTGGCTTTTTGAGTAAATCAGAATGTCATCTATGAACACTATCACAGATTTATCAAGGAATGGATTACAAACCCTGTTCATTAAATCCATGAATGTTGTTGGAGTAGGGGTGGCAACTCTCGACCCAACCCGTAACCCTACACGAACCCGAAACGAAAATAAGCGGGTTAGGGTTGAGATTTCTGACCCGCCAACCCGTTTATTTAACGGGTTGGGTTGGGTTACCTGTTTGGGTTCGCGGGTCAACCCGCCTAATATATTTAATTATCTATTTATTTCAATTTTTAACAATCTAAGATCATATTATACTATTAGTTTCTATTTATCATATCCTTAAATTTTAATTTGGTATGCGTTCGTAATTTCGTATATCATCAGCCATATGTTTGGGCAATGTGGCATTGTGTTGTGGGCTACTGTTGGGCTTGTGTCTCATGATCCCGTCATCCATCTTTGACCTTGACTCCTTGAGTGTTGACTGTTGAGTCCTTGTGCAGCCAGCCATTACATATTTGCGTGCCTTAATAAAAAAATCGTTCCTCACTCGCTCTAGTCTCCACATTCACAAACGATTGAACGAAGGATAAAGATTAAGGAGTTAAGGACCGATCTTCGAAGGAAGCAACGTCACGAACTCATGATTTAATCACTCATCGAGCCGATCCTCACCTGCTCCTTATCCGCTTATCGCTGTTCGCACTCACTCTTGTTAGCTTTGACGTTTTCGACCCACCTTCCTTTCTCTCTACGGTAACTAACAATCTACACCCTACAGTATGTTTGAACAATTTCACTTTTCGTGAATGTTTTGATTTTTAGAGTTTTATTTGGATGTTTATGACTTTATGTTTAATGTTTATTTTGGATATTTATGAATTTATGTTTAATGTTTATGACTTTTAGACTTTATTTTATTTGGATTTTTCAATTTCATCTTAAAATGTGTTGCTTATTAAATCGGTTATACGTGTTGGATTCGACCCACTGACACGTGAACCCGCCAACCCATATATTTATACGGGTTATATGGGTTAGGTTGGGTTGATGCTTCCAACCCGTCAACCCGTAACCCGCCAACCCATATATTATATGGGTTGGGTTGAGTTTCTGAATTTCAACCCGCCAACCCGAACCCAACCCAATTGCCAGGCCTATGCTGGAGCATTGGTTAGTCCAAATGACGTAACGAAAAACTTGTAGTGTTCATATCGTGTTCTGAATGCAGTCTTCTCTATATCCTACTCTCTTACTTTCAGTTGGTGATATCCTGACCTTAGGTCGATCTTTGAAAAATAACTTGAACCTTGTAGTTGATCGAACAGGTCATCAATCCTCGGCAACGGATATCTATTCTTTATTGTTGCCTTGTTCAAATCTCTATAATCGATGCACATTCTCATACTTCCATCTTTCTTCTTCACGAATAACACCGGAGCTCCCCAGGGTGATGAACTATGTCTAATGAAACCTTTGTCCAATAACTCCTGAAGTTGCATCATCAACTCGTTCATCTCAGTCGGTGCTAATCGGTAAGGTGCCTTTGCTATTGGTGTCATTCCTGGTAACAAGTCTATTCTAAACTCCACTTGTCTATCAGGCGGTAATCCGGGAAGATCTTCGAGAAATACTTCCGGATAATCACACACGACAGGAATGCTCTGCATCTCCTTTTTCTCCTTCTTAGCATCGATCACGAATGTCAAATATGATGTACATCCTTTGGCCAAACACTTTCTGGCTTTCATTAGCGAAATGATTCCAGAATTTACTATGCGTTTTTCCCCATACACCACAAATGAATCTTTCCCTGGCGGGTTTACTTTTACTATCTTCTTTCTTCACAATATCTCGGCGTCATTTGCGCTAAGCCAATCCATTCCCAACATGATGTCGAAACCATTTAGCTCAATAGGAAATAATTCCTCATGGAACTTATTCCCATTCAAGTCAATTAAGATGTTTTTCATATGATGGCTAACAGGTACAAACTTGCCACTAGCAACTTCGATTACTAAAGCATTATCTAGTCTATCGAATAAAATTTGAAAAGGCAATTTGTTTACGAGAAAGGTACCTGAAGCGACATCAACTTCATCTTTAGCAGCTTCTAGTGTCATTTGGAAGGCTCTCGCCTTTGGCTTTGGTGGAATGTTGGGTTTTGCTACCTCCTTCTTCTTTGGACAATCTCTCGAGATGTGCCCCTCCTCACCACACGCATAGCAAACTTTTTTGGTAAGGGTGAATTCATTTGCATAATGCCCTGGCTTTCCACATTTGAAGCATGTGGCTTCCCCGCCACATTTCCCAAGATGCTTCTTCTTGCATTTGTCACACAATTTCGCTTCGCCTCCTCCACCTCCTCTCGAACTAGACTTCGAGAATTTACCCTTTTTGCTGGACCTTGAGGGTCCATCGAATTTCCTCTTCTCACCAACCTCTGACCTCTCCAAACCTTTCTCCCTAATCTGGGTCTTTACATTTCTAGCAGCCCAGATGGCGGCTTTCAATGTGGTTGCTTGCTTAACCATTGAACCATAGTCTACTGGTAGTCCGAGGGCAAACTTGTTGACCTTTGAGATTTCAGTTTGAACTAAATATGGGATAAGATTCATCTTTTCTGTGAAACTAGCAGCGTATTCATTAACACTCAATTTTCCCTTCTTCAAATTCTGAAACTCATTATTGATTTCCAGGAGGTCCTGCTCGGAGCAGTATTGCAACTTGAGTTGCACCACAAAGTCTTCCCAAGAAATTTTTCTCGCTTCTCCCTTGGGCATCGAGTCACTAACAACTTCCACCAACACAACACGACATATTTTAGTAGAGGGATCGCAAGAGCGGTCTTTTGTCTGTTGCTGCAGTCGCAACTCTCGAACATTGTCTCCATTTCGGAGATCCAGTTTATAACTTCTACCGGCGTCGGGCTTCCGGATAGACATGGTGGCTTGGATGCCATGAAATCCTTGTACTTGCACCCACGCCCATCATTTCCTCCATCCTGGTTGATTTTCCTAACAAATTGTGGGTTGGCTTGACCAACAGTCCCACTGAAGTTTCCTCCTTCCGAATGCCCTTCATTCAATTCGGGTTGTTCAATTGGCATTGAAGGTTCTTCGCGATTCTGCTGTAGCAGACGCCTAATTTCTTCCATTTGACGATCCAACATCATTTGGATCATCGCTTGTACCCCCGCCATTGTCATTGGCTTAGGTGTTGCTGCTACAACAGGTACTCGCTCAATCATAGGTGGTTGATTCCTGTTTTCATCTGCGTTTCCAACGCCACTTCTGGTTCTTACCATTTTTGATCTACACACTGAATAAGGTGAATTTAGATCCTCAATCACGATAGATAATTAAATCATCCTTATCACTCCTAAACATTTACATGCTAGTTCTAATACCGTCGTCATACGCTTAGAATCCTAAACACATAAGGATTCCAGATCCGGTTGGCAACAAACCATAGATCAGAACAAATAATATCATATATGGCAAACATATAACATTTAACACATAAAAGCATTTTAGGCGGCTTTCCTAAAATAAACCAGTGCTCGTGTCTAAAATATGACAGACACTCATCTCACAATCTCCACTTAACATTATAAGTTTAAGTCTAGAAATCCTACAAATTTCTAGTTCGCTTAAACTAATGCTCTGATACCAACTGTCACATCCCCAAAATCACGGCCAGAAAAGACCGTTTTAATTTATGCTTTTAAAATAATTTCATCATAAATCCATTGATTTAAAAAGAGTTGTGGAATTTGTTTCCAAAAACAAAATATGATAAAATAATATTTACCAAAGCATTTCATAAAAGAATGCATTTTCATTAGATATCAAAATCAGGATGTCATGTTCCGATACAGACCAAAAAACATAAATGACAAATTACAAGCCATACAACAGTTATATACAGCTACATGATTATAAACGAAATAACTTGATGATTCATCCATCTTATGCCCTCGCACCACTTCCTGTAATACAAATAAAACTGAGTGGGTCAGGCTTGGGAGCTTGGTGAGCATATAGGGTTTTCAACCCACAATAAATAATTATATTTAATTTCACCAACCAACAATATCCCAATTACCCATTCCCGTTATCCTCACTTTATGTCCCTAGAACAACATCTATTACCAGGGACCTAATCTAGGATTTTCATCGGGATGGACATTACTGCGAAGGGGTTTCCATGACAATAGATGACCTAAAGGCAACCATGAGGGGGATAGAGTACACCGGTGAACACATCGTTCGCAACACCTACAGGTTATGAACCTGTCAGCGTTCCACCGGACTGTCTAAATAGAGTATGTGGTCGTCATCCATACTTTGCTAGATGACTAGATCAACAACAACATTGAGGCCTCTCATCATTTTATTTCATCACATCCATTATCTACTCATGTTCTACCCAACATCTTTGTAGATATATATATATATATATATATATATATATATATATATATATATATATATATATATATATATATATATATAAATACACACACACACACACAACATAGCACATGTATAAAACATTCAGTCGATACTCATTTCAAATAACACATAACATATAAACACATAGCACGTATTTTAAGGAAATACTTAATATTTATGTGTTAGAAGAAAGTAACTACACACTCACTTGATAAGACGATGATCGGACATCACCCCATCTCTTAAAATAATCTTTTCCGATAAAACCGGGACTTTTTCTCCAAAACCGGGCTTTACGCGGGCAGAGTTTCAGCTCGAAAACTTAACTTCTTGGGATCCTCAAGGCTTCGGTACTTGCTTCAGGTCTCGGGAATTATACTAGGGCTTCGGGGGTAAAGCTTGCACGTAAAACGAGGTAAAACGGGAGAGAGAGAGAGAGAGAGAGAGAGGAAGAAATGAGCAACACAACTCGGCTGCCCACGACTTCTATTTATAGGGGCTGAAACCCCGATTTACACTGGGCGTAATGCCTCTACAAGCAGTACGCTAGGCGTACTTAGGTTACGTTGGGCATAATCTTCGAATCACATCGGACGAATCACCAATTCGGATATTATCCGAATATATAATAAAATTTATATATTTTAATTATTTAAAAACTTCAGAAAATCATATCTTCCTCATACAAGCTCCGTTTTCGACACTCTTTATATCCACGCGTAGGTGAGAATAAGCTCTACAACTTTTGTTTAGACTCGGTTTGCTAATTTTGAATTTATTTTTATTATATTATTTTTAGTAGGCCGAGACAGGAAAACTCCGTTAGAATTTCATAACTTCTTCATCCGACGTCCGTTTTCGTCTGTCTTTTTACCATTGGACTACTAACGACGAGATCTTCGATTCTCGTTTAGATTGTTTCGGCTAAATATCACCGATCTCAATTTCGAGATTTGGGCTGTATACCGCTAAGTCGAAACTTAGAAAAATCATAATTTCCTCATACGAAGTCAGATTTAGATGTTCTTTTTATGCACGCTTTCAGTTTAACGTATTCTACAATTTTTGTTTAAATCACTAAGGCTAAATGTCGCTCTATCATAAATTTACTATTTACGTCACACAGTGTCGTACCGGTTTTGTCGCGAAACTTCGACAGGTCATAACTTCTTCGTTATAACTTAGATTTCGGCATTTTTTATATATTCAGAAACCTTGCCACGACCACTACCATATCCTTCATAGATATCGGGTTTATCTAACATTTCATTTTGACGCTTATTTTTATCCTAAATTCATTTAAGTCACACAATTAAGCACAAAACACATAATACTCAGATAATACATCTTTATTATTTTCAAGACGAGTTACAAAGGTTAACCTAGACTGTTACATCATTATTAATGCCTAGCTTAGAAACACGGACGTTACACTCTTTCTCTCTCTCTCTCTCTCTCTCTCACACACACACACAGACGCATAGATACACACACGATAATTTTCTCCTCAGATCTTCTTTCCCACTTTTCATCTTCAACCCATCTTGTTGTATCTTCCATAATTCAGAAAACATGGCTCTAAAGCTCTGATGGGCATTTGTAGAAATGTCCCGGTGCTTACGCTTCATGACGGTGTTTCCGACGAGCAGGTATATCTTCCATAAATCAAAATACGTGCCACATGTGGTTTCTAGAGGTTCGAAATCTGCCTCAAAGCTCCGATAGACATCTAAAGATCTCGAACCCTAGCTACCTTTGCCAGAGAGAGGGGATTACAGGTGGACTTAGCCATTGTCACCAGATCTATGTCAAACAACCTTCTCAAATAAGCCAGTTCTAAAATTGCACCAGGAGATCAAATACACCCCACTGAAGTCGTAACTACCGTGATCAGCTTTAATACTCCGGTGGCTTCTGTAATTTGATGAACCTCGATTATAACCTTGTGAAATTGCACCATGAACCCTCATCGACCCCAGTGGGTTTTCCAATTCCTTGCACATTCGATACCATGAATTTTGATTTTTTAGCATTTGATTTTTATTTACCGAATCATGATGTTTTTTCAACACCATCATCCTACTCGGTTTTGATTTCAGGCATCGAATATGGTTTTTATTTTAGGTTTTAATTTATGGTTTTGATTTTAGGTGGAGGATGGTAGTGATGACTTTAACTTGAGTTCAAATCTAAATCCACATCTTGATGTTTTCTCTTTAGATTTTCTGTCAGTTCCTCCAGCCATCAATTTGTGTTTGTTTATATTAATCGTCAATCCTACAATAACCAGAAATTGATTTGTTTCTTCCTGATGCCATCGATTTGAGATATAACATGTTTGTCTCCATGGAAATAACTCCTATATTTGCAATATATATATATATATATATATATATATATATATATATATATATATATATATATATATATATATATATAGATTACTGAGGAGAATATACAGAGGAAGTGAATGTCTGATTTGCAGTTGAGAATGAGGAAGAAGACGATGGGAGACAGAGCTAAGAGAGTTTGATAGATAGATAAGAGAGGCTTACAGGTGGGGTGGGGTTTGGTGGGTAGGATTTTATTTTTTCATAATTAAAGAAATAGTAAAATAAATCAAGAAAAATGAAAAAGGAAATAATAAGAGCAAAACCATCATTTTAAGTTCTCTTTGGACCAAAACCATAAGAATTTTTTAATTTTGGGACCAAAATCACGAAAAATTCTTGATTTTGGACCTTTCATGCAAGTTGGAAACTTTTTGGACTCCATCCACAGTTTTTTGAAAAACACAAGGACCAATTTTGCAGTTTTGTCCGTAATAAATTTAAACTATTGGGGGCTGTTTGTTAAATTAATTAACCAAAATAAGACTGTTTTGGTTAAAATAAATAAAAGGAGGGACTAAAATGGTTCAAATATGATTAATTTTTGAATATTGGGATAACTTTTGCTAAAAATAACCAAGGAGGGGCTTTTTTTGAATAAATGGGTCCAATATTTGTGGGTTTTGGATTGATTTCAAATAAATGTTTTGATAAGGGTTCATTTTGTCATTTTTAATAGAATTTTAAAGCAATTAGGGCTTTTATGAAAAGGATTCTCATTGAGAGACTAATTGTGTTTAAGGGTCCAACTTAATAAAAAGTTAGGGCTGTTTATGCCCGTTTCCTTTAGTTGATCGGGCAAAGGGAAGAACAACTACAAGCAGACGAACGAAGAGAGGGAAGAAGAGGCACGAAGGCGGCGACCGTACGCCCCCGGTATTGGCTAGATTCGGGGAAAGAGAAGCTCGGAAATTGAAGGGAGGTGGTCTCGGTGTTGGTAATCGATTGAATGAGGGGGCTTCTCTGGTGTCTGGCCGAAACGAAGGAGGAGAAGAGACGATAGCAGCGAAGCTCTCTCATTCTTGTCTAGCTGCGAGGCGCGAATGAAGAACGAGGTCCGAAGGAGAGTCCGTGAGGGGATAGGTCAGCAGCGACGTCGTGGTTGGCCTCGGTAGGGATTGGCAGCAAGGGTCGTCAGAAGGAAAGGAAAGGTACGAGGTTGGGGGATCAAAGGGGGCTGTCGCCTCCCGTGTTTGCTCCGGGGAAACACCCACTTCGGTGGGTTTTGCTCGACGGAAGGAGAAGTGAAGGTTGTGTGGGGTGGGCTATTTGTGATCGGTGGTAATAGGTAACCTTACTGCTTATTATTATTATTATTATTATTATTATTATTATTATTATTATTATTATTATTATTATTATTATTTTGAATTGGTATCCATACAAATGATGATGAAATAGACAGGAAATTCGATCAACAAGGGTGTTTTGTTTTTTTGTTTTTTTTTGTTTGTTTTTTTTGTTTGTTTTTTTTTTGTTTTTTGTGTGTGTGTGTGTGTTGACAACAATGGATGAACCTAAGAGGGTATTTGGGTTTTGGTGTTTGACAAGGGAAAATGAAGAACGAATGATGGATGTTGCTGCTTGCCATCGGTATGAAAGAAGAAGAAAAAGGGTATGAATACTCTGATTATTATTTAGAGAAACTTGGAGTATTTGTAACTCCTAAGTTATACAATTGTTTGTTTGGTAAAGAGTATAATTTTCATTTTGTTTTGGCTGTCAATTTAAAAGGTGGATTTGATTTGTGATTGACTTTATGTATTATGTGTTTTGTTTGGTGAAAAATGAAGCAAAGGCTTTCCCATGTATTATGTGTATAATTTTGTGTATTAATTTGTATAATTGATTCAATGGGTATGTATTTTCCAATGTATTATTAGGGGTGTTCGTTTGGATGGATCGGTTTAATCCGATCCGATCAAGTGATTCCAAATTAATTTCGGTTTTCAAAACGTAGATTCAAATAGTCCAAACTAAATTCAAATCCGATCCAATCCAACCAAATTATAATTCGGTTGGATCGGTTTTTTACAATTCGGTTTTCAAGAATTAAGATATTTCAACAAATATATAACTTTAGCATTAACTTACTTTATAATATAAACTAAAAAATACTGTTTAATTAGTTGTGAATTAAAATTTATAAATAACTATCAAGAAAAATATATTATAATTTACTATTTTATAGACAATTTTTTTTATAAGTACATATTAAAGTATTATAATAGATGAAAAATTTTAATATACTAAAAGAATAATTTAGTAAATTTATAAATTATTAAAGATATATATTAAAAAGAATAAAATAATAAATTGCAATTCGGGTTTTCTGGATTATTCGGTTTTTATTTTATAAACCAAAACCAATCTGAAATCCAAAATAATAATTCGGTTTTGCTAAAAGCCAATCCAAAAATTCGAATATCCGAACCAAATAGTCCGATCCAAATTGTCCAATTGGACAATTCAGTTTTATCCAAATAGTGAACAGTCCTATGTATTATGTGTATAATTTGTTTATTGATTTGTATAATTGATTCAATGGGTATGTATTTTGTTGAATTTAGTTATATATATATATATATATATATATATATATATATATATATATATATATATATATATATATATATATGTTATTTTGTTTCTAGTAACTATTGTGTGCCAGAATGCACAGATCTGGACCATCGAATGGAATATAATCAAAGGTAATGATCTGAGGGTCTATGAGAGTAGAATAGGATAACATATACCATATAATCACACAAATTTCAGCATAAGGGCATTTTAGTCAATTAATCTATATTAAAAAAGGAAATTTTCGGATTTTTAGGGATAATTAATTCCTTTATTTTTAAAAATCTGAATATTTTAAATTAATTCAAAATTAGAAATTCGAATTTATTCTATCAGAATGGTAGAATGTTAACCATTAACTTGTAAATATATTCGTCGATTATATTCTGTCATAATGAGAGAATGTCAACCATAAACTAGTAAATACATTCTAAAAAGAATACACAAAATCAATTTTTGAACTAATAATATCCAAATAATTACATTGTATGATTATGATTAATTGAATAATAACAACATTCTGAAAGAAAAAAGAAAAAAAAAACATCACAATCTAACAAAAACACTAATCTATTCTAATAGAATATTATTTTTTAGCAAAACTTTTTACATTGTAGCATAACAAATTCTGGTATAATACACTCTCGTTCTCTATGTTTTCTTCCTTCTCCATATCAATGTTAGCCTCTTCAAAACCTAAATCCACAAAGAAAACACAATCAAGTTTCAAAAATTAAAAAATTCAATGCATTCTAAGAGAATAAAAACTACAAATTCTGACAGAATGTACTTGTTGTTGACAATTATTCTCAAGCATTCTAATAGAATACATCTATATAAAATGAATTCTAATTGAATACCTAGCTAGAAGAAGGCTTGCGCTCACCATGTAAGACAACCACCCGTAAACACTCAGTAAACCCATGAATTCCCCTGTCAAATACCAAAACCCAAACAAACCATGAGTTAAATTCAGACAATCAAACCCATATCCCTTTCATTATCATCAATTTTTCCAGGAAAACCCAAACACAAATTCTTTCCTTTAATTTCTATCAAGAAATCAAACAAAAACAAAAAGAAGAAAAAGAATTTTCTTTTGCCTGTTGGCACAGTTCATCGGAGAAGAAGAAGCAGCGATCCACGAGCACCACAGAACCACCCTTGTGACTGCTTCCCACCAAGTTCCTCTTCTCGACCAGACAAAGACAGAGGACCGAAGTCCTTTCTCCCCCTTCGTGAGTGGATACCGATCGAAACAGAAAAGAAAAGAGATCGTCGACGCAACCCTTCCTGCCGGCTATCCCTCCCTCGGCGGAGCTGCTTCGCCAACTCCGATTGACGATCGAGTGTGTGTATATACCATTTCTGTTTGTGTTGATTGTTGTTTGGTTTCTGGAAATCAGAATCCAAAATCAGATACCTGAACTTGAAATCAGAATCAGAGAGTTTGAAGGACGGCTGAGAATTGAAGATGGAAGGGGAAAGAACCCTAACCGAGGACAAGGGTCTGTGGATTACCGGACCAGAGAAATATTGATTCCTTGAATATAATACACGATGCAAGAGAGACTAGGTCAAAAATATTGATTTTGTTTCCTTAATTGCAGGATTTCAATTGAATGATTCCTTAATTAAAAACTACAAAATGTCCAGAATACCCTTAAATGATTTATTTAATTGTTTATTATTATCTTGAATTCTCATTGGTGCATTTAGGCTGTAACACCCAAGATTTTGAAAGCCAAGAAAGTAAAGGAAACCCTAAATTTAAGAGGGACTCGGCGAGTCCAAGGACGGACTCGGCGAGTCGGAGCGGGATCCGGGTCGAGGAGTAAGTGACCAACTCGGCGAGTCGGCCAAGTGGACTCGACGACTCTGGTATGTGCGAGGAAAACCCTAAATCCGGGGCTTGGAGCCTATTTAAACGTCTCAATCTTCTTCCTAGGGCTCCTTTACTGTCTCTCACACCCAGAACGCCGCACCCTAAGCCCCCATTGTGATGATTCATGCTTTTGGCCATTTTTGAGTGATTTAGAAGAAGAAGAAGAAGAAGAAGAAGAAGAAGAAGAAGTGGGAATCTTGGAAGCATCAAGGAGTGGTTGTGGATCTGATGTTTGGGGAACATCTCAGAGCATTGGAAGGTATCAATTCGTTTCCCTCCTTTAGATCTTCTTTGGTTATGAGTTTTGGGGCTTTTAAGCCATGTTTAAGATCAATCTCGAGTTTGAAGTCCAGATCTGAGGTTGCTACCTCAGATCCATGCTTGTTTTGGGTTAGGATCCCGTAAAGTATCAGTCATCGAGTGGGTTATGGAGCCTCTTGGTCTTAAACCCTAGTTATTGGTGCATTTTGCCTAGATCTCCCTCTCTACACGTAAATTTTGCAACTTTACGTGGGGAATAGGTTTGGGAAGGGTAGATCTACAGTTTGGAGTTCATGCATGACTCGGAAGTCCTCTGCATGTAAGTGGATCTTATTGGACTTGGCGATTCCTTCGAGTGGACTCGGCGAGTAGCTTGAAGATGAGGAGGAACTCGACGAGTGGGATGAACAGCTCGTCGAGTCAGATGAAGATAGGCATGAACTCGGCGAGTTGGATGAACAACTCGGCGAGTTGGATGAAGATTGTCGTGTGCCCGGCGAGTCTGTTCTTAGACTCGGCGAGTCAGGTCGCGTGGTCCCAAATCCTTCGAGTTAAGTCTCGAGTCAGCGAGTCGAGCCAGGCTCAGTGAGTTGGACAGGACAGGAATCGGGAATCAGTAGACTCGGCGAGTCAGGGGCTGACTCGGCGAGTAGAGTCGCGAGTGGAAGGACTCTGGACTTATTAACTCGGCGAGTCAGTAGGGTGACTCGACGAGTAGGGTTGACCTGGAAGGTTGACTTTGACCAGGACGTTGACTTTGACCAGAGTTGACTTGGTTGAACTTTGAAGGTCAGTTAGACTAAGTGTTATGTTGATAATGGTAGCTCGGGGAGCTAGCGAAGCAGCAGTTCGGAGTCAGTGGTCAAGTAGCGGTCAAAGGGGTTAGCAGCAGCAGTTCAGCAGTATCAGGTGAGTTTCCCTTTGTATGAATGGGTCTACGGCCACAATGTCGGCCCGTATAGTTATGAGTAGAAGACCCGGGAGTTAGCCCTAGGCACAGTATGCTAGTATGATATTCGGACGAGGTCCAATGATAGAGGGCGGGTGCCCAAGGAGCGGTTTATGTGATAGTTTATACTTGTTGTCTGTGTGATACTTGTATGTGCCCGGTAGGGAGGTGAGTGAGGGCGAGGTCCCGTATCTCACCAATAGCAGAGTGTGGATGGTGTTCCACATCTCAGTAGCAGCAGAGCAGGGGCGAGGCCCAAGTTAGGAAATGAGTGAGGGTGGGCTGGGCCCGTATCTCACTATCAGCAGGAGTATGGACGAGGTTCCATGACTCATCAGTAGCAGGACACGGGCGGGGCCCAGAGATAGGCGAGGCCTTAGAGCAAGAGTTGTTAGTATATGTTTAGTTATGTAATGTTATGTGATATGTTTATGTGCTATTATATGTTAGTGGGCGAGGCCCTGTGACAGGCGAGGCCTAAGTGAAACAGATCTGTATTCGAGCGGGGCTCGAAGCCAGACGGGGCCTGGAGCGGTGGGGCCGTTGTAGCGGGCGAGGCCCGAAGTAGAGGGCGAGGCCCAGGATAGCGGGCGTGGCCCAGTATGTGAAGTATATGATTTTGCTTGGTATGTGGTAAGGTGGGGAACTCACTAAGCTTCGTGCTTACGGTTTTCAGTTTTGTTTTCAGGTACTTCTGGTAGCGGAGGGAGGAGATCGGGGTGATCGCATGGCACACACCATAGATTAGTCAGCCTGGGAATGTATACTCTGATAATAAACATGTGTTTTGAAAACTTATACTCAGATTATGTTTTGGAATGATATCTTTGGTTAAAGTAATGTTTTATTAAAAAGAAATTTTTGGTCTCGAATTTTAGGATGTTACAAGTTGGTATCAGAGCCTTGGTTTGAGGGATTCGGGCATACTCTCGGGTGTGCCTGAACTCAAACTGAGGGGTCGGATAAAAAGTTTTCAAAAATGAAAAGACAGTTTTGTAAAAAGAATTTTGAGAACGAAAAACAGTTTTAGAAAAGCAAAAAGAATTCAGAAAGAAAAGAACTTTGAAAAGAGAAAAGAGGTGTGGTGCATGCAATCAACCGAGCTCAAGTAAGTACCCCAAAATACCCATACAAGTTTATGTTATGATTATCAGTTGATAGAACAGCATGCTAGAATAGGACTAAGGATCTAGGGATGATGCCTTATGTGCCTGTTATTTGTGCTTTTGAGCTGTATGATAGTGCTGATTAGACAGTAGTAGGATAGCATGTTTAGGTTATGCCTGAGTTGTGAGTTTGTGTTGCATGCTAGTTCAGATTCTTGCTATGTGGATATGATTGCTTGAGTATGTTGTGGTTAGACTTTCCCCTTGTCCGAATGCTGCTTGCTTTGTGCATTGTGGGATTTTGAGTGATGGGAGTTAGCCATTAGATAGATACGTTACGTCACATGTGATCAGGGTTGAATAATCTCAGAGTGCTGGATTTGGCCCTATTGCGCAACTCTTGTCTGAGTCCAACCGTTGTAAGGACGAGTCTTTTACTTGAAGGATTATCTGAGCCTCGTCACATGTGATGGTATCTAGGTGATGGCTAATTGGCATCACAAGGAGACCTTCAGCAGCTGAGGACTGGTTGAGTTGAGTCGGAGGTTTCCCTAGGGTAAGCCTAGGATGAGATAGTGTTGGGAGCAGTATTAATGGATAAGGGACCTGGTGGAGTCAAAGCAATTCCTGAGGAAAGTACGGATAGATGTGGAAGGTAGTATGGGCCCGTACTACTGAAAGCAGAGGATCCGTACTCGATTCGGGAAGGGCAGAGACAAGACCGGGAACCTGGTAGGGCATGTTTGATCTCGCATCAGTGATGAGTATTCTGATAGTGGTTGTGGTATATTTTCAGCATGGTGACATTGCGAGAGAGACCAACGGGCGGATCAGGCACTGGAGAGGGATCAGGCTCGGGTTCAGGGGCCGAGCAGCTCGAGGAGCGGATGAGAGAGTTGATATCAGCTGAGGTTACGCGCAGTATTCTAGCTCAGACTCCTGTGATCTTTGGCACGGTCAAGGAGGGGATACTGGAGATTTTGGATGAGAGGCTGGGAGCCTTTCGTACTAAGATGATGGCATTGATGGGAGCGCGTACCTTGACATTTCGAGAGTTCAGAGCCTGCGGGGCACCAGATTATCATGGGGCTAGGGACCCCATTGCTAGCAGCAGATGGTTGGCTGATGTCGCCAACGCTTTTCGTACGAGCAAGTGTCCCGAGGGGGACAAGGTTAGAATCGCCTCCTGTCTTCTGAAGGACAGGGCGAGGTATTGGTGGGAGGAGATTGGTCATGCTTTGGGGGATGATGCCGCGTTGGACGCGATGACTTGGAGCGATTTCTCGACCAGGTTCAGGGCGGAGTTTTCGCCGATTATTAAGGTGCAGCAGTTGGCACGAGAGTTTCAGGATTTGACGCAGACTACTGAGACTGTGGCGGAGATCACCGCCAAGTTCAGGGAGAGGGCTCTTCTTGTACCGCAGTATGTCGTGGATGAGGAAATGAAGAAGGCCCGATACCATGAGATGTTGAGGGATGACATCAGGGAGTTCGTGAGCAGGTCCAGCTGTAAGACGCTGGAAGATATGATTTCTCGGGCTAGAGAGAGGGAAATTGATTTGGAGCAGATCCGGAAGAGGAAGCCGGATGAGGTTCAGGTAGTTACGGGTTCGGGCAAAAGGCCCAAGGGATCGGATTCGAGATCGAGGGATCATCAGGACCGCAGTCAGTGCGGAAAGTGTGGCAGGGCGCACGGGGGTGCGTGCAGGAGTGGTAGCGGTGGTGAGTCTGGCTGCTTCATGTGCGGTCGGACTGGTCATTTCAGCAGGGATTGTACTGTTACCGCCGCGCAGGGATCAGACATGATATGTTTTCATTGCAACCAGCGGGGCCACAAGAAGGCCCAGTGCCCCAGTTTGTCTTCGGTAGGACGGGTGATGGCACCCGCCCCTGCAACTTTGAGGATCACAGATGGCCGTCAGGGCCGGGTAGAGGCACCTGCGGCAAGGAGCAGGGCTTTTCAGATGACGACCTTGGAGACGCGAGCAACGGCGGACGTTGCAGATGCCATCTGCATACCTTGGATATTTGTATGGTAGTTAGGGGATGTGCCCTATTGAAGAAGGTTTCGAAGGGTGCAGTAACTGTAGCATGCTTGGGAGGGATTTGGTACGTCTCGCTAGTTCGGAGTGGTGCAATGATTGTGATGGATTGGCTAAATCCCTAGCTATGGCAGGCTTGGGTTCCTCAGTAGATGGGATATGGAATGGTAGCAAAGATCGGGATCTCTTTGAGTATTGAGTAGCAAGGGGTAAGCAGGATCGAAGTGGAGGAGAATCCTCCGGGTGTGCCCAGAGAGGAGCACGCAGACCCAGAATGAGTACGTGACCTCCGAGAGGGAAGAGAAGTAGTTCAGCGTTTGATGGATTGAGGATTTCAGGGTTGGGAGTTTGAGAAACTCCACATCAGCTAGTGCGTGAGATGGTAATGGTTAGCTATGGGTGAGAATTCAGGTTGCGGATCGCCCGAAGGACTCGTGGGAGTCGGAATAAGGATCTTGAGCAGCTGATGGCACGTAGGTGCCTTCGTATTAGCAGTCAGTAGTGGAAGTGTTGTAAGACTACAGGGCAGCTGTAGCATTAACTAGGGGTCAGCAATGGATGGTGATGTAAGCCTATGGGTAAGCCGTAGCATTCCTTAGTAGCTCCGTTAGTGGAGTTGGGGCGAGGCCCTTATCTCCAAGTGATCAGGTAGGGATCAAGATTGGGTAAGTGGATGAGAATGATAGGGAGTTGCATGTATAGCTCTAGAGAGGTGAGACCTTGGGAGAGGCCGCTCTAGGACATAGTTGGGTGAGACCCGTGGGCGAGGCCCGTATGAGATTAGCAGTGTAGGTGAGACCTGGGAGCAGGATTGCTCAGTATTTGGTTGGGTGAGACCCATGGGCGAGGCCCGAGCGAGAGTGACTAGACTAGTGAGACTAGAAGGATAGAGGCGGGTGGAACCCGTGGGCGAGCCCGTGAGTTTTAGCAGCGCAGGTGGGACCTGGTAGGGACCTTAGTGTCAAGTTAGGGGATCGGGGATCCCAGGTTTGTAGTGCCTGGATGGCAGGATTGATTGAACAATTATAGGTGGTCGAGGTTTCCTTGGAAGTCGCTGAGAGCGACCAGTGATGGTGTTGAGACTAGCTACCGGTGGGAGCCGGTAATCCAGTCATTGATAGGTTGGTAGGGACCAGGGTGGTCTCAGTTCATCAGGGAGTCAGCCGAGGAATAGCAGAACTGCCAGTCGGTGGCAGTGCGAGTATGCAGCATATGGTGGAATTCAGTTAGTTGAGTCGAGGGGTGCTCGACACCAAGTGTTGGCAGAAAGGAGTGTCAGTGAGTACTGACGGTGATGACCCGTTCTGGGATTAGGGGGGTGATGAAATTAGTGAAGGATAGGACCTTCACAGTGTCAGAGGAAAAGTCGGTTATGAGGCCTTGCCTTGGGAAGGCAAGGAATTGCGCAAGGAAAGTAGTGGAGAACCTCTGCGGGTTCAGTGCAGTACTCGGTGAGTACCAAAAGGATTATTGGTTGAGTAAGTTCTGTTTCTAAGTTGTTCAGGGTCAGGTTTGACCCGAGGTTTACCCGCGAGGTTGATGTTAGTCAGAATGACCAGGTGGAAGACCAGCGCAGGTAGGCGGCTGGTGTTGGGTATTGGAGGCAGATCGCAGGCGGTGGGCCATGGTAAACTTGGTTGACCTTTGAAGGTCAGTTAGACTAAGTGTTATGTTGATATTGGTAGCTCGGGGAGCTAGCGGAGCAGCAGTTCGGAGTCAGTGGTTAGGTAGCGGTCAAAGGGGTTAGCAGCAACAGTTCAACAGTATCAGGTGAGTTTCCCTTTATATGAATGGGTCTACAGCAACAATGCCGACCCATATAGTTGTGAGTAGAAGACCCGGGGATTAGCACTAGGCACAGTATGCTAGTATGATATTCGGACGAGGTCCAATGATAGAGGGCGGGTGCCCAAGGAGCGGTTTATGTGATAGTTTATACTTGTTGTCTGTGTGATACTTGTATGTGCCCGGTAGGGAGGTGAGTGAGGGCGAGGTCCCGTATCTCACCAATAGCAGAGTGTGGATGGTGTTCCACATCTCAGTAGCAGCAGAGCAGGGGCGAGGCCCAAGTTAGGAAATGAGTGAGGGTGGGCTGGGCCCGTATCTCACTATCAGCAGGAGTATGGACGAGGTTCCATGACTCATCAGTAGCAGGACACGGGCGGGGCCCAGAGATAGGCGAGGCCTTAGAGCAAGAGTTGTTAGTATATGTTTAGTTATGTAATGTTATGTGATATGTTTATGTGCTATTATATGTTAGTGGGCGAGGCCCTGTGACAGGCGAGGCCTAAGTGAAACAGATCTGTATCCGAGAGGGCGAGGCCCAGGATAGCGGGCGTGGCCCAGTATGTGAAGTATATGGTTTTGCATGGTATGTGGTAAGGTGGGGAACTCACTAAGCTTCGTGCTTATGGTTTTCAGTTTTGTTTTCAGGTACTTCCGGTAGCGGAGGGAGGAGATCGGGGTGATCGCATGGCACACACCATAGATTAGTCAGCCTGGGAATGTATACTCTGATAATAAACATGTGTTTTGAAAACTTATACTCAGATTATGTTTTGGAATGATGTCTTTGGTTAAAGTAATGTTTTATTAAAAATAAATTTTTGGTCTCGAATTTTGGGATGTTACATAGGCATACAATACTTGCTAAAAACATTTGAACCTAACTCTCTCTCTTTCTCTCTCTCTCTCTCTCTCTCTCTCTATATATATATATATATATATATATATATATATATATATATAGACACACTTCTAGATTTAATAATATTGTGAGTGTGGGTATTTGTTAGAGACATTTTATGACAATAAAACGTAAAAGATAATTATACTGTCTCATATTAAGAGTTTTTTATGTATGTTTGTGAGATATAAAATGGCTTCGAGATTTGTACATAATCAATCTCCAATTGGTCGAATGTATTTTTAATTGGGATTGGAAAATGTTACATGACATATGTAAATATTTATATATTTCGTGATGTTATATAAATTTAATTACGTAACATATATGCATTGTGATTACACAGCTGACTATTTGGCAAATAATGCGTCTTTTATAGAAATTATAGCCATTACCTATAATTATTTAGAAACTATGTCTCTCACCCCTATTTTAATAAGTGAACATGATTTTTGAAATATTATGTTGTTTCCATAGTGAAAATTCACATCAATTGGCATTGAATTCTTATATATTTCCGGAATACGTTACCAATAATAGGAAATCATGTCGAAATCAACAGTTTAATTTTTGCGATTAATAAATCTGAAAATGTAACATTAAAAAATTTCACAAAAATTTTAAATTTTTAAAACAACCAAAAACTATTCATTGTTTGCAAATGTTTTCAAAATAATCCAAGATCAGAGTTTTCCCAGAAATCATAACATAAAATGTGAGGAGGGGTATGATCATGCCTTCGCCTTTCTGCGATCATCCGAAGTACCTAAAACAAAATCCACAACTGTAAGCCCCAATCATGTTGAGTTTCCCCCAATATATCGATACATAAGAAATAATACGCATAATAATAACAACATGCAATGGGTCCACAACTTAACAAACTTGATTACCGCTGAGCCCACATTATGAGTTTGACATGCCCTCCCTGGCCCTCAGCCCATATCTGGCTTGCTCTTGAGCCTACAACATATGTATGGGTTGCCCTCTGCCCACAGCTTATGTCTGGGTTGCTCCTTCAGTCCGCAATCTAGAAAACAAAACATTAACCCTCAGTACGAGTCTTACATGCCCTATCTGGCCTTCAGCTTGTATCTGGAATGCCTATGAGTCCTCAATATAAGTCTAGCATGCCCTCCTTGGCCCTTAGCTCATATCTGGCATACTCTAGGGTTTGTTGGCTACAACACAGAGTAGTACAACCTCAACCCAACCCACACATGTCAACATGTAATAGATAAATGCACATACAGATAATCAGATAGTATCACAGGTAGTCCTATAGATCTACCAGACTAGCATGCATATCTAACTCATACTCAGCATATCAATAACTACTAGAATATCAATTCAACGGGTCGGCCTTGGTGCCTTAGACCCCTTAGTATAGTGAGAACTCACCTCTCAAGTAGTGTTGAACCAGTAAAAATCAAATCCCAACACATAGTTCCGAACTCGACTACCTACAATCACCATATGACTAATCCCATCAAGATCCCAAATTACCAAAAATACCCTCAGAAGTCAAACTTGGTCAAATTCAAAGTCAATAGTCAATAGTCAAGGTCAACATTCCATGTTGACCCAACTCGTCGAGTGCATCTATCAACTCGTCGAGTTCCTTCAGTGCTTAAAAAACCGGGAAAAACCCGAGTCAACCCCCCGAGTTAGCAGAACAACTCGTCGAGTTCCTACAATATCCGGAAAGCGGGAAAACCCAATCCAACTCGTCGAGTTTTCCCCAGTCTTAACATATTTAGTCCCTTCTAAGCGAATCTAAAGCCCCAGACTATAGATCGGGTCCGCTAGGGTTAAGATACCATGTAAAGTTGCTAACTTTACATCCATGCAAGGCATCAAGGGGCTAAAACATTCAAGCAAAGCTTATTAAGGGACTTAGGGCATGAAGGAGGGGCCAAGACTTGATAAAGTTGGCAACTTTAAGTCCAAGGAGGCCATGAGATGTCCAGATCTAAAGTCATAGCTTCATGAGATTCTCAAATCCAAGAATGACCCTAAATAAGCTAGGAATGACAATAAACTATTACACCCCCAAGCCTAGCATGGCGGAAGCACCCGAGGGTGGATACGACTTCATGTATATTATCATAACAACGAGTATAATAGTGACCAAAGTAACCTCAAGCATCATAAATATTATCGAAAAAGTTACATGTATTCATGTGTTACATGTTTCAAAATCGATTACAATATAATGATAAAAATAGTTTGTCTGACACCTTAGCACCCCATCCTCAAAAGTGTGACAACCCGAAGTTTATCCCGTCTTTGTAACCCGTTCCGTTATTAAAATTTGTCTTTTTCGAATTGTTTCCGTTTACATTTTTAAATTAAGTCATTTCTTTCGAGACTTCTATTATGACTTAATGGGTGTCCAAACACGTTAGAAACCCATGTAAACATCCCAAATTATTACTTAGAAAATTTTCAGTTTCGACCACGTCGGGTTACAACAACATAATCGGGTGCGACCAAAAGCCTCGTTTAACGTCAGTATCGGGTAGAATTCTACCGTGTCTCAAACTCAATCCATATATAAAGTTCAAAGAACTTCATTTGAAGCTTTTTCAACCTCTCTCTACTCTCTCTTATCAAATCCAAGTTCTAGGTCCCAAAATCACTCAATTCAAGCTCTAAATCGATAAGGTAACTACCCTAACTCATAGATTAGCATCCTTAACCTTCAAATTTCTGTTCAAATCATGGAATAGGACCAACATCATGTGTTTACGGCCCTAGAATAGTCTTGGGCCGCAAACACACATAAAAGGGGTTTTTAAGCCCCAAAACCCTCCCAAATCACCTTTGGAGCTTAGATATGACTTAAGGGCTTTCAAGACTGGACTTGGAACACCAAAACCTTATCATTTGAGGGATGAATATGATTTTACGGCCCAAGAACATGCTTGGACCGTAAACGCCCTTTTATGGGCAGTGAACTCCTTGTAAGGTGTTAAGATGCCCCTTAAACACCTCCTAAGCCTTGGAATAAAGTCTAGAAGCAACAACAAACGAGTTAGGGGCCAAAACTTGATAAAAACTACTCCCTTAGGAGTTCACAGCCGTAAACCCCCCAAGGAAAGGTTCCTGGGTCGTAAGCTCCTATAACTTAGTCAAATGATGCCCTAATTTCATTCCATGGCTTGTTTAATGACTTAGAATCACATATGATTAATCTAGGACCACCAAAACACATTAAGAATGGATACATAAGAGTTTATGGCCGTAAAATCCTAGTTTACTACCGTAAACTCCTCAAATGGTCCTTATGTTGTTCAAATTCCTTTCCAATGCCTTAAAACCAAGCCTAGCATTACCCCAGAAGAGTTGTAAGACCATTTAGCACCCAAGAACACCCCCACCATGAGTTTAAGGCCGTAAACGCATGGGGAGTTGGTCATTGGGCCGAAAACTCCATTAGGAGTTTACTCTTGAAGAGCCAACTCCATATTCAAGCCATACACACCCTTAGATGCTACCCGGGTCACTCCAAACACTTGGAATGAGGTGTTTTCGTGTCACGGAGTGTATACTCTCAATTAATTAGTAGTTCGAAGCCTAATTAGATACAATTATGTATCTTTTCATATTACGTAGGAGCCTCGCGTATTTTCAAGCCTCGAACTGACGTTTAGCACCCAAACCGACACGTTTCTCGACCGGTGAGTTCATACCCCTACTCTTTTTCCGTGTTTTTAAAATGTTTTCAGGGGGAATACAAGCAAAAGTACAAGGAAATATTGTACTCAAACTTATTATTTCAGTTCAAATGTTTATATTCTGTATGCTTTTAATATCGAAAAGCGTATTAACCAATAGTTCGAATTGCAGAGTTAGCTTTCACACCAATTGTAGATTTCTTTATAAAGTGTTAAAATCTATGTTACATTTTATAATTTGTGAAGGATTCATACTAATCATAAATTAGGATTAATACTAATAAGATACGCCATCGGATAGTAACAGAACGACGAAAGTACAGCTAGTGCACGCCTTTGGATGGCACCAAAACTTCGAAAATACAGCTAGTGTATGCCTTGAGTGCCACCAGAGTTTCGAAAATAACTCGAAAGTACGCCTTTGGATATCGACAGAGTTTCGAAAACATACGCCTTTGGATGTTGACAGAGCTTCGGAAATACGTCTAAAGTACGTCTTTGGAAGTCACCAGAACATCGAATATACAGTTAGTGTACGTCTTTGAGTGTCTCCAAATATTCAAAATTACGGCTAAGTATAATAGACATTCGACATTCGTGTGTAGGATAACTAGGATATCAGAATACCTAACTAATACTACAAGTATGGTAGATACTAGTACATTGCATTCCGAATCAAGAACTAACCACGACTATTACGAAAATAAGGGTTTTTCTTGGGATAACATAACTGCTCTTAACCAAACTATGTAACGAATGGATAACTAAACTTTCTTTATAAGAAGATATGGGATTTTCTTGGATAACGACTTTTCAGAAATGTAATGCCTGTGTTTTCGGGTTTGCCATTTTTTAGCAATGTAATAGTCTAGGATAACCTTTGTAACCCGTTTTGAAATAATAAGATTGTATTATTTGAGTATTATGTGTTTTGTGCTTAATTGCATAATTATGTGGTTTGATTAATTAAGAATAAAAATAAGTGTCAAAATTTAAGTGTAAAATAAACTTGATATCTTTGGTTAATGTTGTAGTAGTTGAAACGAGGTTTCCGAATATATATAGAACGCCCAATTCTGACTTCGTATGAGGAAGTTATTATTTATCGAAGTTTCGGCTTAGCGGTATGCAGCCTGAAATACTCGATTTGAGATCGAGCGGTTTTTAGCCGAAGCAATCTAAACGAGGGTCGAAGTTCTCGTTGTTGGTATCGAAGCGATGAAAATCTAGACGAGAACGGACGTCAAACGAAGAAGTTATGAATTTATAACGAAGTTTTTCTGTCCCGGCCTATTAAAAACAAATAATAAAAATAAAGTTAAAATTAGCCGACGGAGTCTAAATGAAAGTTGTAGAGCGTAGTCTCACCTTCGCGTGGATATAAAGAACATCGAAAATGGAGTTCGTATGAAGAAGATATGAATTTCCGAAGTTTATTAAATAAATTGTATTTAAAATTAATTGGAAAATCCGGCATTATCCGAAGATGAGTCATCGGACTCATCCGAAGTACGCCATCGTACTCGTGTACGCCCCGCGTACACCGAGGAATGTCGACACTCGCACTCGAGCGCTTCGAATACGTAAGCAGTGACGATTTCGGACCAGTACGCCCCGCGTACTCTGAGGCTCCAGCCTCCTATAAATAGGATGCGAGGGCAGCCGACCCAATTCCTTTTTTTCTCTCTTCTCTCTCCTGTTTTGCATCGATTTGTTTGCCAGAAATACCTCGAAGCCCCGATATTATTCTCGAGCCCCGAAGCAAGTCCCGAGATCCCGAAGATCCCGAGAAGCGCGGTTCCCGAGCCGAAGCTCTACCCGCGAGAAGTTCGATTTTTGTAGAGATCTTCCAGATCTGCTGAGGATTACTACTTCTGCAAGTCGTAGTGTTGTCCGATCATCTTCTGATCAAGTGAGTGTATACTACCTTTCATAAACACGATAATAATACAAGTTTGGTTCGAGTGTATTAAGTATATTGTTGTTTATAGGTGTGAGTGTGTGGTCACTTTCTTCAAACGCATAATTATAAAGTATTTTATATGAAATACGTGTTATGTGTGTGTGCCTCATCTGTTATGTGGAATATGTATTGATTAAAGCATGCTATACAGGTTTTTAAACTATGTATAAAAATGTATATTTTTATCTACTAATATGTTGGGTAGAACATAGGTAGATAGTTGGTGTGTAATAAACAGATGAGAGGCCTCGTTGTTGTTTGATTCAGTCATCTAGCGGAGTTTAGATGACGACCACAGACTTTTCTAGACAGTCTTGTGGAACATTAGCAGGTTCGCCACCTGTAGGTGTTAATGAACTTGGCTGTTCATTCGCTGTACTCCATCCCCCTCATGGTTGCCTTATTTGACTTATATTGCTGAGGAACCCCCGAAGCATGTGTTGTCGCCCCGATGAAATATTCTTAGACTAGGTCCCTTATGTTAGTTGTCTTAGGGACATAAAGTGAGAATAACGGGAATGGGTAATTGGGTTATTGTTGGTTGGTGGAAATTAAATTTAATTATTTATTGTGGGTTGAAAACCCTATATGCTCACCAGGCTCCCAAGCCTGACCCACTCAGTTTTATTTGTATTACAGGAAGTGGCGCAAGGGCATAAGATGGACGAACCATCAAGTTGTTTTGTTTACAAGTCTGTATATGTATATATTTGTTGAATGACTTGTAATGTTATCGTTTATGCTTATTGGTCTGTATCGGAACATGACACCCCGAGTTTTGATTATATAATGAAAATACATTTCTTTTATGAAATGCTTTGGTAAACATTGTTTTATCATGTTTTGTTTTTGGGAACAAATTCCGAAACTCTTTCAAATTAAAAGGATTTACTCTGAAATTATTTTAAAAGCATAAATGAAAATCGGTCTTTTCTGGCCGAGATTTTGGGGATGTCACAGTTGGTATCAAAGCATTAGTTTAAGCGAACTAGGAATTTGTAGGATTTCTAGACTTAAACTTAGAATGCTAAGTGAAATTTTGAGATGTGTGTCTGTTATGTTTTAGACACGAGCACTAATTTATTTTAGGAAAGTTGCCTAAAATGCTTTATGTGCTAAATGTTATATGTTGCCATATATGATATTATTTGTTCGGATCTATGGTCTGTTGCCGACCGGATCTAGAAACCTTATGTGTGTAGGATTCTAAGCGTACGTCTATGATATTCGAACTAGCATGTAAACGTTTCGGAGTGATAAGGATGATTTGAATATCTATCGTGATTGAGGTTCTAATTTCACCTTATTCGGTGTGTAGATCAAAATGGTGAGAACAAGAAGTGGAGTTGGAAATGCTGACGAAAATAGGAATCAACCACCAGTGATTGAACAAATACATGTCGTAGCAGCAGCACCTGAGCCAATAACCATGGCTGGTGTGCAAATGATGATTCAAACAATGTTGGATCTTCAGATGGATGAAACTAGACGGTTGCTTCAACATAATCGTGAAGAACTGTCAATTCGTGTGGAAGAGCCTGAATTAAATGAAGGGCACTCGGAAGGTGGAAACTTCAGTGGGTCTATTGGTCAAGCCAACCCACCGATAGTTAGGCAAGACAACCATGATGGAAGGAATGATGGAATGGGATGCAAGTACAAGGACTTTTTAACTTGCAAACCATCGACCTTCAATGGAAAGGAGAATCTGATCGGAGTTATGGATTGGATCTCAGAAATGGAGTTAGCCTTCATGACTTGTGGCTTCAGAGGCAAGTTGCACACTATCTATGCAGTGCGTCAGTTCCGAGGTGGAGCCGTTCGTTGGTGGAACACTCTAAGGAAGACTTTAAGCGCTAATGAGCCACTGCAATTGTCATGGGCAGAGTTCCTGGTGCAGTTCAAGCGCAAGTTCTGCTCAGCTCAAAATCTATTGGAATTGGAGAACAAGTTTTTGGCATTGACAAAAGGCAGCATGTCAGTTGATGAATACACCAATAACTTCACCGATAAGATGGAATTTGCCTTGCGTATCGTCCCAGACGAGCTGACAAAGGTGGACCGGTATGCGAAGGGACTCCCATGGGAGTACGAGGTGCCAGTACGTCAGGCACATACTCTAGAGGCAGCTATCTGGGCTGCCAAGTCTGTTAAGAACATGATTAAGGGGAGAATCACCGACAAGGTTGAGGTCGGTGAGAAGAGAAAGTTTGAGGGAACATCTGGTTCCGGTAAGAAAGGCAAATTTTCAAAATCTGATTCGAAAAAGTTTGGGGGAAAGGGAGGCGAAGTGAAGTGGTGTGATAAGTGTAAGAAAAAGCACTTTGGGAAATGTAGCGAGGATGTAACCTGCTACAAGTGTGGAAAGGTTGGACATTTTGCCAATGAGTGTCCGAACAACAAAAGGATGTGTTTTGGTTGCAATGAAGAGGGGCATATTTTGAAAGACTGTCCGAAGAAGAAGGAGGCAGCTAGACCCAACATTCCACCAAAGCCGAAGGCGAGAGCCTTCCAGATGACACTTGAGGCTGCGAAAGATGAAGCTGATGTCGCTTCAGGTACCTTTCTCGTAAACGAATTACCTGCTCAAATTTTGTTTGATTCTGGAGCCAACTACTCCTTTATTTCGCATGAGTTTGGTAGAAAACTAGCCTTGCCTGTTGATAGACTAGATAATGCTTTATTATTCGAAGTAGCTAGTGGCAAGTTTGTACCTGTTAGCCATCGTATGAAAGACATCTTAATCGACCTTAATGGGAATAAGTTTCACGAGGAATTATTGTCTATCGAACTTAATGGTTTCGACATCGTGTTGGGAATGGATTGGCTTAGCACCAATGATGCCAAAATTTTATGCAAGAAGAAGATAGTTAAAGTAAACCTGCTTGGGAAAGATTCATTTATGGTGTACGGGGACAAATGGCGAGTAAATTCTGGAATCATTTCCCTAATGAAAGCCAAGAAGTGTTTGACCAAGGGATGTACATCATATTTAGCATTCGTGATTGATGCTAAGAAGGAAAAGAATGTGATGCAGAGTATTCCTGTGGTGTGTGATTATCCGGAAGTATTTCCCGAAGATCTTCCTGGATTACCACCTGATAGACAAGTGGAGTTCAGAATAGACTTGTTACCAGGAACCACGCCAATAGCAAAAGCACCTTATCGATTAGCACCGACAGAGATGAAGGAGCTAATGATTCAAGTTCAGGAGTTATTGGACAAAGGTTTCATTAGACCTAGTTCATCGCCCTGGGGAGCTCCGGTGTTATTTGTGAAGAAGAAGGATGGAAGTATGAGAATGTGCATCGATTACAGAGAGCTGAACAAGGCAACAATAAAGAATAGATATCCGTTGCCGAGGATTGATAACCTGTTTGATCAATTGCAAGGTTCGAGCTATTTCTCGAAGATCGATCTAAGGTCATGATACCATCAGCTAAAAGTAAGAGAGCAAGATATCGAGAAGACTGCATTCAGAACTAGATATGGACACTACGAGTTCTTGGTTATGTCGTTTGGACTAACCAATGCTCCAGCAACGTTCATGGATTTGATGAATAGGGTTTGTAACCCGTTCCTTGATAAATCTGTGATAGTGTTCATAGACGACATTCTGATTTACTCGAAAAGCCAGGAGGAGCATGGCAGACACTTGCGAGAAGTGTTAGAAGTCTTGAAGAAGGAGAAGCTGTATGCGAAGTTCTCTAAATGTGATTTTTGGATTCATGAAGTCCAATTCTAGGGTCATGTGGTCAACCAAGAAGGGATAATGGTTGATCCAGCGAAGATCGAAGCTGTGATGAAGTGGGAACAACCGAAAAGTCCCACGGAGATTCGAAGCTTTTTAGGATTAGCCGGATATTACCGCAAGCTTATCCAAGGCTTTTCTTCGATTGCTACTCCATTAACAGCTTTGACCCACAAAGGAGCCACTTATGCTTGGAGCGATAAGCATAAAGAAGCATTCAAGAAGTTAAAGAAGAAGCTATGCGAGGCACTGATACTTTCTTTACCTGATGGAGTTGAAGACTTCGCTGTTTATAGCGATGCGTTTGGGGTTGGATTAGGTTGTGTTTTGACCCAAAGAGAAAAGGTGATAGCATATGCGTCTCGACAGCTGAAGGAGCATGAAAAGAATTACCCGACTCATGATTTGGAGTTGGCAGTGGTAGTTTTCGCTCTGAAAATATGGAGGCATTACCTCTATGGCACGAAGTGCAAACTTTTCACTGATCATAAGAGTCTCCAATATCTATTTAATCAGAAGGAATTGAATATGAGGCAACGACGCTGGCTAGAATTACTTAAAGACTACGACTGTGAGATACATTACCATCCCGGTAAAGCTAATGTTGTTGCTGATGCTCTCATCGGAAAGTCAATCTTGAAAGGAAAAGGCCAAGAGCGTTGAGAATTGAAGTTGTATTGACCATTGTGGAAAGTATAAAGAAAGCTCAGAGTGAAGCTTCTGAGAAGAATGACCAAAAGGAGGAACGTTTGGGCAAAACGTTGGTGTTCGGTGTAAACAGTCATGGACTGAAGGTGTTCCAAGATCGGATTTGGATACCTAAGACAGGAGGAATTAGAGATCTTCTGATGGAGGAAGCTCACAAGACCATGTACTCGATTCATCCCGGTAGCACTAAAATGTATAGGGACCTGAAACCCTACTACTGGTGGCCGACGATGAAGCTTGATGTTGCAAAGTATGTGGCTGAGTGTGTGACTTGTGCGAGAGTAAAGACACAACATCAGAAACTGTACGGGAGTTTAGAACCATTGCCTGTGCCTATGGGTAAGTGGGAAGACATTGCTATGGATATTGTCACTAAACTGCCCAGAACAAAGAGTGGTCATGACATGATTTGGGTGGTCGTTGATCGATTCACTAAGAGTGCGCATTTCATAGCAGCCAAGGAGAAATGGTCTATGGAAAAGCTTGCAAATTCTTACGTGAGGGAAATTGTGAGGCTTCACGGTGTTCCGTTAACGATTGTATCGGATCGTGATAGTCGTTTCACCTCAAGGTTTTGGAAAAGTCTACAAGAGGAAATGGGTACCAAGTTATGTTTAAGTACAACTTACCATCCGCAGACTGATGGTCAGAGTGAAAGAACAATACAAACACTTGAAGATATGTTGAGAGCATGTACCTTGGAATTCCTAGGTAATTGGGATGAACATTTACCATTGGTAGAATTTTCCTATAATAATAGTTTTCACTCGAGCATTAAGATGGCACCTTATCAAGCTTTGTATGGACAAAAGTGTCGTACGCCGTCTTGTTGGCTTGAGGCTGGGGAAAAGCAGTTTATGGGACCAAAGATGGTTCATCAAACTGCTGAAAAGTTGAAAATAATTAGGGAAAGAATGTTAGCAGCTCAGGATCGTCAAAAGAGCTATGCTGACAAGAAGCGAAGACCGATGACTTTTGAAATTGGAGATTCGGTTTTGCTTAAAGTCTCGCCGTGGAAGGGACTTATAAGATTTGGTAAAAGGGGAAAGTTGAGTCCAAGGTTTATTGGACCATTTAAAGTTCTTCAGAGGATTGGGAACCAAGCTTACAAGCTCGAATTACCCGAAGAACTGAATGGAATTCACAACACTTTTCTGGTGTGTTATTTGAGGAAGTTCACGGGAGAAGTTCCTGACATAATTCCAATTTCTTAATTGAGAATTGATGAGAACAAAAGGTTGATTGAAGAACCAGAGGCAATTGTTGACCAAAAGACTAAGAAGTTGCGACGCAAAATGGTTGGGTTAGTGCTTGTCCGATGGAAACACATGAATAGGCTGAATCTCACCTGGGAGACGGAGAGTGACATGTTGAGTCACTATCCGCATTTGTTTGTTGATGTGTGATTCTGGGGACGGAATCATTCTAAGGTGGAGAGAATTGTAACGCCTGTGTTTCCGGGCTTGTCATTTTTTAGCAATGTAATAGTCTAGGATAACCTTTGTAACCCGTTTTGAAATAATAAGATAGTATTATTTGAGTATTATGTGTTTTGTGCTTAATTGCTTAATTATGTGGTTTGATTAATTAAGAATAAAAATAAGCATCAAAATTTAAGTGTAAAATAAACTTGATATCTTTGGTTAATGTTGTAGTAGTTGAAACGAGGTTTCCGAATATATATAGAACGCCCAAATCTGACTTCGTATGAGGAAGTTATGATTTATCGAAGTTTCGGCTTAGCGGTATGCAGCCTGAAATACTCGATTTGAGATCGAGCCGTTTTTAGCCGAAGCAATCTAAACGAGGGTCGAAGGTCTTGTTGTTGGTATCGAAGCGATGAAAAGCTAGGCGAGAACGGGCGTCAAACGAAGAAGTTATGAATTTATAACGAAGTTTTTCTGTCCCGGCCTATTAAAAATAAATAATAAAAATAAATTTAAAATTAGCCGACGGAGTCTAAACGAAACTTGTAGAGCGTAGTCTCACCTTCGCGTGGATATAAAGAACGTCGACAATGGAGTTCGTATGAAGAAGATATGAATTTCCGAAGTTTATTAAATAAATTGTATTTAAAATTAATTGGAAAATCCGGCATTATCCGAAGAGGAGTCATCGGACTCATCCGAGGTACGCCCCGCATACACCGAGGAATGTCGAAACTCGCACTCGAGCATTTCGGATACGTAAGTAGTGACGATTTCGGACCAGTACGCCCCGCGTCCTCCGAGGCTCCAGCCTCCTATAAATAGGATGCGAGGGCAGCCGACCCAATTGCTATTTTTCTCTCTTCTCTCTCCCGTTTTGCATCGATTTGCATGACAGAAATACCCCGAAGCCCCGGTATTATTCTCGAGCCCCGAAGCAAGTCCCGAGATCCTGAAGATCCCGAGAAGCGCGGTTCCCGAGCCGAAGCTCTGCCCGCGAGAAGTTCGATTTTTGTAGAGATCTTCCAGATCTGCTGAGGATTACTACTTCTGCAAGTCGTAGTGTTGTCCGATCATCTTCTGATCAATTGAGTGTATACTACCTTTCATAAACACGATAATAATACAAGTTTGGTTCGAGTGTATTAAGTATATTGTTGTTTATAGGTGTGAGTGTGTGGTCACTTTCTTCAAACGCATAATTATAAAGTATTTTATACGAAATACGTGTTATGTGTGTGTGCCTCATCTGTTATGTGGAATATGTATTGATTAAAGCATGCTATACAGGTTTTTAAACTATGTATAAAAATGTATATTTTTATCTACTAATATGTTGGGTAGAACATGGGTAGATAGTTGGTGTGTAATAAACAGATGAGAGGCCTCGTTGTTGTTTGATTCAGTCATCTAGCGGAGTTTAGATGACGACCACAGACTTTTCTAGACAGTCTTGTGGAACATTAGCAGGTTCGCCACCTATAGGTGTTAATGAACTTGGCTGTTCATTCGCTGTACTCCATCCCCCTCATGGTTGCCTTATTTGACTTATATTGCTGAGGAACCCCCGAAGCATGTGTTGTCGCCCCGATGAAATATTCTTAGACTAGGTCCCTTATGTTAGTTGTCTTAGGGACATAAAGTGAGAATAACGGGAATGGGTAATTGGGTTATTGTTGGTTGGTGGAAATTAAATTTAATTATTTATTGTGGGTTGAAAACCCTATATGCTCACCAGGCTCCCAAGCCTGACCCACTCAGTTTTATTTGTATTACAGGAAGTGGCGCAAGGGCATAAGATGGACAAACCATCAAGTTGTTTTGTTTACAAGTCTGTATATGTATATATTTGTTGAATGACTTGTAATGTTATCCTTTATGCTTATTGGTCTGTATCGCAACATGACACCCCGAGTTTTGATTATATAATGAAAATACATTTCTTTTATGAAATGCTTTGGTAAACATTGTTTTATCATGTTTTGTTTTTGGGAACAAATTCCGCAACTCTATCAAATCAAAAGGATTTACTCTAAAATTATTTTAAAAGCATAAATGAAAATCGGTCTTTTTTGGGCGAGATTTTGGGGATGTCACAAGAAAACCAAAGGAAACTTATTCTTTTTCAAAAATAAACCGCTTATGAACTCACCAGCTTTATGCTGATTTTCAAACTGCTTGTATTCTCAGGTCCACATTAGACAGGTACCCCGCGATCTTTTGGAGAAGACGTAACGTATAGAAGACTCGTCTTTGCTGTGGTTCATATGATATATATGTATAACACTTGTATCACTTTTTTTAAAACTTATGTAAATACTTCTATGTAATGTAATGGTTGTGTTTACTATGCTTACTATGTACATTGGTTGCGATACTACATGACGTCCTCCGCCCCGGAACGTTTCCGCCTTCGGTTTCGGGGTGTGACAAAAAGCTTGGTAGTTACTTGTTTTAATGATATCCTGAGAATATAAAAGTAATTTTGAAAGAGTGTCAACAATTAAGTTGGTGGGTTCATAAGCTTTTGAATGTAGAGTTGAAATTGTTGGAATAGTGTCTAAGGCTGCATCTATATTAGGCAAGTATTTGACCCGATTGTGCATGGTCCTTTTGGGTTGCCTTCACCATAGCAACTTGATATGATGATTTATTACGAGAGAATAAATATTATTAATATATTATGAGAATAATATATGGAATAATAATATTGTTATTTGATTAATATAAGTCATAAATTAATTAGTATTAATTTGGTGACTTAAAGAGATTAATTAAATAAGAGGGTATAAACTGTCAATTGTTTGATAGTTACACTTTAGACTGTAAATCCTTAAGGGATAAGGGTTGGAAAAATTCTAGGGCTTGGGATAGCTCAAAATCGTCCAAGGCTTATCTAAGGTAACGATTTGGATTGCTTTAAGGAAAGATTATCCAGCTAGGGTTTAAAGGTGAAACCCTAGGAGTCTACAAGTATAAATAGATCCCTTGAGCAAGGGAAATCAGCATCTCTTCAAAGGAAAGGAACCCCTGGCCGATTTCTTCCCAACCTCTCTCTCAAATCATCCTCTTTGCTAATTTGTGATTGTAAGCCATTAGAGGAGTGACAATTGTGACTCTAGAGCTCCAAGACAACAAGATCAAACAAGAGATTCAAAGGTAAACTTCTAGATCTGATTTTGTATTGTTCTTATACCTAATTAGTTATTAGAAGTCTTGGATTCAAAGCATTTTTAATTAGAAAGCCTAGATCCAAGCATTAGGGTTTTTCATGCGCACATAGGAAAGTTTTTATGGCTAAAACCCATCAGTCGTATCAGAGACTAGATTGGTTTCTATTAAATTGTTGCTTGTTTGTTTGAATCTTATTTGCAAAATTCGATTTTTGTGTTTTTGAGTCATGGACTCGGCGAGTCCCATAGTGGACTCGGCGAGTTGGCCTGACTCGGCGAGTCCAGAATGGGTACTCGGTGAGTCCGAGCGTCAGGAAAGGCTAAATTCGGGATTTTTGATGATTATCTTATGGAAACTTGCCTTAATCATATTAGATCAACCCTAATCCGATTTTTTGATATATATGACTATAATCTTGATCTAATTAAAGATATTTATCAACTAATAAAATATTTAATTTCCTTATATGATAATTAATTAATTATTTTGATTAAATTGGTAATTATCTTACAAGAAATCTTGAATAAATCAAATATGGATAATTATGGAATTAATTGTTAATTAAAATTATTTATTATTTGATCCTCCATGTTTTAAATGTTTAAAACTTATCCTCAAGTTTTGAAATTTATGCTTTGTGATTAAAAGTTTTAATTTGGACAATTTAAATTTCAAACCCTAGATTTTAAAAGTTTAAAATACAACCCTGTACTAATATAATATTACAAGATTAATATATACATATATATATATATATATATATATATATATGTACATATACATACATATATATATATATATATATATATGTATAACTAAAATGCTAGTCTTACCGTTAGTAGGCCTCATTCACGAAGCCGATCTATAAGTTGGGTATAAGGTTGCGGCCTATAAAATAGCGCTTAATGGGTGTACACTCACATCCACCGCTTGCTTGATCGGTGGAGGGTCGTTAGCCGAACGGGTAGGATAGGGCAGCCTCTTCCTCTCATTAAAAGTATAATATGAAATACAAAGTAACTACATGTTTTTAAATTTCCCAATCTTAGTTACTTTAGGAAAAGTGAATTGATGCAATCCCATGAAATTACACTTTGCACCCTTGCTAAGAACTTAGTGGAGCGTGTGTGGTTTACCGACACACTAATTGGTTCTAAGCAAAGGTGGCAAGGGGTGATTCATTGTTTATCATAGTTCGACGGAGCGTGTGTGGTTTACCGAAACATCGAATAGGTGATCGTTACAATGAAGGCACCATGTGAATTTGCATGGTAATTCACACCCGCTTTATGATCCTCGGTATCCCAGTCACAAACAAGAGGGGCGTATCGAGATTTAAACATGCCATTGAATAATTTCAATGAATCTCAACCGAACCTAGGAATTCTCAATACATTTAGGACTTAAAGTTGTGTTTTTATGGTGGAGAATTAGTGAATCGTCATTCACTTACCTTCATATTATTTGCATGTTGGATTACGGCATCCCTTTTCTAATATGTAAATATTGTTGTTGGATCCTAGCCCTAATTTTTTCTTATTGGGTGATAATTAGGGATTCATATTCTAATCTATCTTTGTCCTTTCTATTTGTAGATGTCGAACGCAAACAACGCTGCTGCTAGTTCTTTCACATTGATGAGCCTTTGTCAAAAGGTAACTTTCGATGGGACGAACTTTAGCGAATGGATAAGATACATTCGCACTATTGCTCGCTATGAGGATAAGGAGTATGTCCTCGATGAGAAGCTCGAGAAAATTAACCCTGAAATCGCTACTCCGGCTGAAATGACCGCTTTTGAAACTCATGAGCGTGATGCAACGAAGGTACATTGCATCATGATAGCCACCATGAACTCCAAATTCCAAAAGTCCTATGAGGACATGTACCCGTACGAGATGCATCAAGACTTATTTGAGAGATACCACTAAAACGCGAGACAAGAGCGTTATGAGATTTTCACTAACATGATTTCCGCTAAGATGGGTCATGGAGAGTCTCTTACCGTGCACCTGCAAAAGATGCAAAGGTATGTCGACCGCCTTCTCAAGTTGAATGTTGACTTTGGGGAAGACTTGGCGATCGACATGGCGCTTCACTCTTTGCCTCCAAGCTACAATCAATTTAGGATGACCTACCACATGAACAAAGAGGAGGTCACCTAAGCAAACTCCAAGGTCTCTTAAGGGTCGCTGAGAGCAACTTCAAGGACAAGTCTGTTGCACCAACTCCCAATCCACCCGCTGCTCCTGTCTTGGCTATTGGACAAGGAAAGGGAAAGAAAAGGAAGGCTTCGTCTAAGAACTATCGTAAGGTTAAAGCCCGAGATGGTGCCTCTTCTAGTGGGACCAAAGTTGATCCTGCTAAACCCTGACCTAACCCAAAGGAGGCAGAGTGCCACCACTGCCACAAGATAGGACATTGGAAGAGAAGCTGCCTAGAGTACCTGCAAGCCATCAAGGAAGGAAAGATCAAGCCATCTTTCGTAGGTATATACACAATTAAATCTAACAAATCATCTCATGCTATTTCTTGGGTTCTTGATACCGGTTGTGGTTACCACATTTGTTCTAATGTGCAGGGACTAAGAAGAAATAGGGATGTGGAGGATGGAAGAATAAACCTAATCATGGGGAACAGAAGATCGTCGCCTGTGACCAAGATTGGAGTGTATTCTTTAGTGATTAGGAATGGTTTAAGTTTAGATTTGAACAATTGTTGCTATTCGCCAGAAATGGCTAGAAACATCATTTCATTTCATGGTTTGTTTAGACAAGGTTTTAGATTTTCTTTTAATAATGAGAATGGTTCTATTTTAGCTTATCTAATTGGTGTCTTTTATTTTGAAGTTGTACCATGTAATGGAATATATGAAACTGTTATGATTGTTGATAGCTTAGGAAATGATGTTTTGAACATAGATTCTTCCAATAGTATGGATAAAGCATCCTTGTGGCATTGTCGTCTTGGACATGTCAACAAGAAACGCATAGCCCAACTCCAAAAGGATGGAGTGTTGGAGTCATTCGACCTTAGGGAAGATGACACATGCGCATCTTGTTTGCTTGGAAAGATGACTAAGTCACCCTTCGCTGGCTCTTGCGAAAGGTGTGAGGGTCTATTGGACCTAATACATACCGATGTATGTGGACCGTTTAGATCAACCAAGAAGGATGGGAACCGCTTCTACGTGACTTTTACCAATGACTATAGTAGATATGGGTATATCTACTTAATCAAGCAAAAGTCAGAAACTTTTGAAAAGTTCAAAGAGTTCAAGAATGAAGTGGAGCATCAATTGGGCAGGAAAATCAAGATGCTTCGATCCGATCGAGGAGGAGAGTACCTAAGTCTTGAATTCCACGATTATCTCAAGGAGTGTGGAATAGTTTCACAATTGACGCCACCTAGGACACCACAATTGAATGGTGTGGCAGAAAGGCGTAATCGAACCTTATTGGATATGGTTCACTCTATAATGAGTCGTGCTTCACTACCTATCTCTTTTTGGGGGTATGCCTTAGAGACCGCCGCCCATATCCTTAACCGAGTCCCTACTAAGAAGGTTGCCAAAACACCTCACGAGATGTGGACAGGGAAAGCTCCCTCGTTAGCACATATCAAGGTTTGGGGTTGCGAGGCTTTCGTAAAACGAGATACTCACGACAAGCTCGAACCTCGTAGTGAGCGATGTATTTTCATCGGCTACCCGCAGAAATCCTTTGGATATCTCTTCTATAAACCGAAGGACAATGTTGTCTTTGTTGCGAGAAGAGGGGTTTTCCGAGAGCAAGAACTCATAAGCCAAGGAGACAGTGGGAGGCAAATCAAGCTTGAAGAGATTCAAGAGTCGATAGATGAAGGAACCTCTACTGCTGGCACTCAACCCGAGGAGGAAACTCCGGTTGGACCGATTGATGAGTCCTTACCTCTTAGATGTTCCGAAAGAGTTAGTGTTTAACCCCAGTTTTTTGGTTTTCATATTACTAGCGAAGGGGACACGTATATTAGTGATGGTACGATAATAAACCTTGATGAACCTAATAGCTATAAGGAAGCCATGGCAGGCCCGGAGTTTGCGAAATGGAAAGAGGCAATGGATAGCGAGATCCAATCCATGTATGATAACCAAGTTTGGAATCTGGTTGATAATGTTCCTGGACGTAAGACCGTTGGGTGCAAATGGATCTTCAAGAAGAAGACCGACGTGGATGGAAACGTACACACATATAAAGCACGATTGGTCGCGAAGGGCTTTACTTAAACTCCCGGAGTTGACTATGATGAGACCGTCTCACCAGTTGCGAAGATAAAATCTATTAGAGTGATGCTAGCGATTGCCGCATTTCATGATTATGAGATTTGGAAAATGGATGTCAAGACCGCTTTCCTTAATGGGAAGTTGGCTGAGGATGTTTATGTGGCTTAGCCAGAGGGGTTTGTGGATCCGAAGCATCCGAATAGAGTGTGTAAGCTTGAGAAGTCCATCTATGGACTTAAGCAAGCATCTCGCAGATGGAATCTTTGCTTCGATGAGAAAGTCAAAGAGTTTGGATTTGTACGAAGCGAAGATGAATCATGTGTGTATGTCAAAGCCAGTGGGAGTATAGTAAGCTTCCTCATTCTATATGTCGATGACATATTACTCATAGGAAATGACATCCCGACTCTGCAAGAAGTTAAGTCATGGCTTGGGAATTGCTTCGCTATGAAGGACCTCAGAGAGGCTTCTTACATTTTGGGAATAAGGATAGTGAGAAAAAGAAGTAAGAGACTAATAGGACTTAGTCAGAACACTTACTTAGAGAAGGTACTAAAACGTTTTAGTATGGAAAACTCGAAGAAGGGAGAATTATCGATACAAAGTAATGCCAACTTGAGTAAGACTCAATGTCCGAGTACATAAGCTGAAATAGCAGAAACGAGTCGAGTATGATACGCTTCCGCAGTTGGCTCAATCATGTACGCTATGACTTGTACTCGCCCTGATGTAGCCTTTTCTTTGAGCATGGTTAGCAGATATCAAGGGAATCCTGGCAGAGCCCATTGGATTGCGGTGAAGAATATCCTTAAGTACCTTCGGAGGATGAAGGAATGGTTCTTAGTACTCGGAGGCAGTGATGACTTAAAAGTGCGAGGGTATAGTGACGCCAGCTTTCAGACCGACAGGGACAACTACCGTTCGCAGTCGGGCTGGGTCTTTACCCTGAATGGAGGAGCAGTGACTTGGAAAAGTTCCAAGCAAGAAACTGTAGCTGATTCAACGTGCGAATCAGAGTACATTGCAGCGAGCGAAGCGTCGAAGGAGGCAATATGGATGAAGAACTTCATCGGTGATCTTGGAGTTGTACCTGCCATAAAGGAGCCCATGGAGATTTTCTGTGATAATGAAGGAGCGGTTGCCTTGACCAAGGAACCGAGAGATCATGGTAGATCACGACATATCGACAGAAAATATCATTTTATTAGACATCGTGTAGAAGAAGGACAACTCGTAGTGAAGAGGATATCATCGGAAGATAACCCAGCAGATCCGCTTACGAAGGGACTGAGTAGGGTTAAGCACTTGCAGCATGCTAGGAGTATTGGGCTGAAGGATGATATTAGCATAGATTAGATAGTATTAGAAACGTGTAATAGATAAATGTAATTAACATTTGATGATTAAATAAAGGAGTTTTATTTATGAGTAATGTTACTGTCTTATGTTAATTGTTTAAGTATTGTTTCACTTTGCATGTTTTGACTTCCAGAATAATTGAGTTTATTAAGAATAATCAAATTATTCAAATTGTCCACAATCGTTCATATGTTGGAAGTAGATATGAATGAAGATTGTCATGAATTGGTGTGTAGATTGTCTAAATGGTATTAGACATAGCAAAGGGTTGCTGCAACATTCATGAGTGCTTATGAACTAGTTTTGAGCATTGGAACAAACCCATGCTTGCTGGAATCACCTTATGGAATATGATATAAAAGGGTGATCGCAAGACGATAATATCATATAGTCTTAAAACCTAGGTATATGGTTTGTTATTTGTTAATTGATTGTACATTGATAATGCGAAAACACATCAGTAACTCGGTGTTATAAGATGCATTATTGTGTATAGTTGATTAATGAATAAGTAAATGCACATAAGTCGAAGTTTATCTGTAACTTTTATCCTAAGAAGGTAAAAGCAATATCTCGGTCGCTCGATGATTTGATTTGACTTATGTGCTGGGCCCGGTCAGAACTGAATTGATGTGTTCGATTAAGTTCTATATCAAATAAATCAGAGATCGAGAAACCTAAATGCTCGACTAATCATTCCATAGAATTTTTAGCATGATATCTAACAGAGGACTGTACGATCCCTTATCTAAAGTACAAGATTGATTAGATCAGAGTTTGACAGCGTCTTTGAGAGCTACTGTAACGACCAAAAATTTCAACCAATTTAAAATTTTCGAAAGCAACCCGATTCCATTAAAGTTATTACAAAAAGGTTTTCAAAACAATGTATTTTAAGTATTCCCAGAATCTCATCACAACATAAATACGAGGAGCGGTACGATCACGCATTCGCCTTGCCACGGTCTCCTGAAGAACCTGAAAAACATAAAACCACAACTGTAAGCCCGAAAGCTTAGTGAGATATTGTTGGATTAGTGTCTAAGTCCATAACTATTTTGGTATGTACTTGACCCGATGGTGCATGGTCCTTTTGGGTTGCCTTCACCAAAGCAACTTGATAGGATGAATTATGGAGAGAAAGGATTAAATATGATTTATTAATATATTATGAGAATAATATATTAAAGGAGAAATCATATTGTTTAATTAATATTAGTCAATAATTAATTGGTAATTAGTTTTGTGAAAAAAAAGAGATTAATTAAACTTAAGGGACTGAAATTGTAATTATAAGATAATTGCAATTTGGGCCATGGATTTCCTTATATCATAAGGTGGACGAATTCTATGGGGGAAGCCCATATGAAATCGTCCAAGGCCTTATGGAAAGGGCTCCATGGGTTGCTTAGGGCTTAAGCACCCAAATTAGGGTTTCCTTGTTAGATAACCCTAATTGCCTCACTATATATAGATCCCTTAAGGACCAAAAACGTGGACAAGGATCTTGCTAGGGTTTTCACACGGTTTTGGCAACCTCCATCCTCTCTCCTCTTCATCCTCTTGCTTATGGTGTTTGTGAACCATTAGAGGAGTGACACTTGTGACTCTAAGCCTTCCAAAGTCAATACAAGGAGATTTGGGATTGTTATTACTACATAACAATCAAGGTAACATCTTAAACCTAATTATATGTTAATATCGATTTCCATATGCTAGAATTAGGGTTTATAGTCTTGGATAACTTGCATGTACAATAGAGAAACCTAGATCCAAGCATTAGGGTTTGTATGAGCACATAGGATGTTCTTAGGACCAAAACCCATCAGTGGTATCAGAGCCTAGACTGGTTTCAATTGTATTGATGCATTACATGTTCAAAAAATTCGATTTTTGATGTTCTGGAGGCTGGACTCGCCGAGTCCATAGCTGAACTTGCCGAGTCCATGCAGACTCGACGAGTCAACACGTCAGATGGAGTATATCTCGGGATTTTTTGTTGTTTTTGCTTTGGGATAGTTACCTTATCATATTAGATCAATATAAATCCGATTTTATGATATATTTTACTATATTCTTGATCTAATTGAAGATATTTATCAATTAATAAGATAATTGTTTCCTTATGTGATAATTGATTAATTATTTTGACTAAATTGATAAATTGTATTGCAAGAAATCATTAAATAAATCAAATATGGATAATTATGTGTTTAATTGTTAATTTAGATTATTTGTTATTTGATCCTTGTTGTTATGAAAAGTTTCATATTTTCCCCTTAGGTTTTATAGTTTAAATTTGAACCCAAAAGTTTTGTTGTTTTGAAATTTAAATAGTTAAAACCCTAATGTTTTGAAAAAGGTTTCAAAACTTGCCCTCAAGTTTTGGAATTTAAATTTTGATTAAATGGTTTAATTTTGATGTATATTTAAATTCTAAACCCTAATGTGTTGAAATGTTTCAAAACTTGCCCTCAAGTTTTGGAATTTAAAAGTTGATTAAAAGTTTAATTAGGAATGTTAAATTCTAAAACTCTAGTATTGTTTTGAAAAAGTTCAAATCACACCCTTATGGTTTTATTAATTAATTAAGGTGTATAATTAAAAGAGGTTTAATAAATCCATAAAAGTTTAGGTTTACAATTTAATTGAATTAAAAGTATAATTGTTAAATTAGACCACCTAGTATTTTGAAAGTATAAAATACACCCTATACTATATATAACATTAAAAGTCTAACATTATATATATGTATGAGTAAAATTCAGTCTTACCGTTAGTAGGCCTCATTCACGAAGCTGGTCTATAAGGGGTGTTTAAGGAAATTGCCTATAAAATGGCAATTGAATGGGTATCCACTCTTACCCGCCGCACTCTTGACTAGTGGACGGTCGTTAGCCGAACGGGTAGGATAGGACGAAACCTTCCATTATAAGTATAATAAAGTATAAAAGTAACTAAATTTTTTCATAAAATTCCCAATCTTAGTTACTTAGGCAAAAGTGAATTAATGCAACTCCATGAAATTACACTTTGTGCCCTTGCGAAGACGTTAGTGGAGCGTGTGTGGTTTACCGGCACACTAAATGGTTCTAAGCAAAGGTAGCAAAGGGTGACTCAATGTTTTTCATAGTTCGGTGGAGCGTGTGTGGTTTACCGGCACATCGAATAGGTGACCGTAACATGTGAGGGCACCATGTAAGTTTGCATGGTTATTCACACCCGCTTTGTGATCCTCGGCATCCCAGTCACAAACGAGAGGGGCATATCGAGATTTAAACATGCCATTGAAAGTTCAATAAATCTCAAAGGATCTAGGAGTTTTCATAGATTTAAAACTTAAATTTCTTTTTCGTTTTTCATGGTGGAAATTAGTGAATCGTCATTCACTTACCTTCAAATATTCTGCAATTTGGGTTACGACATCCCTCTCCCGATTTGTAGAATATTGTGTTGGGTCCTAGCCTTAGTATTTTATTTGGGTGATTTACTAAGGACTCAATCAATCAACTAACTTGAATTTGTTTTCTCCCGTTTTGTAGATGTCAAAGTTCAACAACTATGGTCTTCCCAAATCCCGTGGAACAAGCATTCCACATGAAGATGATATTCCACGATTCGATCAAGGAACAAGAAATCATGCTTCACTTCCTCCACCTCCTCCAATTATTCTCCCTAACCCACAAGTTCGAAGGCTTGAAAAGTTCAAGCTCACTCAAGCCCTTTTGGCAAGTAAACATAAAGAAGGAAAGTCGGTGTGTGCACAAGTCCTAGGGATGAAGTCACACATTGATAGGTTAAGAATGTTGGGATCCGTTGTCTGTGAGGAAATGGTTGTTGATTGGGTTCTTCAGTCACTTCCTAACTCATATAATGAGTTCGTAAGAGAGTACTATATGATGAACCGCTACGTGACCCTTATAGATCTCACCTATATGCTTATTGCTGCTGAATCAGCAATGGTTTGGCGCAATAGAAAAGCAAAGTTGATTGGTGAATCTGCCTTCAAGACCTCTATGGATATAGACAATGGCAACAAAAGACATGCTATGATCGAAAAGTTTGATCATAAGAGAAAGGCAATGTCTGAAGTAGTTCCATGTCATGTTCCAAAAGAGTCAATTTGCTTTTATTGCCAAGAGAAAGGGCATTGGAGACGAAGCTGCCCCATTTACCTAAGAGATCTAAGAGATGGGAGAGTCAAAACGTATTGCTCTAATATAGGTAAAATCCATTAACTAACTCTTTTAAGCTTCTATTCTAGATTCTTAATACATAATGTGATAAGATTACAATTGATGTTCGAAGAAAAGAAAGGAAGCTTAAGGGAAGAAGTGAGCAGAATCTAACCGTGAAGGAATGGATTTCGATTGCATTTCTTGAAGATTAGATTCTTGAGCTACTACTTAGAGTTAGAATTAGATTGCTAAGAAAGATGTATTAGCATAGTTTTTCAATGAATTGCATTGTAAGGACAAATTTTTTCCGCAATAAAATAAATTTTGATTTTATATTATCCTTGCAATGGCGTATATGAAAAATTGATGTTTGAATGTTTCTATTATTAGCAATAATGGATTTGGTTCTTATTATGTTATTTATGGAAATGTCGAGAATTTACCAAATTGGGAGAGTTTCTCATCGCCCAAGTTTCAATCGGACAGAAACTTGGAATCATGCAACTTGGTTGCACGATGAATGAGAAATTCCATATTTGAAAATTAGACTAATTCATTGACAAAGTGTCAAGTGAAGGACTAGGAGATCGAGCACACAAAGTTGCATGTTGATCAAGTCCACCATAAGAGTAACAAAGATATTCGTCATGTTGTACTAAAATTTTAGTAAATATGATTATACTTACAAGATTAAGTGTAATTCTGAATTGATTGAAAAGGTTTAAATCAATAGCAAAACGAATAAGAAGAATCAAGTAGGCAGAAAGATAAAAGTTTCTCCATTCTAAGAAGAAGGGAGAGTACCTTTTATGCTTTATGATAGGTCTTAATGATTAAGAACCATATCTCAATTGATCCTCTAAGTGAGTCTTATGTTTAAGAAGAGGAATCAAGAATTGAAGAAATGGTTAAATCAAGAAGTCAATCATACTTCGTTCAAAACAAGTCTTAGAGTTAAGATTGCGACATTGAGTGATAAGTATTAAGAAGGTTTATAACATTCATCAAATGTGGAAAGTTGTGATGTCTTGGATAAGACAAAGACCAACTCGAACCAATTTATGAAGTGTTTTGATAAAAACTACACTAACTCTTGAATATTTGTTTGTCAAGAAATGGTTATTGACAAGAGAATCTTATATGTCAAGAAGTCAGTGGGAGTCTTAATGGTCTTGAAAGGTTTCAAGAACAAAATAAAATAAACCTTATCGATCATCACTAGCACATGAGTTGAGGTTTACAACCTACCGTGTTGACATTATTTTGTTTCTATGCCAATCCAATCGAGTTAATTATGCATGTGAGTCCTATGAGTTCTCATTTGAATGCATTAAAAGGCAAGGACCTTGATCAATGGAAAGTACATTGATAAGAAAAGGTGAGCTGCTTAACTACTTGGAAGACGTGGTGGGCAGCTGTGCTACCATAAGGCAAGAAATCAAGATTAAGAAAGTTCGGTCCGTATGAGTTTGAATTTGTAGTAAACTTTGGTTTTAACAAATTCACATGGATAGGAACACATACACCGCTCAAATCTAAGTGTCATAAGATTTCCTCCTTCATGAAAATGATTGTGAGGAAATGCTTTCACTAAGAAAGATTTTAAGAAGATAGTGATTGTAAAATTGCATTCTCAAATTCAATTATGGTTACGGTATCCCTTTCCAAGATTTGAATTGTGAGGTTTGGCAATTAGTCTTAATTGTTTAGACACACATATGAACTATCTAAGGCAAAGGTGTATAAGTTCAAGAAGCCTTGATAAAAGATTATCAAAGCATTAAGTATTAGAAACATGGATTTAAGAAATTCAATAGGTATTGTTTTTCTGAAAGTTAAGATGTTTATGAATACATGTCGAAGCTAGTGGGAGCATAAGTGTTATGTTTTATAATAATCATCATGATAGTGGGAGCATAAATGTTATGATTGTATGATTATTAAGGCACGTATTGCAAGTTGGCAATATTAATTATAGAAAACAAGAGTTATACCTTGCAAAGTTGTAAGGGTTGTAAAGTTGTTTTGCTATAATTAAGGGAGAGAATATTATGCTTCATTTCAAATCTAAAGGATTAGGTTGAGAAATGTTAATAAATTTAGTCAAGAGTACATTGTGTTTTCTTAAAATTTCGATTATGATTACGGCGTTCCTCTTCACAATTTGAATTTTGAGAACATAGCAAATAAAACATTATGCGTCGTGTCCCATACGCTACGAGTATAGGATCGATTGCAAATGCTATAATATTTGACCATTCTAAAATTTTCCAAATGTGTAGCGCATTTAGAGGGAAAAAGGACAAGAATCGGTTTTGACTAAGATAATTAAACAACTATCAAAGGACAATCCAAAGTTCGACGAGGATTGGTTGCTTGTGAGTAGTTGGAAGTATAGTATTAGAAAATATGGAAATGTTTCCATATTGGATGGACCATATCGACTCTATTATGAATAGAAAAGATTCTATTAAGAATGAGTTGTCATATAGAACATTTGGAAGAGTGTCCATATTGGGAATTGAATATTGAGAAATCTATGACTAGATTAGAAACTTTTATGCAAAAGGATGTTCAAAGAATGTACTTTGAGTGAGAGACATCACATCTATGGAATTGTCTTGTAACAATCTCCGATAGAGGACTTTGTAATATCATTGGCAATAGTCTTTGTGACTTTGGTGCAGTGACATAATGAAAGGATAGTTGCATAGAATGTTAGAATCTAGCATATTCTATAAGTAGCAAGAATTTGATATTCTTTAACTTATGAAAAGGATTTGGAGTTGTGAAATGAGAATGATTGGAAATGTGTTCAATTTGATCTATTTCACAAAGTAAGAACCATAGGTAAACATTGTGTGCATGCTAGGAGCATGGGACAAGTGTTGAAATTCAAGAAAGAAGTTGATTACCCGAAACGACAAATAATGAGTAATCGAGATGGTGATAAATAAAAGGTGGTTTATTTATACTCAAAGGTTTGAGGCCATATGGGATTAGTATTATTCTTGTGTTTCACTTTGCATGTTTTGACGTCCTGAATAATTTAATTGGTTAAGAACAGTCAAATTATTCAAACGGGCCACAGTCGTTCATATGTTGGAAGTAGGTATGAATGAAGAATGTCGTGAATTGGTGTGTGGACTGTTTAAAAGGGTATTAGACATAAGCAAATGTTTGCTGCAACGTTCATGAGTGCTTATGAATATGATTTGAGCATTGGATTAAACCCACGCTCACTTGGATCACTCCATGAATTGTATCACGAGTGATTGGTGAGACGATAACATCTTATATTCTTGAAACCGAGATGTGTGAGTTGTATCTTGCAAATCGGTTGCACATTGATAATATGTAAACGCACCAATAACTTGGTGTTATAAAACATATTGATGTGTGTGATTCGGTGAGTGAGTGCAAGCAAGCATTGTATCAAAGTTTATCCGTTCCTTTTATCCAAGGTAGGATAAAAGCGATATCTTTGGGCCCCTCGATGATTTAGTGATGACAAATGTAAATGTTCGGCCGGGCTAGGGCTAATTTGATTTGTTCAATTAGTCAATCGTCATAAATCGGGAATCGAGATATAGTACAAAGAGAATTATTAGAAATCTTGTCTCATATGATATCTAGAATGGAGGAATATATGATCCCTTATCTAAGGACACACGTATCTGATAGGATCAGAGTTGACAGCGGCTTTGGAAAGCTACGATTGCAGATCAGGATCTGAAGTCATACGCATAATAGTTATTAGACTTATCCAAGTGGGAGACTGTTGGATTAGTGTCTAAGTCCATAACTATTTTGGTATGTACTTGACCCGATGGTTCATGGTCCTTTTGGGTTGCCTTCACCAAAGCAACTTGATAGGATGAATTATGGAGAGAAAGGATTAAATATGATTTGTTAATATATTATGAGAATAATATATTAAAGGAGAAATCATATTGTTTAATTAATATTAGTCAATAATTAATTGGTAATTAGTTTTGTGACTAAAAGAGATTAATTAAACTTAAGGGACTGAAATTGTAATTATAAGATAATTGCAATTTGGGCCATGGATTGCCTTATATCATAAGGTGGACGAATTCTATGGGGGAAGCCCATATGAAATCATCCAAGGCCTTATGGAAAGGGCTCCATGGGTTACTTAGGGCTTAAGCATCCAAATTAGGGTTTCCTTGTTAGATAACCTTAATTGCCTCACTATATATAGATCCCTTAAGGACCAAAAACGTGGACAAGGATCTTGCTAGGGTTTTCACACGATTTTGGTAGCCTCCATCCTCTCTCCTCTTCATCCTCTTGCTTATGGTGTTTGTGAACCATTAGAGGACAGACACTTGTGACTCTAAGCCTTCCAAAGTCAATACAAGGAGATTTGGGATTGTTATTACTACATAACAATCAAGGTAAAATCTTAAACCTAATTATATCTTAATATCGATTTCCATATGCTAGAATTAGGGTTTATAGTCTTGGATAACTTGCATGTACAATAGAGAAACCTAGATCCAAGCATTAGGGTTTGTATGAGCACATAGGATGTTCTTAGGACCAAAACCCATCAGATACCCCCAAAATACCAACCACATATACCATACACGCATAACATGCCATAACATATCCGATCACAGAACAGCCATGCACTTCGGGTCTACTGTGTGACTGGTCCGCCGCACCGGCCAACAGTTGACCTGGTCCACCCTTTGAGTCTAGCAATAAACCTCGAGTCTGCAGTGTGATTGGTCCGCCCTCACCGGGCCTTCAATCCACATGGTCCACTCTCCGAATCTATCCACATACAACGAGTATGCAGTGTGATTGGTCCGCCCGCACCGGGCCTTCAATCCACCTGGTCCACTCTCTGAGTCAACAGTATGACTGGTCTGCCCGCACCGGGCCTTCAGTCGGCCTGGTCCACTCTTCAAGCCTCGGCACGTCTGGTCCGCCCTCTTGGGGCCTACAGCCTATACGGACCGCTCGTTGGGCCTTCGAGACAACCGGTCCGCCCTGGGTATCTTGGCCTACAGCACAAAGCAGGACCCGCCTCAACCCAACTCCAGTCCAAACAACCATGTGCACATAAACATACAAACATATAACAATTCACAGTCAACAAGCCGATCAAACAGATCACATAACATATCATCATCCTAGCCAGGATACCGACCTAACAGGTCACTAGCATAGCATCACCCTACATCTCAGGATACCGATCTCAACCAAGTCTCTAACATATACCATCCTAGCTACCAGGATGCAACATATCAAAGCAATAACATACAACAAATACCCGGATCTCAATCCGATAAAGGGCCGACCTTGGTGCCTTAGACCCTGTTGATATAGTGAGGATAACTCACCTCGATACTGATGACTGAACAGATAACCCAAGCTGCTCCGATCACTGATACGATCTCCACCACTGGACAACTACCAAGGCACTGAACTCAAAACAATATCCATCAATTACCAAAATGCCCCTAGAACCACTGGTCAACCCTTGGTCAAAGTCAACCCCTGACTGACTCTACTCGCCGAGTCAACCCGATGACTCGTCGAGTCCCCATGCTCAGAATTTCCACAATCCACGACTCAACTCGCCGAGTCACCCTGAGACTCGCCGAGTCCAACAACTATGAGTCCACTCACACACAACTCACCGAGTCATCCCCTTGACTCACCAATTCACGGCTCAACCAGAAAAGATTGGGACTCTTCGACAAGACTCGCCGAGTCCAAGAACAGACTCGTCGAGTCTAAGGCTATCTTCAACCTACTCGCCGAGTTGTTCTTCCAACTCGTCGAGTTCCAGGCCATCTTCATCCAACTCGCCGAGTTGTTCTTCCAACTCGTCGAGTTCCAGCCTATCTTCAAGCAACTCGCCGAGTCCACCCATGTGACTCGCCGAGTACCACCGGGTTTGAATCCATACAGAGGCTTTCCAAGCCATGCAGATGGTCCAAACCATAGATCTACCCTTCCTAAGGCCATCCATCACGTAAAGTGGCAAACTTTACGTGAATCCAAGGAGATCTAGGCCTTTTCACTCTAGGGTTTGGGTTTGGGACAAGATAGCTCCATCAATCACTCACAAACAGGGACTTTCATGCATTCCAACCCTTCTCCATTCCAGATCTGAGGTAGCAACCTCAGATCTAACCTCCAAACTCCAATACCTCAAAAGATATGATCTCTAACACCCCCAAAATGATGAATCTAGATAATAACAGCTCAAACAATGAAATAATACCTCAAAAGGAAGCTCCAAGAGAAGATTAACCCGAATCCTTGCAAAGCCCTTTGATCCAAGTCTCTTCTCCTTCAAGATTTCTTCAACAACCACTTCTCCAAGCTCCAATTCACTCAAAAATGGGGTTTCCTCACGAAATTAGGGCTTCTGGAACTCAAGGGATGATAAGGAGGCTGGGGAGGAAACATAATGTTCTTTATATAGGGCTCAACCTCCGGATTTAGGGTTTTCTCCACTCAGCGCGTACTCGCCGAGTCTAATCCACTGACTCGCCGAGTCGGCCACCTGACACGCGACCAAGTCGCGACTCTACTCGCTGAGTCCACACATGGACTCGCCGAGTCGCTCTTTCCCATATTACTCTTTTAGCCCTTCAACTTTACTCTTGCTATTCCGGGATGTTACAATTCTCCCCCACTTACATTAGGGTTCGTCCTCGAAGTCTGCAACAACTCAACTCTTAGAAATACTCCTGCCATGCACCACCTGGCATTAACCCAACTAGGTTCCTCAAAACACAACCATAGAACCAGAAACTCGTTTTCTCCTTCCTTACGGTGTCCTGACCACCATCTCGAGCCGGCCACTGGCTTTACCCTCTGATAACTCCACTTATCAACTGAGTACAACTCATGATGCAGCACTGCTCCAATTCACAACCATCACTCGACCCATATGAGCTACAAAATAACTATGCACCACCGAATTCCCGATCCGAGTCCAACTCTAATCATTCTGCTGACAGAAAGACACATTCTTCAGAGCAACTCCCATGAGTTCTCCTCTTGCAATCACATACACATGCTGAACTAGCTCTAGCACCCTCAGGTTGGGAAAACCCGATACACTGATGACATCTTCAAACATCCCCCAGGATGAACCACTACTACATACACAATTCCCTGATCAGAATCACACTGAGAGCCCAAGACTCCTTCCCTGCATCCCTTCCGAGCCTCTTGGCTCTACACCCGCGGAATTCCTTCCGCGACCACAGCAGACATCCCAAACCGGATGTGCTTCCATTCAACTGCCGCAAACACGCTGCTCAATAACCATACTCGGATCATTCTAATCATAACTCTGCTCTGCCGCTTTCACTTCCGTGAACTTGCACTCCCTCTCGGAGTTACACTCCTCTCTCTTTCCTTACAAAGGAAAACCACTTGGCTGCCTTGACACTACCACAAGTGCCACGACGCTCGCCCAATGCTACACCACTCCTTCATAGCGTATCTGCTATCCATCCAACACACATGCTCTGACTCTGCTCGTGAGGACTCTCGAGTCCATGCACCATCTCCACCAATCAAGATCAATACTCGGGGCCAGACCTTCTAAAGCTAACACATCGCAACATACTCCATCCATTTCCTCGAACCGCTCTATCAATACCTGCAGAGTCTTCAGCATGACTGGACCGCCTTCACAGGCATTCAGCCAATCTAGACCACTCTCAGAACCTTCAGCCAATCTGGACCGCCCTCCAGTGCCTTCAGTCTGGCTGGACCGTTCTCCGAGCCTTCGGCCTGACTGGTACGCCTACCGGCCTTTAGTCTATCCGGACCGCTCAACTAATATCCATCATTCCGAGCTATCTCTCTAAGAAAACCTCCCATGCATACTATTCTAGCCCTCTAGGGGTTCCGAACTCTATCTCCATCACACATAATCGATCCCGGCCTGGTCCCCAGGCTCTCCATAATCAAATGCCCTAGGTCTGTATCCCACCCCGCATGCCCGACACTTACTCATACCAGCCTACACTCTGGACTGACAGAACACTGCTGAATCCCAAACAGCTAAGCAACCTCACATGCTCATCGATCTTCCGGAGAATTATCCAATTCTCCCCCACTTAGGGTACTGACTAACAACCACCGGTCACCATCACCGACCTCCCAGAACAACTCTGCACAAAACCAACACTTACACGCGGACTTATTCCCACAAGCATAAACAACCTTAACAAGATCCCATATCAACACTGATTAACCCGCTCGAAAGAAACTCACTCTGCATCTAACCACTCCTCATAAAGTCGATGCTACCCGGCCTTCAAACCAATTCCAGGTTTCCACTAATAACCCTCATGAATGATAACCAACGAAATTCCTAATACAATAACCCATAACCAAACCACAACCCTCAAAAACGACGAATACCGCATTGAAAACCACACAAAGATACCAGCACATAAACAATACACCACAGTAATCACAAGATAACAAGATATCAAGAAAGAAACATACCCACAGCTGCATCCGGCACTGCTCTGACCTCCTCTGCTGAAAGCTGAAAAGCACGACCCTAAGCCCTTGGGGGCTCCGCTCCACCCTCACCTTCACCCGTGATCCTCAAATTGGCCGGTGCTGGAGCCTGCACCAGTCCTGCAGCAAGCTGTGGACAGTTGACCCTCAAATGTCCAACCCTATGACAATGATAACAAATCCTCAAATCCCGAACCGGCGCTGACTGCCGACAATCCCTCGCATAGTGCCCCTCCTTTCCGCACTTACGGCATGCACCACCGGACCTACAAACTCTGGTGTGAGCCCTCCCACACTTCCCACAAGTGTGGTGGCGGCTCAGATCTCCCACTCTAGCATCAACGGTCTTGGACCGTTTCGGCGTCGGCTGCGACTGCACCGGAGCCTGCCTCAGCTTACGCAACTGCAACTCAATCTCTAACTCACGCCGCCTGGCGGCCTCCTGCAACTCCAACAAGGTCTCGCACCTCTGCGTAGACACAAATTGTCTGATGTCCCTCTTGAGCATGCTCAGATATCGAGACATCTGAGCCTGCTCCGAAGCGAACTCTGGGCAGAACATCGCCCTCTCAGTGAACATCCTGGTGATCTCAGTCACCGACTCCGAATCCTGCTTCAGCTCAAGGAACTCCTGAGCCAATCTCTCCCTCTCCACTTGCAGAACATAGCGAGTGCTGAACATCTCTCTGAACTGATCCCATGAAACCGCAGCCCTCTGCGCATCCGAGTATGACCCCGTGGTCAATCTCCACCAATCCTTCGCCCCGAGCCTCAATAGGTTCAGAGCACACCTCACCCTCTGATCAGCAGGGCATGAACACGTGAAGAAACACCCCTCCACGTCTGATAACCATCTCATAGCAATAATCGGGTCCTGAACTCCATCAAAGGTGGGAGGCTTCGTATTATCGAAGTCCCGATACTGAAAGCCCCGACCAGCTCCTCCCCCTGCTGTTGCTACAACCGTTGTAGCCGCCGCGGCAACCGTCTTTGTGAGAGTTGCATAGCGCTCATCAAAATACTCAACCATGGCAGTCTTAATTGACCCAAACAGCTCCGACAACTCAGCCCGGAACAACGCATCAATCTCATCATGCAGGATCTCACGAATCCTCGCATCCAACTCGCACGTGCTCATCTGACCAATAACCTCGGGAGGTACTGACCCGCCCGGAACTCCCTCTTCTACTCCCGATCCTGACCCGGATCCACTCCCAGCATGCCTCGGAATCTCCATACTGAAAATCACCACAAAAACTCAGATACTTCCCATCATCCCGGGAACCAACTCTCTCAACCCAACCCTAGGGGTCATGGTTTCCCTGATACGCGTATGGGTCCTGTGCTTTCAGTAGTACGGTCCCATACTACCTTCCACACCTACCCATATTTGTATGAAGTACTACCACAACACCCTAGTGAAAACATGCATAACAACTCTCAACCCTCACCACTAGAGGAACACTAAAAATCTCCCACAAGGAAACCCTAGGCTACAGGCATCACAAATCACGCAACATTATCATGAAATCCTGAAGATCCCTAGCCTAACACTAGCATGCTGTTCTATCAAAGCTCAAAAACAAATATCATGTATGGCATTTTGGGGTTACTTACTGGCTCCGGCTGATCGTACCTCCGCGTCCTCCTTTACTCATTTTGAAAACCATTTTAAATTCTCTTTTGAAAACTCTCCTCGATTTGAGACTGGAGTCACACGAGTGTTCCTCCAATTCACTCAAACCAAGGCTCTGATACCAACTTGTAACGACCAAAAATTTCAACCAATTTAAAATTTTCGAAAGCAACCCGATTCCATTAAAGTTATTACAAAAAGGTTTTCAATACAATTTATTTTAAGTATTCCCAGAATCTCATCACAACATAAATACGAGGAGCGGTACGATCACGCCTTCGCCTTGCCACGGTCTCCTGAAGAACCTGAAAAACATAAAACCGCACCTGTAAGCCCTAAAGCTTAGTGAGATATCCCCAAAATACCAACCACATATACCATACACGCATAACATGCCATAACATATCCGATCATAGAACAGCCATGCACTTCGGGTCTACTGTGTGATTGGTCCGCCGCACCGGCCAACAGTCCACCTGGTCCACCCTTTGAGTCTAGCCATAAACCTCGAGTCTGAAGTGTGATTGGTCCGCCCTCACCGGGCCTTCAATCCACATGGTCCACTCTCAGAATCTATCCACATACAACGAGTCTGCAGTGTGATTGGTCCGCCCGCACCGGGCCTTCAATCCACCTGGTCCACTCTCCGAGTCTACAGTATGACTGGTCCGCCCGCACCGGGCCTTCAGTCGGCCTGGTCCACTCTCCGAGCCTCGGCACGTCTGGTCCGCCCTCTTGGGGCCTACAGCCTATCCGGACCGCTCACTGGGCCTTCGGGACAACCGGTCCGCCCTGGGTATCTTGGCCTACAGCACAAAGCAGGACCCGTCTCAACCCAACTCCAGTCCAAACAACCATGTGCACATAAACATACAAACATATAACAATTCACAGTCAACAAGCCGATCAAACAGATCACATAATATATCATCATCCTAACCAGGATACCGACCTAACCGGTCACTAGCATAGCATCACCCTACATCTCAGGATATTGCTCTCAACCACATCTCTAACATATACCATCCTAGCTACCAGGATGCAACATATCAAAGCAATAACATACAACAATTCCCCAGATCTCAATCCGATAAAGGGCCGGCCTTGGTGCCTTAGACCCTGTTGATATAGTGAGGATAACTCACCTCGATACTGCCGACTGAACAGATAACCCAAGCTGCTCCGATCACTGATACGATCTCTACCACTGGAAAACTACCATGGCACTGAACTCAAAACAATATCCATCAATTACCAAAATGCCCCGGGAACCACTGGTCAACCCTTGGTCAAAGTCAACCCCTGACTGACTCTACTCGCCGAGTCAACCCGATGACTCGCCGAGTCCCCATGCTTAGAATTTCCCCAATCTGCGACTCAACTCGCCGAGTCACCCCGAGACTCGCCGAGTCCAACAACTCTGAGTCCACTCACACACAACTCACCGAGTCAACCCCTTGACTCACCGATTCACGGCTCAACCAGAAAAGATTGGGACTCTTCGACAAGACTCGCCGAGTCCAAGAACAGACTCGTCGAGTCTAAGGCTATCTTCAACCTACTCGCCGAGTTGTTCTTCCAACTCGTCGAGTTCCAGGCCATCTTCATCCAACTCGCCGAGTTGTTCTTCCAACTCGTCGAGTTCCAGCCTATCTTCAAGCAACTCGCCGAGTCCACCCATGTGACTCGCCGAGTACCACCGGGTTTGAATCCATACAGAGGCTTTCCAAGCCATGCAGATGGTCCAAACCATAGATCTACCCTTCCTAAGGCCATCCATCACGTAAAGTGGCAAACTTTACGTGAATCCAAGGAGATCTAGGCCTTTTCACTCTAGGGTTTGGGTTTGGGACAAGATAGCTCCATCAATCACTCACAAACAGGGACTTTCATGCATTCCAACCCTTCTCCATTCCAGATCTGAGGTAGCAACCTCAGATCTAACCTCCAAACTCCAATACCTCAAAAGATATGATCTCTAACACCCCCAAAATGATGAATCTAGATAATAACAGCTCAAACAATGAAATAATACCTCAAAAGGAAGCTCCAAGAGAAGATTAACCCGAATCCTTGCAAAGCCCTTTGATCCAAGTCTCTTCTCCTTCAAGATTTCTTCAACAACCACTTCTCCAAGCTCCAATTCACTCAAAAATGGGGTTTCCTCACGAAATTAGGGCTTCTGGAACTCAAGGGATGATAAGGAGGCTGGGGAGGAAACATAATGTTCTTTATATAGGGCTCAACCTCCGGATTTAGGGTTTTCTCCACTCAGCGCGTACTCGCCGAGTCTAATCCACTGACTCGCCGAGTCGGCCACCTGACACGCGACCAAGTCGCGACTCTACTCGCTGAGTCCACACATGGACTCGCCGAGTCGCTCTTTCCCATATTACTCTTTTAGCCCTTCAACTTTACTCTTGCTATTCCGGGATGTTACAGCTACGATTGTGAATCGGATTGTACTTGTGCATATAGTTACTAGACTTATCCAAGTGGGAGACTGTTGGAATAGTGTCTAAGGCTGCAACTATATTAGGCAAGTATTTGACCCGATTGTGCATGGTCCTTTTGGGTTGCCTTCATCATAGCAACTTGATAGGATGATTTATTATGAAAGAATAAATATTATTGATATATTATGAGAATAATATAATGAATAATAATATTGTTATTTGATTAATATAAGTCATAAATTAATTAGAATTAATTTGGTGACTTAAAGAGATTAATTAAATAAGAGGGTATAAACTGTCAATTGTTTGATAGTTACACTTTGGGCTGTAAATCCTTAAGAGATAAGGGTTGGACGGATTCTAGGGCTTGGGATAGCTCAAAATCGTCCAAGGCTTATCTAAGGTAAGGATTTGGATTGCTTTAAGGAAAGATTATCCAGCTAGGATTTAAAGGTGAAACCCTAGGAGTCTACAAGTATAAATAGATCCCTTGAGCAAGGGAAATCGACATCTCTTCAAAGGAAAGGAACCCCTAGCCGATTTCTTCCCAACCTCTCTCTCAAATCATCCTCTTTTCTAGTTGGTGTTTGTAAGCCATTAGAGGAGTGACAATTGTGAATCTAGAGCTCCAAGACAACAAGATCAAACAAGAGATTCAAAGGTAAACTTCTAGATCTGATTTTGTATTGTTCTTATACCTAATTAGTTATTAGAAGTCTTGGATTCAAAACATGTCTAATTAGAAAGCCTAGATCCAAGCATTAGGGTTTTGCATGCGCACATAGGAAAGTTCTTATGGCTAAAACCCATCAGAAATCATTCTTTTGTAAAAGTAATGTTTGTTCCAGAAAAATCCAATATTTTCCTTGTGAAATGATTTGTAGTCTTAAGACCCAAAGACCAAAATATACAAGATTTTGCCATACTTATAGTAGTATATGCAGTTTTAAATCGACATAAAACCGTTTTCAATAAAAGATTTCTCGTAAACTATATATATATATATATATATATATATATATATATATATATATATATATATATATATATATATATATATATATATATAACCCTTTGTTTTTCTTCCATATCTCCATATTTTCTTTCTTCATACTTATATAGTTTTGATTGTGTGTTATTTGAGAGACGACTTGAGGGCCTAATTTACAACATGAAATGTGGAAAAAAAAAACTAATTCAAAATAAGCACAAAATGACATTTAATAATTGAATGAGACAAGTGACAAAAATAACCTCATTTATTAGAAAGGATGAGAGACATCACTTCATGGGGAAATGCTATCTTACATGGTTTTGTTTTGGTCTTACATGTTTTGCATCCCTACAAATTTGTGTCTTTATACCAGCAATTGTATGCGCATGAGCATTAATTTTTCAAAGATATATATATCAAAGATTATATATCATCTATCAATAGGGTTGCTATTTACTGGATCTCCATATATATGGGTATTGTCAAATTATTGGTTGCAAAGAAGATTGCTTTCTATCGTTGGTAACTGGCTTATTTCTTCAGATTCGCCAATGGTGAATATAAAGATGAAAGAATGGTCACAACCATTGAATAAATCATGTGACCAAAATGATTATTAGATATTTCACTAATGGCAGAAATAATTCCAATTAATGGTCGGTCAATTGTGCAAGCATACGGCATGTTCTGATTTTTCATGTGGTGTCTTTGACTTGTAAGCATCTAGTGTATTTCGTAGTAGGTTCCTTGAATGCTCATACGCATCATTATATACAAGAAACCTTCTTATGTTTTATAGGAAAAGTCGTTGCTCTTAACAAAAATGAGGTTAGTTGATCAAGCTTACTTGTTACTCATCTTCCTTACACTCACAGCAACATCAACATTAGCTCAGACATACGCTAAGTCTGGATGCCAATATATGTGCGGTGACGTGAGGATTCCCTACCCTTTTGGAATCGGAGCTAATTGTTCTCTGAGTGAATGGTACACTGTTGATTGCACTTCCTCCATGCCATATATATCTACTCTAAACAACCTGGAGGTATTGGACATAAACGTTTCAAACCAAACTGTAACTGTTAATGTCTCAATGATCTCTGATTTCCAGAATCCAATCCGTAACAACACTCAAATCTCAAACCTCGACCTTGGTAGGACTCCATTTATGTTTTCCAGAGTACATAACAAATTCGTTGCGGTGGGGTGTGGTAACGCTTTCATCTTGGACGATGGGATTGCTGTCTCTGGTTGTTCGACCACTTTTGGGAATTACACTGTTATTGAAAGAGAAAAGTTCCTTGGCGTCGGTTGTTGCCAAACAGCCATTCTTGATTATCTTACCTCCTATAGGATCGATATCACTGGTTTGGAAAGGCAGGGAGGAGATGGAGGTTATGGGTCTGCTTTCCTGGTAGATGAGAATTCATACGCTGAAGGAAGGTTTACAGGGAACAGCTCTTATGTTTCGATGTCACTACTGTGGACTTTATCAGGACTAGACATCGTACAAAATTGTTGTTATTATGCTGAGAAAGTTACACGCAAAGTTGATCTTGGTAATGGTACTTCATTCGAGTCGTGGAAATGCAGAGTGGCTTGGCCAGTGGAAGGAAACCCTTATTTATCTTATGGGTGTGCTGATATGTATAGTTTTTGGTACATTTATTAGTTTATTACTTTTTCTTCATGTTTGATCGCATTTTTTTTATGGGAAAATGACGTATAGGCCCTATAATGTTTCTAGGGTTGACCCATTTAGCCAGTTAACTTATTTTGTGGCTTAATAAGGGATCGAATTAGTCTTTGTCGGGTCGATTAAGTCCTTATTTCAATTTTGAAGGGGTTAGTCGGTCATTTTAAGTCCACCTCCTTCTACTAACACCACATCGGATGCTAACTGTGACTTTCGTCTAATGCCATGTCATTAATTAGTCGCCTCCTTCGTAATGTCGGTATATGCTTTATAAAAGAGCCCTTTTACATCCACTGTTCAACACTTCATCGGTAAACCCTTTTTTGTGAGCTGCTTCTGAATCCTCAAGCATGAAACCCGTATTCTTACAAGTAGATGTCCACTTCCAAGGAATGTTCGCCAGAAACCCTATACGCTACACCGGTGGAATTACTCAGAGGTTTTCGGACTTCGATTTCGCAGGAATGGACAAGGATGGGTGTGTTGCCTTCATCGAAAGGTTCACTGAGGAAAAGTGTGAGAAACTTTATTACTGCCAACCTGATATTGATTTTCCAAAAGGTTTGACTCTAATTTGCAATGACCCCGATTATTACGGCTTCATTGAAATTGCATATGAATGTGGTGTTATACTCCCTATGTATGTAGACCATTTTGGGGATAGTAACATACAGGAATAGTTGGATGAACACAAAGACGAGTTTGTTGGTAACATTGAGGAAGAAGTACTTGATGGTGCAGGACTGGTTAAGGAAGTTGCACTAGGGTATCGGGATGTGGGTGACAGTGACACGAACGATGAGGTAGAGAATGGCGATGAGGATGACGACGAGGATGAGGATGTCGATGGCGATGAGGATGACCATCAAAAGCCTCATTTTTTTTATAAAGGGTAATGAGATTCAGGTAGAGATGGGTGAGAAAGCAGGTGCAGGTGAGTTTTTCGAAGAAGACATGGGTGACAATGAAGATGTTTATCCCGAATTGCCAAACATTTTCAATGATAAGCTCAATTGGAAGGAGCAGGAACCTGTTTTAGGTATGAGGTTTGAGAGTCCTAAGCAATTGAAACACATGCTTTGTAACTATGCTGTCGCGAATGGTTATCAATTATGTTTTGTTAAGAATGATACTAGACGATTACTTGTCAAATGTTGTGATGGCAAATGTTCTTTTAGGCTTTGGGGTTCTTGGATGAGTGAAGATAAGTCTTTCCAGATAAAATCTCTTATCAGTGAGCATAATTGTGCAAAGAATTTCAAATTCGGATCAATTGTGACTTACAAATGGATAGGGACCCACTTTAAGCACCAATTTTATAACAATCAAAAGATGAGCGTCCGAATGCTTAGAGAGGAGGTAAAAAAAGATTTTGGGATTAACGTGAGTATGAGTCAGTGTAGGAGAGCCAAGAAGTATGCATTGAGTCTAGTTGAAGGGACAATAGCTGAGAATTATGCAAGATTATGGTCATATGGTGAGGAGATTAGAAGATCAAATCCTGGATCCACAGTTAAAATTTGTGTTGATTCAATGCCTGATGGTAAGAATTATTTCAACAAAATATACATATGTTTTGCTTCAGTAAAAGAGGGATGGAGGGGAGGATGTAGGAGGATCATTAACCTGGATGGTTGTTTTCTGAAAACTTTTTGTCAAGGGGAGTTGCTTTGTGTTGTGGGTAGAGATGCTAACAATGGAATATTCCCAATTGCTTGGGCAATTGTTTCTGTGGAAAACAAAGAGAATTGGAAATGGTTCTTAGAAAGTCTTTCAAAAGATTTGCAATGTTGGAATGATGGTAACGGTTTGGTTCTAATTTCGGATCAGCACAAGGTATGGTTCAAAACTATTGCATGTTTTAAATTTAGTTATTGCTATTTGAATTTCAAACATTAATGTGACTTATGTAGGGTTTGATTGAGGCAGTAAAGGAAGTATTTCCAGCAGCTGAACATAGGCAGTGTGCTAGACATATCTATGCGAATTTTAGAAAGACATTTAGTGGATCCAAGTTTGAAAATCTGTTTTGGAAAGCGAGCAAGGCAACAACTGAAGCACAATTTAATGTAGTTATGAAAGAGATTGGAAAATTAAATCCGGAAGCAGTTGTGCATCTTATGGCTAGAGATCCAAAGACTTGCTCTTTGGCTTTTTTCAGAGTTCATAATTCTTGTGAGGCAGTAGAGAATGGTTTTTCAGAGAGTTTTAATAGTGTGATTTTGGATGCCCGGAAGAAACCAATAATAAGCATGTTAGAGGACATTCGTATATATGTGATGCAAAGGATGGTGACTATGAAACTAACCGGACAAGGATGGAATGCTTATTCTGTTTGTCCAAATATCAGAATACGGTTGAATATGCTCCAAACTGAGCAAAGGTTTGTACATTTATCCAATTACATTATTAATTTACTCTTCACATCTCATGATATTTGCGGTTTTCATCTATATATATGTAGGCATTGGCATGTCATTTCTTGTGGGGGGATGAAGTTTGAGGCAAGGAAGATGGACGAGGCGTTTACTGTGGATGTTGAAGAAAAGGAATGCAGTTGCAGGCTATGGCAACTTAATGGATATGGCTGCGTACACTCAGTTGCCACCAAAGCCTACTTAAATTTGACACCTGACGGTCCATATGTAGATTCAATGTACTTTGCTGCAATATACCTTAATACTTACAAACAGCCAATCCATGGGATGAATGGACAAAATATGTGGCCTTCTACTGACTTGATACCCCCTTTGCCTCCATTGAAAAGACGTATGCCAGGAAGGTCAACCATAAAGAGAAGAAGAGATGCTTCTGAACGGATGGGAAAACATACCGTCTGAAAGGAAGGGAAGAAAGTTTCTTGCAGCATATGCAAGGAGAAAAGACACAACAAGGCTACTTGTAGTAAAGGTGTAGGAACATCCAAACAAAATGGAACAAAGAAACAAAAAATGATACCTACGCAGGAGTCTGTAAACGTTGCCACAGGAGTAGGGGACGATGAGGTAATCGTAGATGCTACTAATGCTTTGGATAGGCCTAGAGATGAAGAGCGAATGGTGGGAGTCAGTGGACGGGATGAAGGGGTGAATGTCAATGCTCGAGTTAAGCATGTTAAACCACCTAAAATGCGAAAGAAGTCAGAACGAATCATTAAACTGAAGCTTGCAAAAAATGTGGGAGGTGAAGGTAGCAGTGTTGCAACGGCCATGGACTTGGATTAAGTAGTTGTTTGTTATTTGTAGTGAATGTGTGTTCTAGTAAACAAATGATCTTTGTATGTTCTTTTACGGTGTACTACGAATATTTAGGGGTATTATGGGCATTTTAGCCAAAACAAAGTAAACTGACCATTTATGATGTGGGGGTATTTGAGTTATTACTATTTAAATTGATCATTTTGGTTGTGGGGGCATTTTAGTCATTAGAAATTAAATTTAACATTTTGGATGTGAGGGCATTTTAGTCATTAGAAATTAAAACCATTTTTGGATGTGGGGGTAATTAAGTCATTACAAAGTAAATTGGCCATTTTGGATGCAGGGGTAATTAAGTCATTACAAAGTAAATTGACCATTTTTCATGCAGGGGTAATTAAGTCATTGTAAAAAACAGGGGACTTGTGACTTAATCCATTCAACATGAAAAGGCTATCTTTAGAAAACTTTATTCCCTTTTTTTTTTCCAAAAAAAGGTTTGCAGACAAGCAGATATGGTTCAATCATGTGCAAAGGTATTTTTTGTCCCTTTTCCCAAACTGCACCATTTGTTGTCCCTGTCTATGCACATAAAGAATGTAAATTCATTTTGTTTTGTCTTGTGGTGCCGTCCCAGTCGATGAAACATATATAATACCCAAATGTTTCTTTCTTTCATGCACACATACAGATACATGTGAAAGACAATTTTTTTTAATAATAACATATTAAAACACAATTCACCCATGGGTTTGTTTACATCGCTTTCTGTTATTCAATAACCTATTACAGAGACCATCGACAAAAAACTTCATCAAAAAACGATGACAATCAGCAGCCCAGCAACACCACCACCAAATCTACAGACCAACATCACAAACTAATACCAGCAACCCACACAAAATCTACTACTAATATTGACACTAAACAACATAGGCAACACACCAAAACACAAACCCAGGAGTGAAATGCTTCAACCTACACAACATTTTTTTACTTAAACACCAAATACGTCACCACAGACGCACAAACAACACCAAAAATCCCAACACAAGACATCAGCTTCTTACGTTTGTTGTCCTTGAAGACCATCTTCACATATGCTCCTTGCAGAGAAACGAAATGATTTTTAAGATCAACAACCATATGTGAGATATCCATCTGACCAGCGCGAACGTCATCGACCTCAAGGTTCATGGCATCTAAGTGTCGATTAACTGTCTGACGAAGCTCACGCAACTGGTCTTGGAAGTCCTCCCGTATAAGAGACAGTTCCGTCTGGGTTTGCAGTAGACTGATGGCTATGTCTTCGTTGGGTTACACCATTCGAATGATTCTCATCCATGTGACGGGCGTAATTTGGAGACCAGCTGTGTTCTGCACGTCCGCTCGAAGCCATTTTGGAGTAAACTTAGAGACGAGATTGGGGTAATGAAGTTTGCAGATGTGCCCTTTTAGGTCAAGGAAGTCTTCATTTTATATGGAGGCGCTAGAATTGTCGATCCTTGCTCCTTACGATTCGCCTTCAATACAACGTCGTTGCGGTTGTTGGACGATTTAACTTCTTGCCATGTCATCGCTTACGTGTTAGGCTAGGTTTATGTGGCAACGTTAACCGGCTACAATAGGTAAAAGGGACTATATTGTTAGGTAACAAATAATTCGATCCCTTATTAAGCAACAAAATAAATTAAGTGGCTAAATGGGTCAACCCTAGAAACATTATAGGGCTTATATGTCATTTTCCCTTTTTTTATTATCGATTGCTATTTCTCTTATATATATGACATGCATGTAGAGACCCAAGAATGTTTAAGGTGCCGGGAAAATGGACGTTCGTGTATAAATTAACGATCTGATATACGACGATGACCGCATTAGCGGATGGAAATTTAATTGTTCATACACTCGACTTGCTCACGTCCGTTTTAAAAGCAAATCATCCGTAGGTGTTATCCTGGGTAATGCCTCTTGTTAAGCTATTCAAATTTATTATTTTTTATTATACATAACTTTAGAGGTTTTCAACGTATATGTGTTCAACTTCATATAGTTTTTTTTTTTATTTCATAATAAATACAGCATACTTAACACATAGTATTATTTATTTATAAATATAATACCTGTTTAATTTACTCGTAAATATTCAGGATTATTAATTTTGTCAAATGGTTCAGAAATATCCGTTTTGAGAATCACCGACGACGTGATGTTGAACTTCAAGATTAATTTTTACGTGTTAATAGTTTTGCAAAATTAAATATTATAATTAATAATGTTATAAAATAACTTCCACCAATAATATGTTAAAGTTGGCGTCTCAAATTATGTCAATTAAGGAGGCCGTATATTTAAGAGTACTTAGATAGTTGTCTGAGTTAACCATTATATAAAAACCAGAAGTCGGAGAGGGAATTAATCAATTAAAGCAAGCTGTTTCTGTTGAAGGGGATAGGGGAAGTTATATAAATTAAAATACCGTTTTCAGTACTTTTGATTCATGAAATATCATTTATGGCAGTTTTTCATTTTTTTTTTGTTCCTAATTTTTTTTTTTCAAACTGTATATGATCATTCATATCAACATACGATTATCACTGTATACACGTATCATTTGTTTTATTAGTGTTATATTGGAAGACGTCTTGTTAATTTTGTTATAAAATATGCCTTTTTTTCAAAATACGATGTACCTTTTTTCGTATTTTTTATATATTTTTTTTCAAGATTATGATGTGATGGTCGCATTTATCCCCTTTTGCAAAAATATAATACCATGGACACCATATTTGACTGTAATAAATAAGGATAGAGGAGCAGAAACGTTAATGACATGTAGAAGTCCACGTCTTTGTTAGTCTTAGATTTCATTCCATGTAAATCGGTTTACGAACCTTTTCCTTAATTCAACATAAAATATGCTCTTACTAATGCTAAATGAAGATACTGTGTTTGTTAATTAACATCATGCGTTTAAGGAATGTAAGACCAACGAATTTTTTTTGTTTCATGTGCTGCTTCATTCAGGTGTTACCATAAGCTTCGGTGTACTTTTCCTTGTGGGAATCAGCTTTTCCTTGTTCAAAGTGATCAAGAAAACAAAGGCCAGGAGACAGAGAAAGAGGTTTTTTAAGCGGAATGGTGGTTTACTTCTAAATCAACAAGAAGAAGCCGACCCATCTTTAGTTGATAAAACTATACTTTTTACATCGCGTGAGTTGGAGAAAGCTACTGACTCCTTCAATGAAAACAGAATTCTCGGGCGTGGAGGCCAAGGTACCGTATATAAAGGGATGTTGGTGGATGGAAGGATTGTAGCTGTGAAGAAATCAAAACTAGTTGATGAAAGTCAATTAGAGCAGTTCATCAATGAGGTGGTCATTCTTTCCAAAGTCAATCATAGAAATGTGGTGAAGCTATTAGGATGTTGCTTAGAGACAGAGGTTGCCGGAGCACTTGCCTACTTACATTCTGCAACTTCCATACCAATATACCATCGGGATATCAAAACCACTAATATACTTTTGGATGAAAAATACAGGGCCAAAGTTTCGGACTTTGGAACTTCAAGGTTCGTATCAATGGACCAAACTCATTTGACCACGTTAGTCAAAGGTACTTTTGGCTACCTAGATCCTGAGTACTTCCAGTCGAGTCAATTCACTGAAAAGAGGTGACGTATATAGTTTTGGAGTTGTTTTAGTTGAACTCTTGACGGGTGAAAAGCCAATTTCCCTAACTAGATTTGGTGAAAATAGAAGTTTGGCCGTGCATTTCATGTTGGCTATATGCAAGAAGGGCGTGTTATTTCTATTTTTGATGCAATTGTGATTAAAGAAAGTACTACGGATGAGCTCCTGGTATTAGCAAATCTTGCAACACGATGCTTGAAGATGAATGGTAAAAATAGGCCTACAATGAAAGAAGTAGCAATAGAGTTAAGAAACGATAAGAGCATCACACATTCCCTCTTTGGTTGAAACTAATACCACACAGGTTGTGTACGAGGAGGACTTTTCAATGCTAAGTTACGGCGAATCAACATCAACATTTTGAGTTGTGATTACAATAGTAGTAGTTAGTCACAAAAGGTTAGCCATTAGTGTTTAATTTTCATATATTTGAATGTATGCATGCAATATATGTAGATGCGTACATAAGGACTCTCATGGCAATTACATACATTATTGTATATTTTTCTACGAGTTTTATTTTCCAAGTATTCACTTTAGCTATTTGAATTGTAATTTGATGATTTCAAGTTCAAGACATGCGCCAATATTTAGGGGCAAAGATTTAGGTCATGTGTAATCGTTGTGCCACTTCATCGACATAAAAGTCATTTACGATCCATAATATCAATTGTTAAACCATGAGAATTCGAACACATCACTTCAAGAAAAGTCTATGTTAGTTACTTGTTTTTTAGTGAAAACCAAAGATCTAATCACTAATATCATCATTCGATTACCATATATATACCGAAGTTTGGTAATGCTACAAATTTAATGACCAACGCTATGATGGTCGTCAACACAATAGGTTTTCATTGGGAATGGCATATATAGACCAATTAATCAGGGACCAAGGAAGAGGAATTTAAAGATCTAACCGATGTAAAAACATCATGTGCTCTCTTTCTAACACTACAAGGATCGAGCCCTTTGCAGACGGCACCTATCCAGACAACATATGTCGTCGGCAAAAGTCGATCTACAGAGACATGTCGTCGGGACAGTGTTTTCAAACATTGACCATGTCTTTGACCAAAAAAGCTATGCCGACGACATGTCGTCTACATAGGCTCGGCGGGAATGGGCAAAATATTGGCGGTATATCAAATATCTATACCGATGACATATCATCGGGAGGAGAAATTAAAAAAAAATATTTTCGATTTATTTTAATTCCTTGTCACAGAAAATCAATACGGTGCCTTTTTGGTCACCGTAACGACATGTTGTAGGTATAGGGTGTTTAAAAATTAATTTCGATTTATTTTTAATCCGCCTTGTAGAAATGGAATACTATGTTGTTTTGGTCACGCTATGCCGACAACATGTCGTCAGAAAAAGGTGGGGCCGATCCGCATAAAAAACCCTTTTTTTATTTTATTTAATTATTTAATGACATGAAGTGGAATGATGTCGTTTTCGTTTACCTATAGAGACGACATGTCGTCTGTATAGGGTTTCCCTATAACAAGACACGCTTTCAGTCTTCATTTTGCAGTCGGCGATCGCACGCAGTTTCCGACATTCCACTTCATCGGCGAGCTAAAAGGTAAGGGTCTTGGTCCTTGATTTCTTCTTAATTAGTAATAACTTGAGTTTTTACTCCGATTTTGGGGGATTTGATTCCGGTTTTGCAACCCTAAAACACTACCGTCGGCTGGCAAGAACGGTGACCACCGCCATAGAAAACGATTTTCGGTGATCTACCTATCTTCACCACCGATTTTAAGGTTGGTTTTTTAATTTTTTTTTTCCTGCTTAAAGTAGTTGCATGAATATAGTTCTTTTTTATTTTTTTTTCCTTCAATACACCATGATATATCTACATTCTTAGATTTTTTGGTTGATTGCTTATATATATATATATATATATATATATATATATATATATATATATATATATATATATATATATATATAGAGAGAGAGAGAGAGAGAGAGAAAAAGAGAGAGAGGTAGGTTCAAATGTTTCTTACATCTATTGTGTGCTAGAATGCACTAATAAGAATTGACTAAACATTAAATGTATATTAAATGATATTCATATTTATAATTATTTTTATGGAAACTAATTTAATTCGTCATTAATGTCAATAATAATATTTTTTCAAAATGAATTCATATATAAAATAATAATAGTGTATTCTAGGAGAACGGGAGTATATTCTACTAGAATACATCATCATTCTTCATATTCCATACAGCTTTATTGTATTTTAAGTGAGTGAGTAATGAAATAATATTATTGCTGACATAAAAACCTAGATACAAATTCATTCTAAAATAATATTATTGCTGACATTAATGACAAATTTAATTAATTTCCATAAATAAAAAATTATAATTACAGATATCATTTAATATACATATAATTATGGAAACCATTTAATATCTATCATTATTTAATTAAATAATAATATAATTTTACTAAATTTCTATTGATGCATTCTAGCACACAATAAATATAAAAAACACTTTAACCTAGCCATATATATATATATATATATATATATATATATATATATATATATATATATATATATATATATATATATATATATATATATATGCATTTTGAGGAATGAAACTGTGTTTTAGCATGAAAATGAAAATGAAGTTATATAGGCATTATTTGTTTATGCTCATTGTGGTATGATTGTATGAAATTGAATTAAAATTGGAATTGTATGTTTGAAATTGGCTTAGCGGCACAGCTTGTTGTCCGTTTGCCATCTAACTCATTGTACGATGACAATTGAACATTTTAAAAGTAAAAAAAATGGATGAAAATTGGAATTGTATGTTTGATTTTGAAATTGGATGAAAATTAGAATTTGATGAAAATTGGAATTGTATGTTTGATTTTGATTTTGTATGATGTTTGATTTTGTATTTAGATGTATACATTTGTATTTTATGTCTAAAATGAAATGAAAATTGGAATTAAATGCATTGTGTACATGTATGATTATGTGATATTTAGGTTTAATAGTTTGATTGTATATAACAAAGTGCATTTTGAGGTATGAAAGTGCTTAATATGGTTTGAAAGTGCTTAATTTTGTTAGTGATCAACTTTTCCAAACGACAAGTCGTTTGTATAGGGTCACACTTGTCCCGACCACAAGTCGTCGGTATGAGGTCCGAATAAAACTTTTTGTTATTTCCTCGAAAATCAATCCCGACGATCCTTTGCAGACGACATGACATCTGGACTGGCTAAGCTCTACCGACGACTACTGTCCTGATGATATTTTCAACTTTTACCGACGAACCTATACCAACGACTTTTTACAGAGACCTATACGGACCTATACCGACGACCACATGTCGTCGGTATAAGCTTTACCGACAACAAGACGTATGAACATAGTCCATAATTGTTGTCTGCATAAGGCTCAATCCTTATAGTGTAACCATGTTGATCGTTGGGTTTGGAGTTTGGATGACACTAGAGATTTTTCGGTGAATTCGGTGAGAATGGTTATAGATGCCTTTATCCACCCCAACTCTAACCTGAGTGTAGCTCTCTTCTTCCTATGAAAGTAAATATTTTATCAACCCCAACTCTAACCTGAGTGTAGCTTTCTTCTTCCGATGAAAGTAAATATTTTAAACTGTGGTATCTTGGTATTCCTACTGGACACAATTTGGATAGGAGAGGACTAGATATTCCCTCTACTCTATGTCCGATGTGCAACCAAGAAACTACTGCTCAGTTCTTTGGTTCTTGTGTCATTGCCCAACATTTAGCTTCCCGAGTTGCCTTTTGGTGGGGAGTTCGCGATAATCTTGCCTCCTTAAATCAACTTTCTAGTGGGTTCCAAGGTTCTGCTATTGCAATCAAAGTATTAATTTGATGCGGTAATCGGGTGTTACTTATCCATTTGGTGGTTTAGGAATCAACTCTTATTTGATACTCATAAATTTAAACTTAGCAACCTTCTAGACTCCAATATATACCAATCTTTCTCTTGGATTTCTTCTAAAAAAAAGACGTTATAACATCCTTATCTGATTGGGTGAAATGCCCTAACATTCATTTTCTCTAGTTTTCTTACTAGAGTTTTTTTAATGCTATCGTTAAAAAAACCCTACCGTTTAAACCGTAGAATATATTTTTTCGTCTAATATTATAAAAGTATTAATGCCTAAATAGTGATTATTGTATTTGAGTTTTAATGACCACAAATAATGGTCGTTAAAAACTATGTGACAACATAAAATTGATCAGCCCAATAGTTTGACAACATAAATAATAGGTTCCAAGACTATTGAACACGGATTTGCAAAATGTAAGTCTACCGACAATAGATAAGGTTTCGGTTAGAGAATAATGTAAACTTGTCGTCAATTCATGGATAAGTGTCCCTAATATCAAACACATGCATAGGGATTATCCATTGAAGTATTCACGCTACCGCTTCGTTAATCGCTAAAACATTTATATAATTGTATTTCAATAATTCATCATTTGTTAAATGTGTTTTAGTGATGGATGGTCGTTTTCACTAAGCCTGTGAGTAATTTTCGCTTTCTAGCTAGTAGAGTTTATTGTCTTTGTCTTATGAACAAGACAATGATGTATTAGCAATCACTACAATAAATATACTCTTTAGCGGCGACACTATTACCGGCGACAAGGGACTTTACCGGCGACTTTAGATAAAGTCGCCGGTAAAGTCCCTTGTCGCCGGTAATAGTGTCGCCGCTAAAGGGTTGTCCCCCGAATCCGCACTTTCCCCCTCTGTTACATCTCAACCGTTCGATGAGATATCCAATCCAACGGGTGGGGTGTCTTATCCTGTCTAACCTAATACCAGCGACACATATGTCGCCGCTAAAGGTTAAAAAAAGTCGCCGCTAATAGTTCACTAAAAATGACGCGGTACCCTTCCCTCCAGTTTGTCGCCACTATTACTAATTGTCGCCGGTAAAGGGTCTGGTGTCGCCGCTATTGCCTCTCGCAGATTAAAAATAAAAAAAAATAAAAAAAATAAAAAAAAAACGCACGCAAAAACCCTCTCTTCTTCATTTTCCTTTCTGTTTGCTTCCAATTTCCTTCACCATTTCGCCGATTCCCTCTTCAATTTGCTTCTTCTAAGCAAATTTCTCCCCATATTGTTCCAAGCAAGTATCTCTAGGTGTGGTTAAAGCCTTTTGACCAATTTCTACCTCCATTTCTTGAAGAAATGTAAGTTTATTTGGTGATTTAATTTTTATTTTGTATGTTAATTTCGATTTGTAGCTTTATCTAGTGATTGAATGATAATAAATTGTTCATATTCTTGTTTTTGGTGGTGTTGTTTTGGATTAGAAGCAAGTTATTCAATTTTTTGTTTGTGGTTATTGAATTGCAATTAGTTGTATAGCTTCCAGTTGTAGTTTAGCCTTTAGGGACATTTGATGATTATTAAAAGCTGATTTTGATGACTAAATTGCAATACATTGTTTAATTTCAGTGATTTTCGTGGTGTTGTTCAGTTTTTCCGGTGAGGGTAATTTCGGGTGAAGACTAGTTTTTCCGGCTACATATCCGTTGATTTCCGCCACTACAGGTTCTATTATTTCATTTTTTTGTGAATTTTGTATTTATATGTGAAATTATGTGAAAATTGTCATATGTGAAAATTAGATTGTATATTTCGTATTTGTTTAAATATATGTGAATTTGGTATATATATTCCAATGTATGTGTGTTTGATGTATATGTGGTATATTAGTATTTGGTAGAAATTATATGTATTTGTTATAAGTAGAATGTTATTGTGTGTATATGAATGTATGTATGTTTGTTGTAAATGTGATATATGATTGTGAAACTTTTGTATTTGGTATAAACAGGATGTTATTATGTATACATGTGAAATTATGTGTATTTGGTTTAAGTAGGATGTTATTCTGTGTGTATGTGTATGTATTTGTATTTGGTGTATATGTGGTATATGTATGTAAAAGTATGTGAATTTCATCTTCTTATGTATTATGTAAAACTATGTGGTTTTGGTATAAGTAGGATGCTATAATTGAAAAAAAATAAAAATAAATTATTGTTATAATTGGAAAAAAAACACAAAAAAAAAATATAAAATTGTTTTAAAACTTATATACAAAAACTAGAAAGTTTCTAGTTTTTACCCAAGCTAACTCCAAATTAGTTAACCAATAAGTTATATAGTTAACTTATAATCTTCAAATTAATTCATAAGATTATATTTCTATAACCAATAATAATCGGTTACCATAAAAATAGGTTAAAGGATGCTATAATTGTAAAAAAAAAATAATAATAATAAATAAATAAATAAATAATTATTGTTATAATTGGAAAAAAAAACACAAAAAAAATTATAAAATCGTTTAAAAACTTATATATATTTTAATCTCGACGGTAAAAAAGAACAACACAACAACATAATGTCTATTATAAAATTGTTTAAAAACTTACAAGTAATTTTAATTAAAATTAATTAAAAAATGCATAAATAAAATTTTTTAATTTATTATTTATTAATTTTTTATTACTTAATTTTTGTATTATTTTAGATGTAAAAAAAAATGTGGATTGGAAAAAAAACAATGCTAATTCTGTATACTAAACTCTAAACCCAAAATTATGTTTCAACAACATCATGTCTATTGATAAAAGCTGGACTACTAATCCATATCGAAACCATCCCGAGTTCCAAGCAGGACTCAAAGCTTTTATCGAGAAGTCCAAGTCGCACCTTGATAGTAATGGTAAAATCAGATGTGCGTGTGAAAAATGTGATAATCGTTACTTCAAGTACCCGACTGCAGTTGAACGCCACTTTTTATCGATTTCAGCATGTACTTTCAAAACATTCCTAGAGTCATTGTTGATGTAGAAAGTGCATCTGAAGTTCCTCCGCCAACTGGTAGAGTCAATGATGTTTCTGATTGCGAGACTGATTACGATGACACCGATTCTGACTATGATACCGAAGAAGACACTGAAGGATATGAGGAAGATTCTGATTAGAATAGTTCTTATGTAATGTGTATTTGTAATATGAACTTTATTTGGATTTCTAGTTTAAATAGAAATGTTTATTCATATCTAAATGTTTATTTCTATATAATATGTATCTATAATAAAAATGATATTTGTATATCTTATAATTTTTCAGGAAATGATGAGAGTGTGACTTTTGTTTATGTTTACCATGGCTGCTGTCATGGGTCGTGGACATGGGGGAGACGGAGCTGAGGACCCACCTTTCCCAGGTGGTAGAGGTCCTGGCCAGCACGAGCAGGACGGTAAGTCTTATCATGAATTTTTATTTACTATTTTTGTTCAATTAGCATAAATTAACTATCGTTTCTAATAATTTTTAATTACATTTGTAGTTGAGGGACGTACCTGAAGGAAAGTTCGAGGAAAAGCAAAAAATATAAAGCTTGAAAAAGCAATCTTGCAGAACTAGGGGAAACCAATAGGCATGCAATATGATAGGGATATCACATTTAATCCCGTAGGAGAGGCGGAAGACATGTTTTCCCGAGAAGTTGGGAAAACAATGTGGCAGATGGTCGCTTTTGACAAATGGAGTTGGAAAAGAGTTTCGCCTGATATAAAGGACACTGTATTACAACATTTAGCGGTAATTATTTATTTAAATATATTTTATAGGTTTAAATATAATTGTTTTTTACTTGGTTAACTTTTTTTTTGTAGACAAAGTTTGATCTCAATCAAATGTACCAGGATGCACAAGCTACTTTATTGACAGAGAGTTTTCAAGCAGCCTTGTTAAAAGGTTATCGAGAGCGTAAAGCCGATGCAAAAGAATATTTCAAGATAGTCGGAGGGTATGAAAATATCCCGAGAGCATTGGCCAATCCTCCGGATGGTATGCTTGTTGATAACTGGGCGAAGACAGTTGAGTATTTTCAAACTGACGAACACATAATTGCTTCAGAAAGGAACAAAAAAATCCGTGAAAAGCAAACAAATGTGAATCGTGGGGGTTCGAGCTCGTATAGCAGTACTTGCTATAAGAAGGTACCGTACGATACATGTAATTATTTATTTAAAATATAATCTAATTTTTAAACTTAAACAGAACCTTAAGAGAGTGGAAACATTTCGCAAAGCTCATACCGATAAGAATGGTGTATTTGTTACTGCTGAATCGGAACAACAATATGTAAGTATTTAATTATAATTTTATCATATATTTAAATGTTTATTTATACTTAATTGTTACTCACTTTTGGGAGTTACAGAATCGGTTAGTTGAAGAGCTGTTAGAACAAACTCAAGGTGAAAGTGAGTCAACGCCTGCTCAAGAAAGAGCTACGTTCGAGAAAGTATTAGGAGAGCGACGTGGCCACATTAGAGGCATTGGCCGCAAACCTTCTGGTCTCCCAACGATTCCACAGCCTTCGCAACCATCACAACCATCACAGGTAAAATAGCAATCTACTTTAGCATCGTAAAATGCATGTTGATTTGGTAGTTTTGGTTTTGTGGTGGTTATTTACTAAAAAGTTTGGTAATTTGGTTTTTGTCCCAAGTGCAAAATATAGCAATGTACTTTGGTTTTCTATCTTTGTTTAAAAATAACAATCTACTTTAGCATCGTAAAATGCATGTTGATTTGGTAGTTTTGGTTTTGTGGTGGTTATTTGCTAAAAGGTTTGGTAATTTGGTTTTTGTCCCAAGTGCAAAAAATAGCAATGTACTTTGGTTTTCTATCTTTGTTTAAAAATAGCAATCTACTTTAGCATCGTAAAATGAATGTTGATTTGGTAGTTTTGGTTTTGTGGTGATTATTTGCTAAAAAGTTTGGTAATTTGGTTTTTGCCCCAAGTGCAAGAAATAGCAATGTACTTTGGTTTTCTATCTTAGTTTAAAAATAACAATGTATTTTGATAGTTTTTGTTTATGTTTGACGATCTAACTTATAAGTTTATATATATTGTTATTAATTAGGTAGTTGGAAAATCTTCGTGCAATGCTCGCCGACCTAGCATGTGGTGATGAACTTTATTCGTTTTTTCAATCCCAAAATAATCAAGAAAACAATGGGAACGACGATGATGGTATGTAAGGATGGGTTTTATTTGCATATGTTGTCTCGTTTTGCTACTTGGTAGATTGTAAAAATTTTGTTGTTTTGCTACTCGGATATTATGACTTTTGATATTTAATTGTATTTGGATGTTTGTTTGTAATTTGCATTGACACTATTATGTTTGATATTTAATAGGATGTTTGTTTTGTAATTAGCGTCGACACTATTGGTTTTGATATTTAATCGAATATTGTTATTACCGGCGACACTTTTACCTGTGATATTATCACCGGCAACCAAAATCATTATTTAAAAAAAAATAAAAAATTGAAAAAAAATTACCGGCGACACTTTTACCGGCGACAGAAGTTATTATCGGCGACACTTTTACCGGCGACAGGCGTCATTACCGGCGACTAACTTATTAGCGGCGACAATACTCAATAGCGGCGACTTTTATCATTAGCGGCGACAAACTGATCAATAGCGACGATGGAGTACCGGCGACTCAGTATTAGTATTACCGGCGATTTTTGTCGCCGGTAATGGCCTTTTTCCTTGTAGTGAATGGGAGAAGGGTAGGGTTTAGGAGTATGGAGTTTGCATGGCCTATGGATGGGGGTGGGTAGTTATTAGTCATACGATAATTGCTTAATTAGGTATATATCCCTCGGTTAGTTTGATGCATGGTGTGTATTTTTCATAAAAGGCTATTGTATGTTTATAGGACCGAGAAATAAACATTGATGATGGCTCTATGCTGGATATGCCAAGAAATAAAGATGGTGGCGGGGTGTGTTTCGCTAGCTTCATGCTACGAATAATGGGACGGTGGGTTGTTGTAAAGAGATAGTAATGATATACTGTGAGTGCCCATAACGAAATTAAATAGGTTTTTTTTTCTTCCATGTAGCTAGTTAGAGTTGTACGCATTTTTTCTCCATGTTTGGATTAATTGTGATGTTTTGAAATTTGAATTAAGAGCATTTAATTTCATGCCCATGAGATCTAGTGATCCATTTCAATTCAATCTTACACATGTCATAGATAAAATCTCAATTTTGAAAACCATGGTTAATTTACTAACTCGTTTATACCTTAATCTAGAATCTGAACAACAAATCAAACATATACAACAAAAATAAATGTTTTTCAAAATTTTGCCATTTTCAAAGGCAAGTGTTACCACAAAGCTTCTCGCAGTTTGGTAATTTTAGGGCATCTCCAAACCACTCCTAAACTTCATTTCTTTCCTCATTCTTTTCTAACCCTACTCCACTTTCACCTTTATTTTTGGAGATATGAATAGTATTTCCTTATATATGGGGAAATACTATTCATATCTCCAAAAATTGAAGTGAAATTTGGTTGTCAATTTTAGTCTCTCTTATTTTAATTTTATAAATTTCTAGTTTATTTTATCTATTAATTATAATTTAAATGCAATATTTAATATTTATAATATCATGTTATATAATAATTTATATTAATTAATCAAAAATATAGAGTTTAATTAGTAGAGGAGTGTGTTTAACAATATATATATAAATTATAAAAATGGAATATTCTAAAAATATATTTTTTGAGGTAAAAAATGAAATAAAAAATAAAGGAAGATTGGAGATGAAACACTATTCATTTCATTTTCTACTTGAAAGAAAAAATAGATATAAGTTGTAGATGGTCTTAGGAATAGCATCAAAGGCAAGCACTGTTTGTAACCACGCAATGAAGCATGGTAAAATGTTTATTAGCATAAATGTTTAAATGATAACAAAAATAATTTCAACTGTTAGTATGTTTATCAATATTAAAGTTTTTAACAATCACAATATATTTTTGTGGTTCTAAAAAATAATAAAAATAAATCTAATATAGCTGCTAAGAGTAATTATGTACAATTTCTGATTTAATTTTCATGTTTCATCATTGACTCGTGAGCTAATTGTACGTATTTTCTAGTACGTCGCTTCCTTTAAATCATGCCCACCATTAGAAAAGTAAACTGACGTATATGTGTGCGTTACACAAAATAAATTTTTATACTTAAAATTAGGCCAATACACATTAAAATAGTTAGCTTTTTGTTATTGACTATGAAATAATAGCTCTTTGCACTGATTTTTTTGACATAAAATTGTAATTATTTTGAACCAAATGATAATATCTCTTAAAATCATATAATTTAACGGCCGTTAATCGTGATTGTTGTAAATAAAACCAAATAAGAATAAAATAATAGAGACTACACACGTTGAAAATAATTAGCTTATTGAAATTGACTATTAAAATAATAATTTTTTACACTATTTTTTTTATATAAAATTGTTGTCATCCAACACGCGTGATTAGGCGTGGGCTCTCGCTCTCACGGCCTCGCACTCAGACCCCCAGCGTTTGTTGGTCAGCTCCATGACGGTGCTCGATTCTGTAGCCACTAGCCACCTGCTCCCTCACCGTTTGCTTGCCACCTTCCACACCGGCGACCTCACATGCCACCTTCATCCGCCTAACTCTGAACGATAACTTAGTGCTCTCAACCACTTTGTCCACCACCCGGATAAAACCCATATGGAGTAGCCACATCACATCCTACTCCACAGTATTCCTCCTCAACTCTTCCACCTCCAGCTGCCTAGGCTATTCCATCGCTTGGCCCTCCACCACCAAGACTTCAACCCGCCGAGAAAGACGCTCCACCGACCCATCCAAGTTTGCCACCTGCTCCTCCACGGATGCCTTCTCACCAGCAAAATAGGTCATAACACTCCTCGAAGATATGCATCTCTGCTTCAAGGACCGCCAACTTAGTCTTCAGCTCATCCCGCTCAGCCTTGACAAAGTTCAACTCTACCATCCCAGAATTGACATGGAGAAGATGCTCAACAATAGCTACTAAGCAAGCGGCAACCTGCGCCGCCACATACTGAAGGATGTTGGCCATGTGAGAATTTGAGAGGAGATCTAGAGTTTCATTGGTAGGCGGAGGGAAAGCATGTTGACCCCATCTAGTACGCAACAGGATGTTGCGTAAGCAGAGACTCTCAAGTGAGCCTCCACTTCGGTATGTATACTCCATGGGCTGCCAAAGGCGAAGAAGAGGATCCTACAATAACATTATCCTTCACCAAATGCAAAGGAAAATCAGAAGTAGTTTGAAACGCAACTTCAGACTCCCTCCCAGTAACGCCTTCGTCAGGACCAATATCTTCTTCCTGCTCCTCCTTTGGTTCATGAGGCAGTTTAGTCGCCTCCTTATTCATTCTCTTTGACAGGCTCTAAGCATCATCATCGGGAATGTCCTCTACAATGTAGGACTCCCTCATCATGAAGTCCACGTTACATATCTTACGAAGACGCTTTCTAACAGTCCTGAAGACAGCGCCTTCAGTAAGTGAGGGGTCCATCTGTGATATTCACTACATGGTAGTTGGGCGGCTCCTTCCAGTTGCCACCTCCTTCATCAGCTCATCCTCGGGGTCGGGAGGCAGATGATCATCTCGAGAAACACCCTAAACAGGCATGTCAAGCAACTCTAGGTCATCATGAGGAGTGGATTCTAGCCCCATGATAATAGCAGGACCAACAAGTATGGGCCCATACTACTGAAAACACAGGACCCACATGCGTAGCAAGGAATTCACAACCCCTAAGGTTTTGTTGGGGTTGGTTCCCAGATTATTATATGGAATATCTGATATCATCCTGGTATATGTTTCAGCATGGTGGTTACTCGACGATTTGTGACTGGATCCGGGTCAAGATCAGGAGACGGCGGACAGGAGGCACCCCCAGTGCCCAAGACTATCGGCCAGATAAGATGGACACCAGGATCCGAGATATCCTATATGATGAGGTCACTACGTTGTTTCGGGCTCAGTTACCAGAGATGTTCGGGTTTATCAAGACCTTTATGGTGGATTATATTGATGATCATTATGCAACCCTCATTGAGGCGGCTGTTGCAGCAACCACATCGGCTGTAACAACGGCTGGGGTAGGAGCCAGTCGGGCATTCCAGTATCGGGACTTTGACAACACGATGCCCCCTACTTTTGATGGGACTCAAGACCCCATCAAAGCCATGAGTTGGCTATCTGACGTGGAGGGGCGTTTCTTCACGTGTTCATGTCCTACTGACCAGAAGGTCAAATGTGCCCTGGACCTGCTGACGTCCGGAGCAAAGGATTGGTGGAGATTGTTGACTGGAGCTTATTCAGATGATCAGAGAGCCGCAGTTACTTGGGAGCAATTTCGGGATATATTTCGCACTCGATACATTCCACCGGTCGAGCGGGAGCGGCTAGCTTAGGAGTTTTTGGAGTTGAGACAGGACAGTGACACGGTGACAAAGATCACCCACAAGTTCACAGAAAGGGTGGTGTTCTGCCCGAAGTTTTCCTTTGAGCAGGCTCAGATGACACGTTATCCGAGCATGCTCAAGACTAACATCCGTCAGTTTGTTGCTACTCAACTGTGAGATACTCTGTTGGAGCTGCAGGAGGCCACTAGGCGGCGTGAGTTGGATATTGAGTTGTAGTTGAGGGAGCAGCGGCGAGCCCCAGCACAGTTACAGTCGGCACCAAAGCGATCTAAGACCGCTGATTCTAGAGCAGGGGTACAACAGGGCCGTACTTGTGGCAAGTGCGGGAAGGGTCATTCGGGGGTTTGAAGATCTGGTAGCATGTGCCGCAAATGTGGCCAGGAGGGGCATTTTGAAAGGGATTGTCTCCTGACAACCCCGATTCAGGATATGAGGATCTGCTACCATTGTCATCAGGTTGGTCATGTGAAGACCAATTGTCCGCAACTCGCGGCCAGACCAGCGTAGGCTCCAAAGCCGGCTACACTGAGGATTACTGATGGGAGGCAGGGACCAGCAATGCCTCAGAGGGCTCAGGGACGCGCCTTCTAGGTTACAATAGAGGAGGCCAGGGAAACACCAGATGTTATTGCTGGTATGTTTTTATCCCTTATCTTACTGTTTATATATGTTTCATGCTTATCTGTTTGTACCTATGATTAGGTACGTTTTTAGTGAACTCCTTGCCTGTGTTGGTTTTATTTGACTCGGGGGCAAGTCGGTATGTTTGTATCTCATACATTTAGTAGGTAGTTTAGCGTGCCGGTAGGAGAGCTAGAGTGTCCATTGCGAGTCTCTATTGCCAACGAACATGAGGTTTCTGCTTCTTCGGTCTATCAAGGATGTGAGTTGGAGATCTTCGGGGTGTCTTTCCCGATCGACTTGATTCCGGTCCCCATGGGGGATGTGTGTGTGATTGTAGGTATGAACTGGCTTAGTCGTTTCGGTGTCATGATCGACTGCGAGGGTTAGCAGGTATTGGGTCGAACCCCAAGTGGGGGAGAGTTGATTATCTATGGCGAGTGTACCAGCATGGGATTAGGGTTTTGTTCAGCTGCTAGGGCTCGGCAGTATATTCAACACAGGTGTGCAGGTTATCTAGCATATGTGGTGGATACGCGGGTCAGGGATCGGTGTTCAGTATCAGAGGTTCCTATAGTTAGGGAGTTTGCTGACATATTTTCGGAGGAGTTGCCCGGAGTGCCACCTAAGAGGCAGGTCAAGTTTAGGATCGACCTAGTGTCAGGTGCGGCCCCTATCGCCAAGGCGTCGTACCGGTTGGCACCACCAGAGATGCAGGAGCTGTCATCACAGCTGCAGGAACTACTGGGCAAGTAGTTCATTTGGCCGAGCAGTTCTCCATAGGGAGCACAAATTCTCTTCGTCAGGAACAAGGATGGTTCACGTCGAGTGTGCATTGATTACCGGGAGTTAAATAAGCTGACAGTGAAAAACTGTTATTCACTCCCGGTAATAGATGATCTCTTTGATCAGTTGTAGGGAGCATCTTGGTTCTCCAAGATAGACCTAAGGTCCGGGTACCATCAGGTCAGAGTTAAGGAGGAGGAGGTGGAGAAGACCACGTTCCGGACTCGTTACGGGCACTATGAGTTTGTGGTGATGCCTTTTGGGCTCACCAACGCCCCAGCAATATTTATGGACCTGATGAATCAGGTCTGCAGACAGATGCTCGACCGCTCCGTCATCATATTTATAGACGATATCTTGGTATATTCCATGACCCGAGAGCAACATGAGGAGCACCTTCGAGATTTATTGGGAGTTTTGAGGCGGGAATGACTTTATGCCAAGTTCTCGAAGTGTGAGTTTTGGTTACGAGAGGTTCAGTTCCTCGGACACCTTGTTAACCAGGAGGGGATTTTGGTAGATCCGGCCAAAATCAAGGCAGTTATGCAGTGAGAGGTTCCAAAATCTCCTTTGGATATCAGGAGTTTTCTAGGATTGGCAGGCTACTACCAGAGATTCATAAAAGACTTGTCTAAGATTGAAGTACCCCTCACTTGTCTGACGAGGAAAGGGGTGGATTTCCGGTGGGGCCCCGAGCAGCAGAGGGCGTTTGAGACCCTCCGAAAGCGACTATGTGAGGCTCCAGTCTTGACTCTCTCGGAGGGAGTTGAGGATCTTGTAGTGTTCTGTGGTGTATCCATCACCAGACTGGGGGCAGTCCTCATGCAGAGAGGACGGGTGATAGTCTACGCATTGCGGCAGCTGAAGCCGCATGAGACGATATTGTTGGATTAGTGTCTAAGTTAATAACTATAATTGGTATGTACTTGACCCGATTGGCATGGTCCATTTGGGTTGTATGACAACAGAACAATTTCGATAGACTTTTGTCTAAAAAAGATAATTATGATTTTTTAATATATTATAAGTTCTAATATATTAATATGAAATCATATTATTTAATTAGTATTGATCAAGAATTAATTTGGAATTAAATATGTGATCAAAAGGAGACTAATTAAATATATGGGGATTGATTGTGTAAATCATTCATTCTTATACATGTAGGCTTATGATCCATAGTTCTTCATGTTAGGCTAAACCCATTGATACTCCATGGAGCTTTTAACCCATGTAGCATGATGAATATGGAAAGACATGAGTTACATGGTGTAACCCTAATAGCCACCATATATAAGGACCCCAAGGCTCAAGAAATTGGCACTAGTGTGTGTACACATGAGAGGGCTAGCCAATTTAAGCATATGAACCTTTTCTCTCAAGTTATTCCAAGATGTTGGTGATGTTGTGTGAACCATTTGAGGTGTCACACTTGAGGCACTAGCCTCTTAAGCACCATGGAATCAAGCTACAACAAAGAGGTATATAATTCTACTATAATTTATATTATATGTTCTTCACATTATGCTAGTTACAATACCTTGGAAAAATTGATATTTGCATGTATAATAGAGAAAACATAGATCCAAGGTATTTAGGGTTGTATGTACACCATAAGATGTTGTATTATACCAAAAACCCAACAATGGTATCAGAACCATGGGTTGTTTTCTATTATATTTGATGCAAATGTTTGATTTTCAAAGTTGAAAACAAAAAAGAAAAAAAAAACATGAAGTTTGTCAAATTTTAAGATAATTACTTGATTTTTATGGAAAACTAATTATTTGTAAAATTTGAGTCATTTTACTACAAGAGTTGAATTAGGTCAATTTATTAAAAGATAGAATGATATGATTGTTTTATTTGTTTTAAAAGTTTGATCTAAATTTTTTAAGGAGTAACAAATTTTTTCATAAAATTTTGGAACTCAAAAGGCCAGATCTATAAGTTAGAGAAACAGATCTGACCTCAGAAGGTCATTTGAGTGTTGCCATGGAGGGAACTCGCCGAGTTCATAAGGGGACTCGACGAGTCGAGTCGGGTTACCCCACGATTCGTGACCAGTGGTAACTCGTCGAGTGAAAGGCTCACTCGATGAGTCGAGTGAGGCCTTAGGAGGATTCTGAGAACACGCATGGACTCGCCGAGTCACCCGAGTGCACTCGACGAGTCTGGTCAAAGTTTGACCGTTGACTAGAGTTGACTTTAGTTGACCTTAGGGTTTTGGTCAAGCTGATTCAAGAGAGGTCAGGGAAGGGTAGAATGGTCTTATACCCATTCTTTAGAGATGAGGACAAGTGAAAGTATTGATTAGAGGTGTTATCTTTTTGATAGGAGGAGGCTAGGTTGGTTTATCAAGCACGAGAGGTTATCCGACATCATACGAGGTGAGTCTTCTCATTATACATTACCTAGTGTGGTACCTATGTGTAGACCGGAGGGTCTTATGTGTTATGTGTATACGTATGTCTGAGATTTATGTGCATTGTGTTATATGTATGCTATGTGTTATATAGATCGGACCAGGGGGTCCAACGACTCATGAGGCCAGGGGGTCCTCGATCAGATCGGACCGGAGGGTCCCGCTGAGACACATTGACCGGAGAGTCATACCAAGTTATAGCATCGAGTGGATTATGTGTTGTATGTGGTATTTGGGGAACTCACTATGCATTTATGCTTACCGTGTTGTGTGATGTGTGTTTCAGGTACCAGTGAGGATCGCGGGAAAGCGCCGACATGATCCGTACACACTGATAGAGATTTATGTATTCGAGATTCCAGTATGTGTTTTCTGAACAGATATTTGATACATTGAGATTTCAAATTACCTTATGAAATTTGTTATGTTTGAAAATGAAAAATTGTTTTCAAATTTACGTCGTTACAAGTTGGTATCAAAGCCTTGGTTTGAGGGATTCAGATGCACCTTAGGGCGTATCTGAACTCAAACTGAGGATTTTAGAAAAAATTTCATAAAAGAAACAATTTTTCTAAGAGAGTAAAAGATTTTGAGAAGAGCATAACGGAGTAGTGTGTACGATCAGCGAGCGCCCGAATGGTGATTTCCCAAATACCCTTACATTATGTGTTATGCGATATTATGTTATATGTTATGCATGCTAGAGTAGGCTAGGTACTCATATCTAGGACTAGAGTGGCCTGATTTGTGATGCCTTAGCTTAGGAGATTACTGCTACTACGAGTTCTTCGTGAGTGGATAGGTAGCAGGGAGGGGCTTATGAGTGGTCTACTGGAGGGTAGCCTGTGCGTAGAGAGATATAAAGTACTTGTAATCTGGGATCCTGGGAGGAGGATTTGGGGTGAATTTTGATGCATTGTTATAGGTAGTATAGGGCCCACACTACTGGAAACATCGGATCAGTGGGCAGTCCAAGTAAGCATCCTTAGGGTACTAAGGAACAAGTAGGGTTGAGTGATCGAGTGCGAGAATACTCGAGCGAGTCTCTGATTTTTTTATGATTTGTTTCATAGACATCATTGTGGGTACGCGTCACACTCCATAGAGCAACGGTGTCAGCGATGAGGAGATTCGCAGGATGATTCATGAGGAGGTGGCTACGGCCATTCGAGCTGAGATACCAGAGATGTTTGGGTCTATCAAGACCATGCTGATTGAGACCTTTGACGAGCGGTACGCTGATCTTACTGATGTTTATGTTGTTGCAGCCACCGCAGCCGTCGCCGCTGCTAGGCCGCAAGTGGGTGACTGCTTGTTGTACCAGGAGTTCAGCTACACAAAGCCATCAGAGTTTGATGGGACTCAGGATCCGATAGCAGTGATGAGGTGGATCTCTAACATTGAAGGATGCTTCTACACATGTTCTTGTCCAGAGCATCTGAGGGTACGGTTCGTGCTGAACTAGCTTCGCTTGGGAGCAAAGGATTGGTGGAAGTTTGTGACGACTGACTTCACTCCTATAGAGGTTACGATGGTAACCTGGGAGAGGTTCAACACCATGTTCCGAGATGAGTATGTTCCATATGTGGAGAGGGAACGTTTGGCCCAGGAGTTCTTATCCCTCAAGCAGGGGACAGAGTCAGTGACTGTGATCACACAGATGTTTCATGAGAGGGCGTTGTTTTGCCCTAAGCACGTGTCTACTGAGCAGGCATGAATGAGCCGATATCTGAGCATACTGAGGAGGGACACTCGTGAGTTCGTGGAGAAGTCGACATACCGTACATTTTCCGAGCTCCAGGAAAATGCCCGGAAGAGGGAGATTGAGCTAGAGACTCAGGCCAGGGAGGAGGCCGAGTCTCAGAGGAGGGACAAGCGACCGGTGCAGTCTCAGCCGGCAGCCAAGCGGGCAAAGCCCGCTGATACGAGATCTGGGGGTCATAAGGGCCGCACTTGTGGAAGGTATGGCAAGATCCATGAGGGACTATGCAGAGTAGGGGTGTGCTGCAAGTGTGGCAAGGAGGGGTATTTCGCGAGGGATTTCCCCAAGGGGTTTGCAGTTTGTTTTCACTGCAATCAGACCGGCCATCGGAAGGCCGAGTGCCCGCAGCTACTTCAGGGATCAGCACATGGATCTGAACCTGTTGCTAAAGCTAACGAGGTTCGGCCAGTGAAGGCCGAGGCACCGAAGGCTAGCGCGAGAGCTTTCCAGTTGACAGCTGAGGAGGTCCGCGCAGCACCCGACGTTGTGGCTGGTATGTATCATTTTATCTTCAATTGTTGAGTTTGAGATTTTATGCTTATATTGTGGTATGCTTAGGTACTTTTCTTGATAATTCTATACCTGCTTTGGTGTTATTTGACTCAGGTGTGAGTCGATCTTTCGTATCATTAGCATTTAGCCTGCACATCAGTACCCGATGAGAGGCGTTGAGTCGACCTCTGTGAGTTTCTATAGCCGACGAGCAGGCGGTATATATGCTACTGATGTGATTCGAGGATGTGTACTCGAGTTTTTTGGTGTTGAGTTTCCGATAGATCTGGTACCGATTGCGATGGGGGATGTATGTGTCATCGTGGGTATGGACTGGTTGAGCCGATTCAGAACCGTTATCAATTGCGAGCGTCAGTTGGTGACCATATGAGACCCTAGTGGGGGAGTACTTACGGTATATGGCGAGGGTACCCAATCGGGGTTAGAATTTTGCTCAGCTGCCAGATCAAGGCAGAGCCTACAGCAGGGTTGCAGAGGGTTTGTAGCCTACGTGATGGATACACAAGATGCCGCCGAGAGGCCGAGTTCTATCAATGAGGTCCCGATAGTGCATTAGTTCCCGGATGTTTTCCCCAAGGAGTTGTCGGGTATGCCTCCGGAGAGGCAGGTGGAGTTTCATATTTATTTGGTTCCAGGAGCATCGCCTATTGCCAAGGCACCCTATCGCCTTGCGCCATCAGAGATGCATGAGTTATCTTGGCAGCTTCAGGAGTTGATGGGGAAGGGATTCATTCGACTGAGTAGTTCACTGTGGGGAGCGCCGATCCTTTTTGTCAAGAAAAAGGATGGTTCACACCGAATGTTTATTGATTACTGGGGGTTGAACAAGTTGATGGTCAAGAATCGTTATCCACTACCGAGGATCGATGATCTGTTCGATCAGTTGCAGGGTTCATCTTGGTTCTCCAAGATTGAATTGAGGTCGGGATATCATCAGATGAGGGTGCGAGATGAGGATATCCCGAAGACGGGGTTTAGGACTCGTTATGGGCATTACGAGTTCGTGGTGATGCCTTTTGGGCTCATCAATGCACCGACATCGTTCATGGATCTCATGAAACAGGTGTGCAGGCCGATGTTGGATCGTTCGGTGATTATGTTCATTGACGATATTCTGGTGTATTCGAGATCCAGAGAGCAGCATCAGGAGCATCTGAGACAGATCCTTGGAGTGTTGAGATCGGAGAGGCTTTATGCCAAATTCTCCAAGTGTGATTTTTGGTTACGGGAGCTCCAGTTCTTAGGAAACCTCATTAATCAGAATCGAATATTGGTCGATCCGGCCAAGATTGAGGCGATTATGAGTTGGGAGGTGCCGAGGTACCCCACCAAGATTAGGAGTTTTCTGGGGTTGGCCGGCTATTATCGGAGATTTATCAGGGATTTCTCCAAGATTGTCGTTCCTCTCACCAGGTTGACCCGGAAGGTCGTTGCTTTTGTTTGGGGTCCCGAGCAGCAGACCTCGTTTAAGACTCTTCGCCAGAGACTATGCGAAGCTCTGGTGTTAGCCCTTCCGGAGGGAATGGAGGATTTTGTGGTGTACTGTGATGCGTCGATATCAGGGTTAAGAGTGGTGCTTATGAAGAGAGGGCATGTGATAGCATACGCATCGAGGCAGCTGAAGCCTCATGAGGGGAGGTATCCCACCCACGATTTGGAGTTGGGGGTAGTGGTGTTCTCCCTCAAGATATGGCGCCATTATTTGTATGGGGTTCGGTGTACCATATACACGGACCACAAGAGTTTGAAGTATCTAATGGATCAGCCCAACATGAACATGCGCCAGAGGAGATGGTTGGATGTGGTAAAGGATTATGATTGTGAGATCCTGTACCACCCAGGCAAGGCTAACGTGGTAGTCGATGCTCTGAGCCGCAGGGCGAAGAGTGCCCTGATTCGAGATATATGCATGAGGATGACAGTGATGACTCCGATATTGGACACCATCCGAGAGGCCCAAGCAGAGGCGGTGAGACCAGAGAACCGCAAGAGAGAGCGGGTGATTGGACAGGTATCCGAGTTTGTTACCGATAGCTGAGGGCTTATGACCTTTCATGGCCGGGTTTAGGTGCCATTTATGGCCGGGGCACATAGCATATTGATGGAGGAGGCGCATAGGTCGAGGTTCTGGACCCATCCCGGGGCTACTAAGATGTATTTGGACCCGAAGAGAGATTATTGGTGGCCCTGTATGAAGAGGGATGTTGTGTGGGTTGTAGAGAGGTGTTTGACCTGTCGCCGGGTTAAGGCCGAGCACCAGCGTCCGCATGGAAAGTTGCAGCCATTAGAGGTTCCCCTGTGGAAGTGGGAACAAATTTCTATGGATTTCATCACCAAATTGCCAATGACCGCGAGGGGTGTTGATGCAATTTGGGTGATTGTGGATCGGCTAACGAAGAGTGCTCACTTCCTTGCTATCAGCGAGGGCTCTTCTGCTGATAGGCTGGAAGAGTTACATGTGAGGGAGGTGGTGTCACGACATGGGATGCCGATCTCGATTGTGTTGGACCGAGATGTACATTTCATTCCAGGTTCTGGAAAAAGTTCCATGAGGAGTTGGGTATGAGATTGCACTTCAGTACTGCTTACCACCCACATACGGATGGACAGAGTGAGCGAACGATTCAGATACTCGAGGATATGCTTCGGGCATGTGTTATGGACTTCGGGAGAAGTTGGGACACATACCTACCTTTGGCTTAGTTTTTCTTACAACAACAGCCACCATTCGAGCATTGGTATGCCTCCTTTTGAGCTTTTGTATGGGAGGAGGTGTTAGACTCCCATGTGTTGGAGAGAGGTAGGATAGTGAGTTATGGGTAACACTAAGATAGTGCTTAAGACGACTGAACAGATACAACAGGTCAGGCAGAGGTTACTGACAACTAGGGGTGTTCGTTTGGATGGATCGGTTTGATCCGATCCAATTAAGTAAATCCAAATTGATTTCGGTTTTCAAAATATGGATCCAATTATCCAAACTAAATTCAAATCCGATCCGATCCAATCCAATTACAATTCGGTAGGATCGGTTTTTGTAATTCGGTTTTCAAAAGTCAGAACAATTTAAAACGACATATAATTATAATATTATCCAATTTTTAATGAAGAAGCAAAAATAAATTATTTAGTTGTGATTTAAAATTTATAAACAGCTGGTAAGAAGGTATATTATAATAAAATATTTAATAGATAAAAAACTTTTGAGAGAAAATGCATATTAAATTGTTTATTATGTGAAACCTTTTGAACTTTTTTGAAAAAAAATATATAAAATAAATAAATAATTATAGATATATTAAAAATAAATAAATAATAATGTGTTATTCGGTTTTTTTGGATTATTCGGTTCTTATTTCTTAAACCAAAACCAATCCGAAATCCAAAATAATAATTCGGTTTTGGTGAAATCCAATCCAAAAATCCGAATATCCGAACCAAATAGTCCAATCCAAATTGTCAAATTGGGCAATTCGGTTTATCCAAATAGTGAACAGCCCTACTGACAACACAGAGCCGTCAGAAGTGTTATGCGGATAGGCGACGATCCGGACTCGAGTTTCAGGTTGGAGATTTTGTACTCCTGAAGGTATCTCCTTGGAAAGGAGTGATTCAATTCAGGAAGAGGGGCAAGCTAGGGCCCCGATATATTGTTCTGTTCAGGGTGACTGCGAGGGTGGGTAAGGTAGCCTACCGTCTGGAGCTACCTGAGGAGTTGAGTCGGATCCATGAAACCTTCCACATATCACAGTTAAGGAAGTGCATAGCCGATGAGACAGCGGTTGTGCCGCTAGAGGATATTCAGGTGGATGCGAGTCTGAATTACATTGAGAGGCCGATCGCGATCTTGGATCAGAAGATCAAGGTTTTGAAAAACAAGGAGGTGCCTCTAGTTCAGGTCCAGTGGCAACATCAGAAGGGGTCCAAGCTGACTTAGGAGCCGGGGACGGAGATGCGGGAGCAGCATCCAGAGTTGTTTGTAGAGCGAGACTTCGAGGGCAAAGTCTGATTCTAGTGGGGGAGAATTGTAACATCCAGATTTCCAAGTATCATAAATTGAGTATTTATTTTGAGTCAAGGAGAGGGACTCGACGAGTTGACGCCTAAACTCGTCGAGTAGGATCGCGACTGCTGACTAGGATTAATGAACGAACTCGACGAGTCCATGCTGTGGACAGAAACCATAAATCCTTGGGCCTAAGCCCTATTCAAAGTCTTTATGGCCTTTATTTACGGCCACACACACCCTTGAGAAACCCTAAACGAACCAGAGAGCATAGAGAGTGAAGGAAGGAGCTAATTCCATCACCATTAGTGCATTCTTGCAAGAAGGAGAGAATGGATTCAAGCTAGGTTGATTGAGGAGCTCAAACCTACCATTACTTCTTCAAAGGTCGTTGTTGAGGTATGAATCCATGCCTATTTCGTGTATATAGTAGATCTCTTGAATCTAGGGTTTCTTTACCCTTTCTTTAGTTGGAATATGGAGCATGTGAAGTCCCATTGAGGAATAGACTTCAGATCTGGACCTTGAGAGGTCCAAAGTGTCCCAACAACCAAGCTTTATGTTATTACATGAGAACATTGAGCCTAGTTCTTCATTTTTAGAGTTATTTCATCAAAAAGAGCCATATGTGCGATGCATGAACGTAAAGTTCAGACCTTTACGTGTTTTTTGGGGGTTAGAAGGCCAGATCTATAAGTTAGAGAGACAAATCTAACCTCAGAAGGTCATTTGAGTGTTGCCATGGAGGGAACTCGCCGAGTTCATAAGGGGACTCGACAAGTCGAGTCGGGATGCCCCGCGATTCGTGGCCAGTGGTAGCCCGTCGAGTGAAAGGCTCACTCGACGAGTCGAGTGAGGCCTTAGGAGGATTCTGAGAACACGCATGGACTCGTCGAGTCACCCGAGTACACTCGACGAGTCTGGTCAAAATTTGACCGTTGAATAGAGTTGACTTCAGCTGACCTTAGGGTTTTGGTCAAGCTGATTCAAGAGAGGTCAGGGAAGGGTAGAATTGTCTTCTACCCATTCTTTAGAGATGAGGACAAGTGAAAGTATTGATTAGAGGTGTTATCATTTTGATAGGAGGAGGCTAGGTCGGGTTATCAAGCACGAGAGGTTATCCGACATCATACGAGGTGAGTCTTCTTACTATACATTACCTAGAGTGGTATCTATGTGTAGACCGGAGGGTCTTATGTGTTATGTGTATATGTATGTTTGAGATTTATGTGCATTGTGTTATATGTATGCTATGTGTTATATAGACCGGACCAAAGGGTCCAACGACTCATGAGGTCAGAGGGTCCTCGATCAGACCGGACCGGAGGGTCCAATGAGCTAGACCGGACCAGAGGGTCTAACGAGCTACGGGACTGGAGGGTCCCACTGAGACACATTGATCGGAGAGTCATACTGAGTTATAGCCTCGAGTGGCTTATGTGTTGTATGTGGTATTTTGGGAACTCACTAAGCATTTATGCTTACCGTGTTGTGTGATGTGTGTTTTAGGTACCAGCAAGGATCGTAGGAAGGCGTCAGCATGATCCGTACACACTGATAGAGATTTATGTATTCGAGATTCTGGGATGTGTTTTTTGAACAGATATATGATACATTGAGATTTCAAATTACCTTATGAAATTTGTTATGTTTGAAAATGAAAAATTGTTTTAAAAATTTACGTCGTTACAAAAAGGATGCACTAAAGAATGTTAGGACTGAAAATGCAATTACTCGCTTTCATAAATGAAAGAGTGAAGATGTGAACTTGAAAATGTAACTTTGTTGAACTTTATATCTAATGAAATTGTGACTTTTATATTTTTTTTTTTCTTATTGTATATTTTTCAAAAAAAAATTATAAGACACCCTTATTTTGATCATAGCTCTGCCACTGATGTCAGTTCGGATACTGCAACCTAGAAACAATGACACAATGGGTGACCACTTTTAACTGACATATAGGGGTGACCATGACTAATATAAATTGGTTTATTTCTTAAAGTAATACGTATAGAAATGAGTAGTTTTACTTTATAAATATGTAAATAATAATAATAATAATAATAATAATAATAATAATAATTGCATTGATTAAACATAATACTATTTGCATATATTTAATGACAACTTTGCAATCTTGTAAATTTAACAATTTAACATTTGATAATTGGGAAATTAAATATTTTCCTACTTTTATTCTACATATGTAAACTATCACATATATCTTACAAATATTATTAATTTTATCAAGATACTAAAATTATTACCAATTCATATAGTAGGAAGATAAATAAGAATAAAAACTAGATGGGTATTTAATATGAAGGACTTTATTTCAAACAAGTATTATTATTTAAATTAATTTAGGGACGGATTTATTGATATTTCTTAGAATTCGTTGCTAATCCATGTGTAATCTTGAAAAGTTTGACGGACTAGGATGGACGGTAATTGGTCGCCAACATCACAATTATCTTTGGATAATCTAGTACTACATTTTGTCGGAAATCTGTTGCAGTCAGCTGTATAAGATCTTATATCCGAAGGAACATTGATTTCTCAAATATGGGCATGAAGAGGATGGGTATCCACCCCTTCGCCAAATCGTTGGGTGTGATCAGATTATTAATTGAAAAGGAGATTGATTACAATCTCGGTGAATATATATGATTTCTTTCTAACGAAGATGGACAACCATTGAATGAATCATATGTCAAAAATGATTATTAGAATTTTCACTAAACGACGAAAATAATTCTAATGGTTGGTCAATGGTAAGCATCACATGTTTTCAGTTTTCATGCGTGACTTTGTCTTGTGAGCCTCTGGTCTATTTCTTAGTAAGTTCCTCGAATGATCATATCCAGCATATATACACAAATGCATCCTTTTGATTGTTTGTATATCGGTTGTACTACATACCAAAATGAGTTTTTTTCGTTCTTACCACTTACTCCTCTTCATTTCATTAACAGCAATATCTGTAGCAGCTCAATCATACGCCAAGCGAGGATGCAAAGAAATGTGTGGGGACGTGAGAATTCCATACCCTTTTGGCATCGGAACAGATTGTTCTCTGAACAAATGGTACACTGTTAATTGCAACTCCACGACACCATATCTATCTGCACTCAACAACCTGGAGATATTGGACATAAACGTGAGAAACCAAACGGTAACTGCTAACGTCTCCATGATCTCTGATTGCAAGAATCTAGTCCGTAATAGCAGTCAAATCATGAACGTTGACCTTGGCAGCAGTCCATTTCTGTTTTCCAGAGTACAAAACACATTTGTTGTAGAGGGATGTGGTAACGCTGTCATCTTGGACAATGGGAGTGCCATCGCAGGTTGTTCCACGACATGTCGCAATGGCACCTTTAGTAATCGAGACAAGTGCCTCGGCGTCAGTTGTTGCCAAACAACAATTCCTGGTTATCTTAAGTCCTACACCATGGATCTCACGGGTTTGGAAACACAGGGAGGAGATGGAGGTTGTGGCTATGCCTTCTTGGTGGATGAGAATTCATATGTTGAAGGAAGGTTAGCAGAGAGCAACTTTTATGTTCCGATATCACTGCAGTGGACTTTAGCAGAAGCGGAGTTCGATCAAATACAATGTTGTTATTTGAGGGTTAGACTAAAACTTGATCTTGGTAATGGTACTTCAATCGCGTCATGGAAATGCTCCGTTCTTCAGAGTCGGCCAATAAAAGGAAACCCTTATTTATCTAGTGGATGTGAAGGTATAGATGTAATTTCTTTTTTGGTATTTATTAACTTACTTTATTTTGTTTTCCTGGGTAGGGTTGAACGCATTTTTTAACGTCGCTGCTTCTCTTGTATGACTTGGTTTAATTTTAGTGACCGAAGAATGTTCAAGGTGCGGGGCTAACAATGGTTTTTGTTACTATGAGGAGATATATGATGGTGAACTCGTTCGCGGATGGAACTTCACTTGTGGTCACTTTCCTCCCACCACCGGTTCTAAAAGTAGATCATCCATGGGTGTTATTCTTGGTAATGTTCTTATTACATACATGTTAATATATATTAAAAAAAAATTATTTGTTTATATACATATATTAAAAACAAAATTATTTGTTTACGAGAAATCAAATATCATTGTATACGTTTGTTCCCACTGGTATTTATATATTAGATGAAAACAAATGTCAAGAATTAAAAGAGGGAATTAATAAGTATTTACATCTCATAATACTATATGAAAAAAAAAAAAGAAAAAAAAAAGATAGATATAAACTAAAGTATAAAGATATTTAATTTTACGTATATAGTTTTGTATAAATAGAACTAGCGTAGTTTTACTCTTTTTACACGTAATAACATATATTAAATTTAGGATTATTAATTTGGGCAAATAGTTTAAAAAATATCTGTTTTGCACCAACAAAGTGATATATGGAATTTCAACATTAAATTTTATTTTTTTAATGAAAATATACAAATACGTTATATTTTAATCACATAAAATAACATCCACCGATAATATATAGACTTGACTAACGTATTATATCTTGTCGAAATAATTTAGTATACTTAAATAAAAATAGTTTTTTCAATAAATAATTTATCAAATATCATGTCATTTTTTGTTTTTCTTTTTAATTCCGGAAATGTCAACTTTTTCAGACTATGACCTTTCATATCAAAATATGATAACCGATAAGGTTACCACCATTTGTTATATAGTGTATATTTAAAGATGCATTGTTAACAAAATATATAAGTATTAATATTGTTTATCTTTATGTTAAAATTATATATCCTTTTTACAGAATCAGATATATACCATTTTCTTATTTCTCTTTGAATATTTGTTTTCAAGATTATGATATCATAGTCGTTTTTATCACCTTTTCCAACACTACGATATATGGACACCACTTCTTACTATAATAAATGAGGAGATCGGAATAGAAACGTTGATGACATAAAATTTTTATTCTATGTTCACCACTTTACGAACCTATTTATTAAATTCTAATATAATATTCTCTAGTTAATGCTAAATGAAGAGAAGAAATTGGTTGTTTTTTTTTTTTGGTTGACATCGTGCGTTCAATGAATGTAAGACCACTGAAATTTATGTTTCGTATGTGTGCGATTCGTTCAGGTGTTACCATAAGTATTGGTGTACTTTTCCTTGTGGGAATCAGCTTTTCTTTGTTCAAAGTGTTCAAGAAAACAAAAGCCAGAAGAATGAGAAAGAGATTTTTTAAACGGAATGGCGGCTTACTTCTAAAACAACAAGAAGAAGCCGACCCATCTTTTGTTGATAAAACTATACTTTTCACGTCACGTGAGTTGGAGAAAGCCACCGACTCCTTCAATGAAAACAGAATTCTAGGTCGTGGAGGCCAAGGTACTGTATATAAAGGGATGTTAGTGGACGGAAGGATTGTCGCTGTGAAGAAATCAAAACTAGTTGATGAAAGTCAATTAGAGCAATTCATCAATGAGGTGGTCATTCTTTCCCAAGTAAATCATAGAAATGTGGTGAAGCTATTAGGATGTTGCTTAGAGACAGAGGTTCCTTTATTAGTTTCTGAATTCATTTCTAATGGCACCTTGTACGACAGTATACACAATGAGGCAAATGAGTTCCCAATTTCATTCAACATGAGATTACAGATTGCTACGGAGGTTGCAGGAGCACTAGCCTACTTACATTCTGCAACTTCCATACCAATATATCATCGGGATATCAAAACCACTAATATACTTTTGGATGAAAAATACAGGGCCAAAGTTTCGGACTTTGGAACTTCAAGGTTCGTATCAATGGACCAAACTCATTTGACCACGTTAGTCAAAGGTACTTTTGGCTACCTAGATCCTGAGTACTTCCAGTCGAGTCAATTCACTGAAAAGAGTGACGTTTATAGTTTTGGAGTTGTTTTAGTTGAACTCTTAACGGGTGAAAGGCCAATTTCCCTAACTAGATTTGGTGAAAATAGAAGTTTGGCAGTGCACTTCATGCTGGCTATGGAAGAAGGGCGTGTTATGTCTATTTTTGATGCAATGGTGATTAAAGAAAGTAGCTCTGATGAGCTTTTGGTATTAGCAAATCTTGCAATGCGGTGCTTGAATATGAATGGTAAAAATAGGCCTACAATGAAAGAAGTAGCAATAGAGTTAGAAACGATAAGAACATCACACATTCCCTCTATGGTTGAAACTAATACCAGACAGGTTGTGTACGACGACTTTTCTATGCTAACTTACAGTGACTCAACATCAACATTTTGAGTTCCGCTTACCATAGTAGTAGTTAGTCACAAAAGGTGTGCCCATTGGTATTTAATTTCCATATATTTATATGCATCCAGTATATGTGGATACATAATAAGGACTCTCATGGCAATTACGTGCATTATTGTATACTACCTCCGTCCCAAATTAATTGTCCACGTTTGACTTTTGAAGTCTTTATTCTTCAACTTTGACCTTAAATATTTTCGTGTTTGATAGATAATACTTGATGAAAAATATATGAATAAATTGTATATTAAATGTGTTTTCATTGTTATAAGTTTCATCAAGTAATACATAACACAAATAAAAATATTTAAGGTCAAAGTTGGAGAAAAAAGACTTCAAAAGTCAAAAGTGGACAATTAATTTGGGACGGAGGGAGTATTATTCTAAATTGTATATTATTCTAAGATTCTTATTTTTCAAGCACCAGTCTAGCTATTTGAATTGTAATTTGATGATGTCAATGTTGATAAAAGATTTTCCCATGAATTCCAAAATTGTATTCCACCAATTATACAATACACAAGGTTAAAGGACTATGAATGTTGGCTAACTGGGCCACATACAAAAAATGATTACAATATAACTATAACATATACAAATATATACGACTAACATCCCCTGCAATCGGAATGGGAGGTCTTAACGGACATTTAGACTGGATCTAAAGTCAAGAAATCAACATGTGATAGAAGTCATTTGGTGTATATGTCAGCGTACTATAGGGGTGAGCATTTGGACCGGCCCGGACCGGACCGGCTCTTGGACCGGACCGGTTATGGAGAATTTTGTGGACCATGGACCGGACCGGATGAGTCGTGTCCGTGTCCGTTTCCGTGTCCGGGTCCATGTCCGGGTTTTCCGGTTTTTGGACCGGTACAACTTTAATTGCATAGAGTATAATAAGTAATCTACATTGATGTATAATATTATAACTTGCAAAATTAATATGTTTCCGTTTCATGCCTAACTAATCTACATTGATATATAATATTATAACTTGCAATTTGCAAAAATTAATTTTCCAAATAAAAGCAACTAATATATAAATCAAGTTCACCAACAAAAGTTAAACAATTTTAAGACAAACATACAAAAGTATTACCGTAACAACAAAAATCATAGTTTAAACTTTAAAATCAATCAAACTAACAAATTTCATAAACTCATAATCTAATCTTCCATTGACCTCTTCCCCATATCATTATCATCCATATGTAACATATTTAAAGCTTGTGCAATCTCTACATAAATACAAATGAAAATGTTGTTAGTATTTTATAAAAAGTAATAATTGTATAAAAAAAGAATAAAGATTGTAATTTTTTTACCCAAAGCTATATCATCATCGTTCAAGATGTCACCAACGTTGTCAACTATCGGATTTGTAAACTTTATCACCCAATCTTGGGTGCATAACAAAGCTTCAACTATCAATTTCGATAAACTAGTTTGATACTCACCTACAACTCTACCACAAGTGCTAAACGCAGACTCGGAATTATAGTATAAAATAATACTAAAAAGCTGAAATATTTCAGCTTTGATAGCTCTACTTTGAAGGATTGTAACTCAATGAATATAATACCAAAATAAACAAAATTATAGTCTAAATTCATCTACAAATTGTAAACTAAATGTTGAAAAAACCGTAGGTCAATCCGACTTAAAACGAATGATTTATGGGTGTTTAAAAAACGTCACAGATTATAAAATCTTGCTAAAAAGCTGAATTTTTTCAACTTTGATAGCTCTACTTTAAAGGATTGTAGCTCAGTGAATATAATACTAAAATAAACAAAATTATAGTCTAAACTCATCTACAAATTGTAAACTAAATGTTGGAAAAAATCGGAGGTCAATCCGACTTAAAACGAATGAGTTATGGGTATTTAAAAAACGTCACAGCTTAGAAAATGCTGCTGAAAAGTTGAATTTTTTCAGCTTTGATAGCTCTACTTTGAAGAATTGTAATACGGTGAATATAATACCAAAATAAACAAAATTATAGTCTAAATTCATCTACAAACTATAAACTAAATGTTGGAAAAAACCGTAGGTCAATCCGACTTAAAACGAATGAGTTATGTGCGTTTAAAAAACGTCACAAAAATCTTAATCGTGTCCAACCGGTTCTAAACCCAGTAAAAACCGGACCGGACCGGCGAGAAATCTTAGAACCGAGAACCGGCCCGGGGGTCCAAAAAAACGGTCCGGTTCACCGGTCCGGTCCGGTCCACCGGTCCAAATGCTCACCCCTAGCGTACTACTAGGATGACGATGGGATGCATAAAACTCGAATTTGACCAATAACAACTTTGTCACGCACAAAGTGAATATCAATCTCTATCTTTAGTGTGTTGATGTTGCACATAATTGGTGGACACATAAACAGCACTGACATTATCACAATACACAAGCGTTGCAAAAAGGAGTGTGTAGTGATGCTCATAAAGTAAGTTGTACAACCAACAGGTCCTGGAATCTGCATTTGCAACGCCACGATACTCGGCCTCAACACTGGAACGAGAGATGGTACCTTGTCTCTTTGAAGACTAAAGAAGGAGCTGACCCATAAAAAATATATTAACCATACGTGGAACAACGAGTGGAGGGGCATCCAACCCAATCAACATTAGAGTAGGCAATTAGGCCATGAGACGTAGACACGTTTAGTTGAAGACCGTGATCAATGGTTCCACGAATATATCGCAAATGCACTTGAGAACGGTGAAATGAGGCTCTCGAAGATCATACATGAAGAGGTAAACCTACTGGACAACGTATGTGATGTTTAGTCTCGTAAATGTGAGATACTGAAGGGCCCTTGGAAGGCTCCTATAGAGAGTAGGGTCAGATACAAGAGGTATGGAGCCGTTAAAATTATTTGAGGTGTCAGCTGGAGTGCAGGCTAGTTTAAAATTTAGCATCATAGCTCACTTAAGTATTTTTGAGGCGTATTATTGTTGAGATAAGAACATGTCATGACTGTCTCTAAAAACTGCAATGCCCAAGAAATAGTTCATAGTTCCTAATTCAGTCATGGCAAAATCCAAACAAAGAGTGGTGATGACATGTTTGTAGAAGACTGGAAGATGAACCAGTTAGAACAATATCATCAATATATAGAAATAAGTAAGCAATCTGATCACCTTGTTTGTAGACGAATAAAGATGAGGCATACTTATTGTTTGAAGTAACCAAACATGATCCAGAAAGAATCTATCATGGAAACATGGGGGCTGATTCATGTAGACAGTCTCCTGAAGGTGACCATGAAGAAATGCATTGTTGACATCCAACCGATGAATTGGCCAGTGGTGTGAAATATCCAAGCCAAGTATACTACGAATAGTAGCCAGTTTGACAATCACGATAAAAGTCTCATCACAATCAATATCGATTCGCCGTATAACATCCCAAGTTTTGTCATTTGAAGTTCATGGGGATGGAAGGGTAAAGCCATGAAGAGCCTAAGGGCTTAATGAGATAAAATCTCTAAGATCGTTTAGATCTTTTACAGGTTAATCAATGAAGAACAAACAATTATATTAAACAAGACAATGAACACAAGATGGAATCAATATAAAGCTTAATGATTCAAATGTAGTCACGCCTCAGCAGAGCTCGATTAAGAACTTCCACTGTAGAGGCGAGCTAGGGTTTACAATACAATAATGAAAATAATAAAAGTGTTAATTACTAAGGATGCATGCATGCACCTTAAATACTAAAACCCTAGAACAAAACAAAACACGGTTGGATGTACAAGCCCAGACCGGTTACAAAACTGGGCTAATCAAACCGAGCCCAAGACGCAACATTCAGAACTCATCAATCTCCCTCTTTGCGTCAATTGGGGTGAGACCTTTACTTCTGTTGATTAACAGTTGCTCGCTTCACCACCTTGAACAAGTTTGGAATTACAGCAAGAAGGACTTGGCGAAAGTCGATATACCATCTTATCATATCTATGAAGTACTTCTCATCGCTTTCACTATTTTGCTTACACCTGTGAATGATTCCCAGAACATACTCCAAGCACGAAGTAGTAAAGAGATGTTTATCAGTTAGAGCGAACATGCATTTCTTGCCTTCTTGCTTGGTGAACATCACCGAGTTCAGCTTCGGGTCAATCTTTCCCATTTTCATCTTGTTGACATCACTTGCAGAACCAACAGGCAAAATGGTGGGATTCTTTCTGAGAACTGAAGCAACCTCTTGATCCATCTTGGCTACCTCCAGAATGTAGCAGACTAACATTCTTTTCAGATGATCAATGATTGGCTCGTATTCGACTGGGTTAGAGAGAAGAATGTTGTGTAGAACAATCCAATCATGAGGATTGAGATTAGGTAGGTCAGCAAGGGAGAAGGTATGCTTAGACTTGGCCAAACCTCTGGTAACCTTGAATTTGACGTTGATGAATTTCCCTGCTACGTAAGGCTTAACGACCCAAACTGTGATAATTTTCTGAGCACTCCAAGTAAGATATTGAGGTTGAGCGAACTCCAAATAGTAGTCGATTAGCTCACGATCAACCTTTGGGTCTGGATGAGGTATTTCTGCGATAGGAAGAAAGCTGTGAAAAACAAACGCCTTCCGGGTGATTGGCATATCGAACTGAGAGTCCCTTGTATTTTCACAATCCAAAGACACTACTGGCTCAAGCCAATGAGTGCTAGGGGATTCGATAGCCTATTTGATTAGCTTCTCCAGAGTCCAGAGGGGAAATAGGGTTTTCTTGCTTTCCAGAAGGTCATGAGCCTCCTTTAATCTTCTTTCATTCTCTTCAGCTTCCCTTGCAATCTTGGTAGTGAGATCGAGTTCCCTTTCCCTTGACTTTCGCTTCAGAGCATCAACTATTGTCTCCTCTTCCTCATCACTGTCATCCACAATACCCTTTCCTTTATCCTTAAAATCCAAAATCGAAGCATGCTCAGTCTTCTGTTGTTCTGGCTGGGTAGTAGGAGGAGGTTGAGACGAAGTTGTTAGTCCTTCTCCCCCTTGTTTCGGAGGTACCACAGTCTCCGAAACACCTTCAATGCGACTCAACATCCCAAGTACAGGACGGAGTTTTTTAGCAAGATGTCGTCTAATGGATATGGTAAAGACAGGGTCGTGAGCCTCCAGAACATTCGATAGAATGGCGTGTATGTCAGAGATACAGCTCTTGACGACAGCCCTTTCAAAGCGAAGTTGATCAACCTCCTTGGTTGCCTAAGAAAGGAGGAGATTTTTGGTTTTTAGCTGAGTAGTCTTGAGAGCGATATCATCCATGATGGAGCTTTCCATGGCCAGATCAGCTTGGAGCTTTGTAAGACGCTCATTGAGAGAGGAAAGAAGTGCAACATTATCCTTTTGAATGTTCTGGCGAAGGGAGGCAAAATGTTTCTTCTCAGCAGCAAAGGATTCTTCAAGTTTGGCAATGGTGTTGTTCACTTTAGAAGCTTTCAACTCAGCTGCTCCTTGTAAAGACTCGAGAAAAATATTAACGTTGTGAAATAGTTTATCGACTTTTTCGATCGCATCTATGCAGATTGGTTGAGGTTGCAATGGCATCTGTGGCTTTAGAAATGGAGGCTTCATGAGCCTTGACAAAAGTGTCAACCATGCTCTGAATAGCAGCTTCAGAGTAGGGATGGTGAGAGGAGGAAGAGGCCATAAAATTGTCGATTTTGTCATTTAGCTCCTTGATATGCTTTTTGGTAACGGGAGCATCATCATCTTCATCACTGTGAACCCGGTAGGGACTGTAGTAGAAGGAATCAAAATCCATTTCGTCACCACCAAGGACAGTATTGGTTTCGGTTGAAGGTGAGGGAGATAGTGGTTTGGATGTTTCAGGGACTGAAGACCGAACCCCCGTATCAGATACGTTGGTCTGAACTTCAGTTATGGTGGTGTTTGTAGCATCAGAGAAAATAGGAGGAGGAAGTGGAATAGTAGAAGTGGGTTGTGATGTGATAACTGGGAAGGTGGGGGGTAAGGAAATAGGAATGGAAACAGGTGAAGGAGAAGATGTTTTGGAGCGAACTTGTACCTCTGGTGTAGGCGATCGAGGTGGGGTATCACCACGAACCTGTGACATCCCCAAAATCTCGGCCAGAAAAGACCGATTTTCATTTATGCTTTTAAATAATTTCAGAGTAAATCCTTTTGATTTGAAAGAGTTGCAGAATTTGTTCCCAAAACAAAACATGATAAAATAATATTTATCAAAGCATTTCATCAAGAGATGCATATTCATTATATAATCAAAACTCGGGATGTCATGTTCCGATACACACCATAAAGCATAAACGATAACATTACAAGTCATTCAACAAATATATACATATACAGACTTGTAAACAAAACAACTTGATGATTCAACCATCTTATGCCCTCGCGCCACTACCTGTAATACAATTAAAACTGAGTGGGTCAGGCTTGGGAGCCTGGTGAGCATATAGGGTTTTCAACCCACAATAAATAAGTTATATTTAATTTCACCAACCAATCACTATCCCGATTACCCATTCCCGTTATCCTCACTTTACGTCCCTAAAACAACAACTATCTCAAGGGACCTAATCTAGGATTTTCATCGGGACGGACATCACTGCTAAGGGGTTTCCTCAACAATAGATATCCTAAAGGCAACCATGAGGGGGATAGAGTACACCGGTGAACACATCGTTCACAACACCTACAGGTTATGAACCTGCTAGCGTTCCACTGGACTGTCTAGAAAGAGTCCGTGGTCGTTATCCATACTCCGCTGAATAACTAGATCAACAACAACAACAACATCGAGGCCTCTCATCTGTTTATTACACACCAACTATCTACCCATGTTCTACCCAACATATTAGTAGATAAGAATATATTTTCATACATAGTTTAAAACCTATATATCATTTTCATTCAATATATATATTCCATATAACAGATGAGGCATACCACATAACACGTATTTCATAGAAAGCAATTCAGATCTATGAGATGGAATAAAGTGAATATCCATTCACGCATACAATCACAAAATATACACATAGCAAGTATATCGCGTAAAATACTTCATAGTTACTTGTTAGAGGAAAGTAACTGCACCCACACACATATAAACCACAATTTACTTAATACACTCAAACCGCACTTGTATTATTATCGTGTTTATGAAAGGTAGTATACACTCACTTGATCAGAAGATGATCGGACAGCACTACGACTTGCAGAAGTAGTAATCCTCAGCAGATCTGGAAGATCTCTACAAAAATCGAACTTCTCGCAGGCAGAGCTTCGACTCGGGAACCGCACTTCTCGGGATCTTCGGGATCTCGGGACTTGCTTCGGGTCTCAGGGATATTACCGGGGCTTCGGGGTACTTCTGGCACGCAAAACGATGTAAAACGGGAGAGAGAAGAGAGAAAATAGCAACCATAAACGGCTGGCCCTTCAAATCTATTTATAGGGCAAATTTGGCCCTTGCCACGTCGTGGCAACCTTGTTCCACGTCGTGGGATTGGTCGTCACTGCATGCGTCATCCCAAGTTGCATCTGGGGGCCTTCCAGAGGTGACAGGAGATTTGCCACATTGTGGCATCTGACAGTTTTGGGGTTTCGCGCCCCGAACTTCAGAAATTCATAACTTTCGCATACGAACTCCGTTTTCGACGTTCTTTATATCGTCGCGAAGGTGAGATTATGCTCTACAACTCTCGTTTAGACTCCATTGGCTAATTGTGACTTTATTTTTAATATATTATAAGTATATTACTTATATATTATCTTTAGTAGGCCGGGACAGGAAAACTCCGTTCGAAATTCATAACTCCTTCATCTGAACTCCGATTCCGTCCGTCTTTCCGTCGTTGCACTACTATCGATGAGATCTTCAATTCTCATTTAGATCACTAAGGATAGTTATCTATCTACCTTAAATTCACTATTTACGTCGCGCTGGGTCGTGCCGGTTCTGTCGCGAAACTTCGACAGGTCATAACTTCTTCGTTATAACTCGGATTTCGGCATTCCTTATATATTCGGAAACCTCATTTCGACCACTAAAACTTTATGTAAAGATATCGGACTTATCTCATACTTTACTTTTGACGCTTATTTTTATTCTTAATTAATCAAACCACATAATTAAGCAATTAGGCACAAAACACATAATACTCAAATAATATACTTCTATTATTTCAAAACGGGTTACAAAAGTTAACCTAGACTATTACATTGCTAAAAACGGCAAGCCCGGAAACACAGGCGTTACAATTCTCTCCACCTTAGAATGATTCCGTCCCCGGAATCACACATCAACAAACAAATGCGGATAGCGACCCATCATGTCACTCTCCGTCTCCCAGGTAAGATTCGGCCCATTCGTGTGTTTCCATCGGACAAGCACTAACCCAACCATCTTGCGTCGCAATTTCTTAGTCTTTCGGTCAACAATTGTCTCTGGTTCTTCAATCAACCTTTTGTTCTCATCAATTCTCAATTCAGAGATTGGAATTATGTCGGGAACTTCTCCTGTGAACTTCCTCAAATAACACACATGAAAAGTGTTATGAATTCCATTCAGTTCTTCTGGTAGTTCGAGCTTGTAAGCTTGGTTCCCAATCCTCTGAAGAACTTTAAACGGTCCAATAAACCTTGGACACAACTTTCCCCTTTTACCAAATCTTATAAGTCCCTTCCACGGCGAGAATTTAAGCAAAACCGAATCCCCAACCTCAAAAGTTATCAGTCTCCGCTTCTTGTCAGCATAGCTCTTTTGACGATCCTGAGCTGCTAACATTCTTTCCCTAATTATTTTCAACTTTTCAGCAGTTTGATGAACCATCTCCGGTCCCATAAACTGCTTTTCCCCAGCCTCAAGCCAACAAGACGGCGTACGACACTTCTGTCCATACAAAGCTTGGTACGGTGCCATCTTAATGCTCGAGTGGAAACTATTATTATAGGAAAATTCTACCAACGGTAAATGTTCATCCCAATTACCTAGGAATTCCAGAGTACATGCTCTCAGCATATCTTCAAGCGTTTGTATCGTTCGTTCGCTCTGACCATCAGTCTGCGGATGGCAAGCTGTACTTAAACACAACTTGGTACCCAATTCCTCTTGTAGACTTTTCCAAAATCGTGAAGTGAAACGGCTATCACGATCCGACACAATCGTTAACAGAACACCGTGAAGCCTCACAATTTCCTTCACGTAAGAATTCGCAAGTTTCTCCATAGACCATTTCTCCTTGGCCGCTATGAAATGCGCACTCTTAGTGAATCGATCAACGACCACCCAAATCATGTCGTGACCATTCTTTGTTCTGGGCAGTTTAGTGACAAAATCCATAGCAATGTCTTCCTACTTACCCATAGACACAGGCAAAGGTTCTAAACTCCCGTACGGTTTCTGATGTTGTGTCTTGACTCTCGCACAAGTCACACACTCGGCCACATACTTTGCAACATCAAGCTTCATCGTCGGCCACCAGTAGTAGGGTTTCAGGTCCTTATACATTTTAGTGCTACCCGGATGAATCGAGTACATGGTCTTGTGAGCTTCTTCCATCAGAAGATATCTGACTCCTCCTGTCTTAGGTATCCAAATCCGATCTTGGAACACCTTCAGTCCATGACTGTTTACACCGAACACCAACGTTTTGCCCAAACGTTCCTCCTTTTCTGTCATTCTTCTCAGAAGCTTCGCTCTGAGCTTTATTTATACTTTCCAAAATAGTCGAGACAACTTCAATTCTCAACGCTCTTGGCCTTTTCCTTTCAAGATTGACTTTCCGACTGAGAGCATCAGCAACCACATTAGCTTTACCGGGGTAGTAAAGTATCTCGTAGTCGTAGTCTTTAAGTAATTCTAGCCAGCGTCGTTGCCTCATATTCAATTCCTTCTGATTAAAGAGATATTGGAGACTCTTATGATCAGTGAAAAGTTTGCACTTCGTGTCATAGAGGTAATGCCTCCATATTTTCAGAGCGAAAACTACCGCTGCCAACTCCAAATCATGAGTCGGGTAATTCTTTTCATGCTCTTTCAGCTGTCGAGACGCATATGCTATCACCTTTTCTCTTTGGGTCAAAACACAACCCAATCCAACACCAGACGCATCGCTATAGACAGCGAAGTCTTCAACTCCATCGGGTAGAGAAAGTATCGGTGCCTCGCATAGTTTCTTCTTTAGCTTCTCGAATGCTTCTTTATGCTTCTCACTCCAAGCATAAATAGCTCCTTTGTGGGTCAAAGCTGACAATGGACTAGCGATCGAAGAAAAGCCTTGGATAAACCTTCGGTAATATCCGGCTAATCCCAAAAAGCTTCGGATCTCCGTGGGACTTTTCGGTTGTTCCCACTTCGTTACAGCTTCAATCTTTGCTGGATCAACCATTATCCCTTCTTGGTTGACCACGTGACCCAAGAATTGGACTTCACGAATCCAAAAATCACATTTGGAGAACTTTGCATACAGCTTCTCCTTCTTCAAAACTTCCAACACTTCTCGCAAGTGTCTGCCATGCTCCTCCTGGCTTTTCGAGTAAATCAGAATGTCATCTATGAACACTATCACGGATTTATCAAGAAAAGGATTACAAACCCTATTCATTAAATCCATGAATGCTGCTGGAGCATTGGTTAGTCCAAACGACATAACCAAAAACTCATAGTGTCCATATCTAGTTCTGAATGCAGTCTTCTCGATATCTTGCTCTCTTACTTTTAGCTGATGGTATCCTAACCTTAGATCGATCTTCGAGAAATAGCTCGAACCTTGCAATTGATCAAACAGGTCATCAATCCTCGGCAACGGATATCTATTCTTTATTGTTGCCTTGTTCAGCTCTCGGTAATCAATGCACATTCTCATACTTCCATCTTTCTTCTTCACGAATAACACCGGAGCTCCCCAGGGTGATGAACTAGGTCTAATGAAACCGTTGTCCAATAACTCCTGAAGTTGCATCATTAGCTCTTTCATCTTCGTCGGTGCTAATCGATAAGGTGCTTTTGCAATTGGCGTCGTTCCTGGCAACAAGTCAATACGAAATTCCACTTGTCGATCAGGCGGTAATCCAGGAAGATCTTCGGGAAATACTTCCGGATAATCACACACCACTGGAATATTCTGCATCACCTTCTTTTCCTTCTTAGCATCAATCACGAATGATAAATATGATATACACCCCTTGGTCAAACATTTTCTGGCTTTCATCAATGAAATGATTCCAGAATTCACTCTGCGTTTATCTCCATACACCATAAACGAATCTTTCCCAGGCAGGTTTACTTTGACTATTTTCTTCTTGCATAAAATTTCGGCGTCGTTGGCACTAAGCCAATCCATTCCCAATACGATGTCGAAACCATTAAGTTCGATAGGCAATAATTCCTCGTGGAACTTATTCCCATTCAGATCAATTAAGATGTTTTTCATGCGATAGCTAACAGGTACAAACTTGCCACTAGCAACTTCGATTAATAAGGTATTATCTAGTCTAACAACAGGCAAAGCTAGCTTTCTACCAAATTCATGCGATATAAAGGAGTAGTTGGCTCCAAAATCAAATAAAATTTGGGCAGGCAATTCGTTAACGAGAAAGGTACCTGAAGCGACATCAGCTTCATCTTTAGCAGCTTCCAGTGTCATCTGGAATGCTCTCGCCTTTGGCTTTGGCGGAATGTTGGGTCTAGCTGCCTCCTTCTTCTTCTGGCAGTCTCTCGACATATGACCCTCCTCACCACAACCATAGCAAACTTTCTTTGTGAGGGTACACTCATTGGCATAGTGCCCTGGCTTTCCACACTTGTAGCATGTGTTCGCCACCTCACATTTTCCATGATGCTTCTTCTTACATTTGTCGCACCATTTCGCTTCACCTCCACCTCCCCTCGAACCAGACTTCGAGAACTTGTTTTTCTTGTTGGACCCTGAAGTTCCATCGAACTTCCTCTTTTCACCAACATCTATTCTTTCCAGACCCTTTTCCTTCTGCTGGGCCTCCACATTCTTAGCTGCACGAACAGCCGTTTTCAGAGTGGTTGCCATTTTGACTGTCGGACCAAAGTCGGCAGGCAGTCCATTAGCAAACCTCTCAATCTTGGAGAGTTCCGTTGGCACTAGGTACGGAAACAACTTCATCTTCTCAGTAAATGCAGTAGCATATTCATCTATGCTCATCTTCCCCTTCTTCAAGTTTTGGAACTCATTGTTCAGATCAATCAGATCTATCTCTGAACAATACTGCACCCTTAGTTGTTCCAAGAACTCCTCCCATGACATTTTCAGGGCTTCTCCTTGTGGCATAGTATCTGCCAACAACTTCCACCAACTTAAGACTCCAGTCTTCAGTTGTCTAACCGCAAAGACGGTCTTTTTCTTGTTGCTACAGTCGCAACTTTCAAATACCATCTCCATTTCGGAGATCCAATCCATTATCTCAACAGGCTTTGGGCTCCCAGAAAGGCTTGGCGGCTTGGCGCCCAAGAAGTTCTTGTACATTCGCCCATCCTTGTTGTTTCTCCTTTCCGGATCGTTCCTTCGTTCCCCTTGAGTCCCAACTAGACTCATCATGCGACTATTGTTCCCTTCCTCCGATTGCTCGGGAATTAATTCGGGTTCCTTCTTTTTTTGTTTCTTTCCCCTTTTTTTTGGCTTGTCTGCTTCCTCAATGGAATTAATCATTGCGGGTGTGAGTTCCCTTAGGCCCAAAGAAGGAAGCTTCTTGTACTCTTGAATTAGATTACTCGCCTCAAACACACAGGCATACATAGATTCCAGAATCGATCCAATAAACACATACTTGGACGGATTAGTGACAATTATCTTCGTCGTGTGGAATGTTACGATGGAGGAGAGAAGCGAGTCCGCCATGATCGGGACATGAAAACGATCCATTACCCATTTTGTGACAATTATCCAGAACCTGCCACACGAAACTTCAGAATGGCGAGAAGAGGAGGATAAACTTTGAACAACCTATTACCATACGACCGAACCATAGTCGAGATGGATCCCATTGTATAACCTATAAATCATGGTCATGAACGACTTGCTTGCCACATCTGATCCAACGCTTCGCTTTGAGAGTCCTTTGAACAGGAGAGTGAAGAGGCCATTCCATTGTGGAGGAAGGCATGATTTCTTGAACTTCGTTACGGTGGTTAGGGTTTCAATACACCCCATGTTGTAGAACATTGAGAATAGTTGACCAGTTGAGATGGAATCAAGGATCACCATGGTATGTTCGTGAGCAAGACCTAGCAGCGTGCAGAATCGATTCTTGGAAATCGAGGTCTTTTTGTTGTGAATATCGAAGTGGATTCTCTCAGCGACTTTGTCATAGTGAGCAGTTGAGTAGATATGAGAGAGGCAAGACGTGGGAACTACCTCCACCTGTGAGATAGCAATGACAAGCGGAGAGTATTTGAGGCATTCGACAACTTGCAGCATGTAGGGTTCGTAGGTGACCGGTGTAAGATCGATTATGAGGTTTTGGTGAGGCTTGATGGTCAGAAGGGTGGAGTGAACAGAGGTGTCTTGAACAGATGAAGATTCTGCCATTGATGTAGCTTGAGAAGAAGATGAAGAACAATGAAAGAAATCGCCTTTTTGCTTTGGGAGATAGGAGGCGGTAAAAGAGAAAAGGTGATTAGGAGAAACCTTTTATACTTAGGATTAGGAGAGAGAAAAATCCGACCAAAATCTTGTCTTTTGCGAAACGGTTCCTGATACAGTGGAGATTAGACAGTTGGCAACCCCTATGATTACGCAGGAGAGAGAAAATGTTTCAATTTTACGTGCCTTTCCATACAAATCGCCTTTTTCAAATTGTCAAACGTTTGGATAACTGCTGACTCATCCCTTTTGCTTTATTTGAAACGTCACCAACATAAATAACATGAGTCGGTGTCAACTTGATCATTTCATTTGAGAATAACCATGTCACTTTTAGCACTGAAGCTATATAATGAAAAATAACTTATACAAAACAGAACCGGATTTTTGGAAAATCAAAGATTTTCGTGCATAGGAGTGTGAAAGATAAAGAAATAAATCAAACTTTTGTGGGAAATCGTGATGTTGATTAAGACATAAAGCAGTAGATCCTGGGCACGAATCTCTTCATTCAAAGTCAAGAGAGACTTCGAAGTGTCTGTGTGGTTTCCCGTTAAAACACGATCAAGTGCTTATTAAGAAGCAATGAAAGGCATCTTTTATATATAAGGCTTGTAAGGGTGACTTTTGCTTCAATTCAAGTTTCGGTTCTTGACATTAGACCAAAAGAGAATGAAGTACCTGTGAGACCAATGTCGCCTTTTGAACAAGTTAGAAACATATTCAGTGACTTGTTGAAAAATTCAATAAGAAATATCAAAAAAATAAAACTGGATCCTTGAGGAAGAAAAGTCTTGGTGATAGACACTTTCAAAAGGATCTCACAAAATAAAAAGAGATTTCATTGTACCTCCACATGGAGTGGTTTCGTTAATTCATTGGTGAAAACTAGAACATATTAATTGCTCACCGTCAATTCATTATGAGTATAGAATTTTGGGTTTCACTTAGTACGTAGTAACATGAAACTAAGATCATAAAAACAGATGTTGTGTAACCATAAACCTTAATGGCAATAGCTGAGAGTCTCAAGAGTTATGTTCATGATATGAAGTGTGATGGAGAAAAATGTTGTAGGTGGTTAAGGAACCGAATGTACCTCTGCTATAAAACTGGGACCAAGCAGAAAACTCGAAGTTCAATATGAGAAGAGTAAGGTAGATCATGATTAAAGTGAATTTAACAAACTAATTGGGAATACATGATTTGTATATATCAAGTAATTAAGGCTTCACTCAAAATCTTTAGAGGCTTCGGTCAACATGCAGCAGCATGCTTCTAGGGATACCTAACTAATACATAGACAAGAATTTATACCTGCTCCAACTCCATCATCGAGAATAACTTGTATACAGGAAACCATGAGAAAGATAAAAGAAAATGAAAGAAAATATTTTTGTATTTTGTGAAAAAATTCTAAATAAAAAGAAATAAAAGCAAAAAGAAAATTATATTTGGATTTTATGAAAATAAAATAAACAAAAAAAAAAAGAAAAACATAAAAAATAAGTATGTAAAAAAGTGTACAAAAGTATACAACCGAAATTCCTTCTTGAAAATAAAGCAAACCGAGTTCAGTAGGACTGAAACCGAAATAGACCGAGCGTTCGGTTCAAGTCTGTTCCTTGGTGAACCGAACCCGAAATAGACCGAGCGTTCGCTCTATTTCGCTTCCAACCTTTAATGAAGTGAAGCCGATTACGGTACAGATTCAACTTCCATCATTCCTGGGCCTTGTAGGATCTTATTGAAACTTGCTTTAGGTAAGGCCTTATTAAAGATATCTGCTAATTGATCAGTGGTTCTAACGAAGTGAATCTCTACATTACCATATTCCACATGATCTTTGATAAAGTGATACCACAGTGCTATGTGCTTCGTCTTTGAGTGTTGCACTAGGTTATGACAAATCCTAATTGCACTTTCTGAGTCGCAATATAGTGGGATTTTCTTCCTTTTCAGGCCATAGTCTCTAAGTTGACTTTGTATCCAAACGACCTGAGATGTGCATGATGTTGCGGCTGTGTATTCAGCTTCGGTTGTGGAGAGAGAAACACATGTTTGTTTCTTTAATTGATAGCTAACTAATTTGCCATCAAGAAATTGGTATCCTCTAGTGGTGCTTTTACGATCCAATCCACATCCCCCTAGGTCAGCATCTGAGAATGCTTGAACAAAGAATCCTGAGTTGGCTGGACACCATAAACCGAGAGAGGTAGTTCGCTTCAGATAGCGAAAAATATTCTTCATTGCCAGTATGTGAGGTTCGTGTGGGTTAGCTTGGAATCAGACACAATAACAGACTGAGAACATAATATATGTCCTACTGACTGTAAGATACATCAGTGACCCAATCATCTGACGATAAAGCATCATGTCAGCAGCCGATTTCTCTAGTGATGGAGAAAAATATTCTTCATTGCCAGCACGTGAGGTTCGCGTGGGTTAGCTTGGAATCGGGCACAATATCAGACTGAGAACATAATATCTGGCCTACTGACTGTAAGATACATCAGTGACCCAATCATCTTACGATAAAGCGTCATGTCAGCAGCCGGTTCTCCAGTGATGGTGAAACCTTAGTGCCAAACGCCATAGGAACCTTCACCTTTGAGTCACCCAACATCCGACACTTGGCAAGTAATCTCTTTGTGTACGCCTCTTGATTGATAAAAATGCCTTCGGGTCCCTGTCTAATATTCAAGCCAAGGAAAAAGTTAATCGGACCCATTGAGCTCATCTTAAATTTAGTTTCCATCAACTTCCTGAATTCAGCCGTTAGGCTAGGATTCGTGGAGCCGAAGATGATATCATCAACATAAATTTGGACTATCATAAGGTGGTTAACATCTTTCTTATGAAAGAAGGTTGGGTCAACCGAACCTTGTTTAAATTTTGACATTTTCAAGAATTGAGTAAGGGTTTCATACCATGCTGTGGGAGCCTGCTTCAGGACATATACTGCCTTGTCCAGAATGTAGCAGTAATCTGGATGCTTCTCGTTCACGAAGCCTGGTGGTTGCTCTACATACACCGTTTCTTCAAGTTCTCCATTAAGAAAGGCACACTTCACATCCATTTGATAGACTTCGAAATTTTTGTGTGCAGCATAAGCAAGAAATATTTAAACTGATTCTAATCTTGCAAATGGAGTGAAGGTCTCTTCATAATCTATGCCTTCTTCTTGACAATGGGCTTTCACTACTAACCAAGCCTTGTTGCGAATTACATTTCCTTCCTTGTCCATCTTATTTCTGAAAACCCACTTTAGTCCTACAACCAAAACACTCCCCTTCTATTGGACTTTCGATTGAACTTTATGAGGATTGATTATCCCCCTAGACTGGTGACTTAGAATTATCTGATGGAGACGAAGTCTCCCCCTGATCATGAGAATTATCTTTTGGAGGTTTGCTTCTCGTTGGCTTTTCAGTTGCTTTCGGTAGTTCTTTTGCCATCTTCTTTGCAGCGTCGTCAATGATTTTCTTCAGATTGTTGACCTGGTTATCTTTAGCCTTGGATTCGGAATTATTCTCTCTCTCTGGTTCATCGAAAAGCAACATGTATTGCTCGAAAAGATTTGAAATCGGCACCGTTATTTAACTGGACTGTGCAAAGATTTCTTGAATAGCACCTTTAGTTGCCTTCAATTTCTTGACATAGTTATCGTCAAAAGTGACATAGTAGGTTTCTTCAATTTTCTTTGAATGTTTATTCAAAACCCTATATGCCTTTGAGTTCAAGGAGTAGCCCAAAAAGATCCCTTCATCGGCCTTTGCATCAAACTTGTTTCGGTTCTCATTTGAGTTGAAGATAAAGCATCTTGAACTGAACACATGAAAGAACTTCATATTTGGCTTTCGGTTGTTCAAGATCTCATAAGGAGTGATCGAGAAGCACTTGTTCATATATGATCTGTTCTTCATGTAGCAAGCAGCAGCAATAGCATCAGCGCAGAAATACAGAGGTAAGGATGTGAAGTTCAGCATTGTTCGGGCTACTTCACACAAAGAACGGTTTCTCCTTTCAACAATTACATTCTGTTGTGGAGTATATGGAGCAGAAAATTTGTGAGTCGTTCCTTTCTCTGCAAGAAAGTCTTCAAAATCCTTGTTCTTGAATTCCAAGCCATTGTCGCTTCTCACGTTACGAACCACTTTTCGTAGTTGAACCTCTACTTGTTTTATAAAGAGTTTGAGTTTGGGAGTGGCCTCTGATTTTTGCTTCAAGAAAAATACCCATATGAAGCGAGAGAAATCGTCTACAACAACAAGTATACACTTTTTCCACCAATGATTTCGATTGAAGAGGGACCACACAGATCGATGTGTAGTAGCTCTAGTGGTTCTATCACTTTTGTGTTGATTATAGTAGGATGACTTTGTCTACTTTGCTTCCCATTTCACAAGCTGCACACAAATGTTCTTTATCAAATTTTGAGATTTGAGTATTGGATAAACCCTCGCTTAGTTTATTACTTCATGGAATTCATCACGAGTAATACTGAGACGATAATATCTTATAATCTTGAAACGGAGATATATGAGTTTTAATTTGCAAGTCGGTTATACATTCGTGATACGAAAACGCATCAGTAACTTGGTGTTATAAAACATATTGTCACGTATAGTTTGATGAGTAAAAGATACAAGAATATGATTCAACTTTTATTCATTCCTTTTTACCTAACGGAAAAAGCGATATGTGTGGGCCCCTCGATTATTTGGTGTTGACTTATGTGTTGGGCCTAGCCAGGACTAAATTGATGTGTTCAATTAGAAGTCCTATATCATCACAAATTAGAAATTGGGAAACATAGATTCTGTACAACGAGATTGATTAAATTCCATGTCTTATGTCTAAGGATATCTTGAAGAACGAAGGATTATATGATCACTTATCTTATGACACATAACTGACTAGGTCAGAGTTAAGCAGCAGCTTTTGGAAGCTTCAATTTGTTGGTCAATTTGGAAGTCATGCTAGCAATTATAGTTATAGACTTATCCAAGTGGGAGAGTGTTGGATCAAGTGTCTAAGCCCATAACTATAATTGGTATGTAATTGAATTGATAACAGCACAGTCCTTTTGGATTGCCCTCAAACCTAGCAACTAGACAAAGAAGTTATGAAAGGAGAGATATTGATTTATTATAAGATTAATAAATTAATATAAATGATTTATGAATATGTTAAAATATGAATATATTAATTAGAAATCATAATGTTTAATTAATAGTTAGCTATAAATTAATTGGAATTGATTTTGGGGTTAATTGTATTAATTATAAAGTACAAGGACTAGTTTACAATTATCAAACAGTTGAGTGGAAGGTTCCAGAACCTCCTTGGAAGGGGGTGGACGAAATATATAGGGGAAACCCTAATGATTTCGTCCAAAGGGCTTGGATAAGGCCTTTGGATAAGCTTAGGCTCTAAGCAAAAGAACGTTAGGGTTTTCCTTAAACCCTAGATACCTCAGCTATATAAGGAGCCTCCTGGCTCCTAAAATCGGCACTCCTTCTCTTGAAGAAACCCTAGGCCGAAATTGCATACCCTAACCTCTCTCCTCACAAGTTTCCTTATTGCTAGCTTTTGGGTGTGATTCCATTAGAGGCATTACATTTGTGGTGCTAAGCTTCCAAGAAGATCAAGATCAAGGTTTGCCAATTGTTTCCTATAACAATTGAAAGGTATGTAACTCTAAACCCTAATTTGTTATGTCCAAAAATAGCTTCTTTCTTTAGGATTATTGTTTTGCAATTCAAAGTTATATGTTCAATATTTAAAACATAGATCCAAAGTAGGTTGCATGTAAACTTAGGAATTGTTTTCTAGTTTATTTGTTTTACCCAAAACCCATCATCTATATGCTGAGGGCATCAATTGAAGGGTTCAAGGGTAAGTAATGGATTCAGTTTTGATGATAGATCAAGCCACTGTGATTTTGTCTTGGATTGGTTCTATCTGTAAAGGGCATCAAGATAAGTCAAGACGATATTATTGATTTGGAGCTTGTGTGTGGGGTCACTTATTATTCAGAGAATATGATAGGTCACTTGCAATTTGGGTTAAATAATCTCAGAGTAAAAGATTTGACCCTGTTGTGCAGCTCTCGTCTGAGTCTAGCTGTTGCGGGGATGAGTCCTCTACTCGAAGGATTATCTGATCCTTTTGTTAAGCAAAAGTATTTTGCAACAATAATTGGTTGGATCTTGTTTTCTAGTGGGAACCTCAAGTTATCAAAAGTTAAGTAGTCAGTAGGGAGATAAGTGGAATGGATTTAGCAATGGTTGAGTATGGGCGGTTTGTAAGGGAGTCAGACCAACTCGAGACTTTAGATTTCAGGTTGAGTAGGTGTACCCAATACTCGAAGGATTATTTACAAGTGAAGAAAGGATTCGGTTATCTTCAGGTTGAAGAGCCCTGCTAGGTTTGGTTCTGATAACCTTAGGAAGGTTGTCGTGTGCTCGGGATTGTGGTTGTGTTGTACAGGTTGTTTGATGTGTTCGGGATAGTAAGGCCCTGTTTCGAATCGTTTCCATTTTGGTGTGGTGATCAATGATTGAGTATTAGCAAACTTAGGACCCTTGAATAATTTAGATTTTGACTCATTTGGGGATGGATGATGTAATTTGGATGATTGGTGCTTTGAAGCCAAAGGATATTTTGGTAATTTGTCAACTTAGGCTTTTATGGAAATTGCATGTTTGTTCATATATTATAAGGCAGTTATGATTAGTTTAAAGCATATAGCTTCTTGTTACCTTCTCATGGATATGTGGATCGTCGAAATCTGATTTATATCGAGGAAGTTATGGCCTTCGGAGTATATTAGTACTGAAGGGAAACCCTAGTACGCGGGGCGTAGCTAGGTAGTACGCAAGACGTACTGATGTGAGGGTCTATACGTGAGGCGTATACTAGCGTATGCATAGTGTACTGTAACAGGCTGATCGAGGATGCGAGAGCTCGTACGCTAGGCGTACGAGGAGTACGTAAGGAAAATGTGGGGTGGATGAAAACCCTAAATTTTTATGTTGTACCCTATATAAGCACACTAAGTCCTTTAGTTTGGCCACTTTACCGGCCTCCAAGTCCTCCAAACCCTAGAAACCATCCGTTAACCTCCATGGTTGTGTTTTTGAGCTCCTTGTGTGCATCTTAGGGTATTTTTGGCTCATACTCAAGAATATGGAGTTTGGTGCAAGGCTATGGATCAAATAAGATTTATTGGATCTTGATGATGTGCTTCATTTCCAGTTTGTTTGAGGTAAAAAGTAATGAACTTGATCATTAATGTCTTAGATCTATCTTATGTGAGTTTTGGTCCCTTTTTGGCCCTAAGAATGAGAATTAGTGGCTTGATACCACTCTAGGAGCTATGAGCTGTCACTCTTGATGTTTCTGAGGTTCTTGATGCATAAAGTTGTCTTGATGTTTCTGAGGTTCTTGATGCATAAAGTTGTCACCTTTAAGGTTTAGATCCGTCCATGCATGAGTTTGCGCCCATTTTATGAAAGTAGAGTGTTATATCTTGAGGTTGGGTTCTTTTGGGGCATGCAAAGTCACAAAGTAAGTGACTTTATGGATCTAGATATTTGTTTGGACTGAGATTTGTGACTTGGACTTATGCACCTAAGTATTAAGAGCTTTATGGAGGATTTGGCTTAATGGAGGAGTACGTTGGGCGTACAAGTCTACACGTGTATCATACAAGCCAAACAGCGAGTACTGCTTAGCATACAGCTGAGTACGCCCCGCCCCGCGTACTCAGTCAAGAGGGATTTCACATGATGGGATTCGGTTTGCGCCATATTCTGGGCTTAGTGGTCTTGGGCCTTGTTGGGCCATTTGGTTTTGGGCTGATAATTATTTTGAGAAGGTCTACAATGGATTTGGGCCCAATTTGGAAAATTGGGCCGTTGATTGGGCCTTGGATAGTTTTTGGTAGTTGGCTCTTTTGGATTATTAGGTTTGGGCCTAAGTCTTGGTCCAAACTAGGTAAGGGGTAAATTGGTCATTTACCCTAGTAATAGATTTATGGATATGGTGTGGGCACCAAATGTTGATTGGGTGTTGTTTTGATAGTGTTAGTTTGGGGATCGGTCAGCCAGCAGCCAGAGATTTATCTGCGGGATTCAGCAGTGTGAGGTGAGTCTTTTCACCATATACATGTGTCGAAGGCACCAATGTCGGCCTATTACTTGTGATGTGGAATGATATTGTCTTTGTAATATTTTTATGAAAGACCATGGGGGTAGCCTATGGCACTTGGATATCAGACGATAGGGGTAGCCGATGGCATTCCAAGTAAGACCATGGGGGTAGCCCATGTCACTTGGATATCAGACCTTGGGGGGAGCCCATGACATTCCAGGTAAAGACCATGGGGGTAGCCCATGACATTTTGATCAGATCATATGAGGAGCCCATGACATTCCAGGTAAAGGCCATGGGAGTAGCCCATGGAAACTATATGTTTGTCGCATGATATTCTATGGTTTTATGTTACGTGGTATTTTAAGTAAACTCACTAAGCTTTATGCTTACGGTTTTCGGTTTATGTGTCAGGTACTTCGGCTTTTAAAGGGAAGAGCTCGGGATGATTGCAGAGCACACACCACATGTTTCTGCATTTTGTGATCTACTTTGATTCAATGATGTTTTTGCTAAATATCGATTAACTTGGTTTTATGGAAGTGACTTGTATTAACGATTTATTAATCTAAAAACAAAAATTTGATGTCATTATTTTTAGGATGTTACATTACTTACTATACAACTCTACATTAATTTTTCTACCATGCATTGAACTCAATAGAGTTCAATCGAATACATATTTAATAGTTAAAAAGTTTCTTTATTCCCATTGAAAAGTTTAATTAATGGCCATTGAACTTCATATTCATTGAACGCCAACATTACACCCGACAATGGTAGAGTTTAATTCATTGAATGTCAATTAGACATGTCACCTCATTCAACTCTCCCATTGAACTATACATTGTGGATGCTCTTAGACTCGATGGTGGATCCGTTACATTTCACATTAGACCATTTATATATCCAATGTTTCGCTAGTCCTTATCCTTATGATTACATTCATTTACAAAAAACAATACAAGTGTGAAGTGTCAATACATTAGTTGTCTCTTTTAGAACTTTGAGAAATTAATTTGCTCTCTTTCTGGTTGTCTTTAGTTATAAGAACGGTGATTTACCATGAAACGAAATTACCATACAAAGACAATTCCCAACAACGGACACCACATGCTTTAACCTGGCTTAAAGTTGCAGCTCTATACAATAGCTCATTGGAGATCAAACCAAACTCACTTTTAGCGTAACTAAAAATATATACTCTAGCTACAATACAATATGGAACCTTACTTTTTGCCTGGTCCTGTGGTCCATTGTTGTTGGTGTAATTAAGGTGTAGCTACATTTTCCTTGGCAAGAGGAGCAATCTCTTCTCCTTCAATCCCAGCCTCACTACCTTCAACCCCCAAACTCAGAAGCGCCTCTTCCCACTTCTTGGCAGGTTTCTGACCACAATGTAAATTTTTTTGAAAAAGAGTACAAGTTACTATTATACTTTATGTTTTGGATTTTTTACATTCAGGTATACTAACCTTCCATGAAAGTTCTTGAGCCATACAGTTTTGAATCATCTCTGAAAAAGCCGGAGTACCATAGACTGCAAGTGCCCTTGTAATACTTTTGGCTATTGCACTTACATCCGCTGGATCAACCGTTTCACACTAGAAAAAAAAAAGCACTTTTTGAAGATGTTTAATTAAACTATCCATGAAACAGAATTCGAATGAATATTCAGTTTTATTACCTCAACATTAAAAGCTCCCATCTGAAATCCTGTGTAGCCTTCTTTCACCGTGTCAACAAGCCCCCCAGTTGACGCAACAATGGGCACCTAACAATCCAAATTAATTAATACACAAATAAAAATCTTATTTATAAACACATGTACAAATTATTAATAGTTAGTTACACATCCGTAAGGCATTGCTTGCAACTGTATGAGACCACATGGTTCGAATCTACTAGGAACTATTATAAAATCAGCTCCAGCTATAATCATATGAGCCAGTTTCACATTGAATTTCGCTACTCCTCTGGCCTTCAGTGGGTATTGTGTCTCTAAATCATCCAGCTGCTTCTCCATCGCCTTTTTCCCAGTCCCCTAACACACAATTCAAGAAGTTTTAAAAAGATTTAAACAAAATAGATAAATTCAGTTATTCAATGTGGATTGGGCTATATGCATGGGTACTTAATTAATTAATAACTCTTACGTCAGCTATATATATACCTGATTACATCGTGAATAAGATATTAGATACTCACAAGAACTATTATCTGGACATTCTCGTCTATGAATTTCGGGATTGCTGCAGCAAGGATATCTGAACCTTTCTGCTCTTCAAGCCTGCCTATGAAACCTATCACTGGGATCTTCTTATCCACCGGCAATCCAACCTCCGCTTGTAGGGCTTCCTTTATAAGCGGCTTTGCACTCATTACCTATGAGAAAATATCAAAATATTTAAACAACATGCAGACACATGCAAAATCAGGTAGCTGTTGTTGTTGTTGTTACTTACAGTGGTAGAATCAAATTTGACACTAGTGTATTTATCGGTCATGGGATTCCATTCTTGGACATCCATCCCGTTGACAATTCCATGGATGGATGTTTTGCGGAGGATATTATCTAATTCCACTCCTTTGTCTGGCCCAGAAACAAGCTCCTGAGCATAGTAAGGGCTCACAGTTAAGATCTTATGCGATTCCAGTATTCCTGCTTTCATCCAATTAATCTTCCTTCCCTTTACTGGTCTTTCATATCTGTAACAGAATTCAACTAATCACTAATCAAAAACGCTTACACATAAAGTTCAATTCCTACTGATGTAAACATTAATTAATTACTTAATTACCCGTCGATGAAATCAAAAGAGCTTTTGAACTCATCTGGGAGATTTAGGAGTGAAAAGTCTGAAAAACCAAATCTGCCTTGGTATGCTATGTTGTGGATACAGAACGCAACCTTCATCAATTAAAAACGTAAATTCATCTCATCATCTCTTTGTAGGACATTAGAGAAAGAGATAATAATAATAATTATCTTACGTACTTTAGCACTAATATATATTCCTCTAGACTGATACATGCTTTTCAAGTAGCACGGAATAAGTGCCGAATGCCAATCATTGGCAACGAAGACAACATCTTCCCCTGTACCAAAAAAAACGAAATTATATTTTATTGGATGTGAATATCGATCAAAAGCTCACGGAAGATGCATGGATCATTAATTTATACCCACCGTATGGCCCTGAGAAGTATTTACTACTATTGAGATTCAACACCCTTGGGGCTTCCAAAGCTGCCTGAAAGTATTATTATTATATACTAAAGATAATTTCGCATGTGATCTCTTTAAACAAGTAACCTAGTACACGATCAAACCTGGCATAGTAAGCTGAATCTAATCTGATTATCTTGGTAGTCTATTCCAGCTACAGGTCCATATATTTTCGAAGCTGTCTTTCCCCAAACCTGACGTCCATAAATTTCTTTATCAGTGGCAAAAGAGATTTAATGTACAAATGAAAAGGACGTACGTATATATGTATATATATACATATACCTTCTCAAGGAACATTGGATGATCCACAAACACCCTATCAACACCTCTCTTGTAGCAGTGGAAGAATCGTACCTTTTCAGTTCTGTCCCCAGCCTTGAGCTATGCATGTATGTCCAAAGGGGATGTCGATATCAAATCTAAAGCTTGGAAGAATGAATACAAAAAATGGAATACCTCAAGTTCTATTTCAGTATCCCAAGCATCCTTGTATTGATCATAACGAGGTGATACTGTCATTACACGATGTCCATTTGCCTAAATAACAGAGCAACAGCTATTTTTTGTTATGGGTCAAATAAATGTTGAAAGCAAGAACGTAAAGAGTAAAGTAAGAACGTACAGCCATGGCAGGAGGGAGACCACCAAGAACATCACCAAGTCCACCGGTTTTGCTCCATGGACCTACTTCTGCTCCCACAAAAACCAAATTCATCCCACATTCACATATCATCACTTTTCTTGAATTCTCATTTTGAATCTTTCTTGCTCCGGTCAACCTCGCAGCGTTATACAAAACCCTAAGTCCCTCATGTAAGACCAGCTGCCTCTTCCTAACAGTTAAGGCACTTGCTCTAACATCTCTTCTGTTCGTAGATACTGTCACTCCATTCTTCGGACCAGAGCTTCTTGACACAATATTCCATGCAGTCGCAGTTGCCATCTGTGGTAGCTCTGTAAATCAATCAAAGGGGTAGTTAGACAACAATTCAAGAGGTGAAAGCATTAATTATTAAATTCAGAAAACCAAAGAAAGGAAAGGAAAGAGTCATGCATAAAAATTGGAACTTGTTGTGGATGACTGGGGCAGCAACTGTTGCAATCGAGAACCAAGGAAATGAGTATATATTGAATTTAAAGTGTGGTTGATATTAAATTCACGTGGCCTACATGCCAAAATGCAAAAAACCACAAATTGTTTTGTGTTTATGGTTGTTGGAATTGGTGTTTGAAAATTTACTTCCCAGGGGGCAGGGACCACATGCTCATGTTCACGGCTTACAATTATTCCAACCCCAATTAAACTTGGAAGAGTGCATATGGGCATATACACGAATATTATTGCAATTTGATTGTTAGAGTGATTCACTGTTCTTTTACCCCCAATTATACCTTCTTCTAGGTCGATTATTACATTAGAAAAGAATATATCAAAGAAAAATACTTGGATTTTATTAATTTTTTGACAAAAAAATTAAGGCAATTTCAATGATAATTATAAATTTTTCTGCAAAATGGGATTTGATGCAAGTGTGCAGTAGGCCCTTACTTCTGTTTCAAAGATTTATTTTGGTCTGAAATGGTTTTTGAAGATTCATATCTCTAAAAATTCCAAGAAAAATTAGCATAAATAAAGAAATCTCGTTATTATCTTATATCTTATAATAGTAGATTACTATGATTTGTTTATTTTTATCGTTTCCTGTTTTATAGGCTTTTGATTAGAGTTTGTTTAAAATAAGGATTTGTATGTTTTCTGGTTTGTATATATATACCATATTAGTGATTAAATAAAAGTTGGCTTTTTCGATAATCAATTTGTTTATGGTAAGTAGGTCTCAGACAGACCTGTTGTAGAAAATCATGTCGCCATAGATGGCGGGAGACAAACCAGCGTCATCGAAGGATGGAGCTGCCACCAACATTGACTCCAATTCACCATACTACATCCACTCCTCAGAATATCCTAAGCAGATGCACGTGAACGTTGTTCTAACGAACAACAACTACAACGATTGGACTTAAGAGATGAAAAAATTTCTTTTTGCCAAAAACAATATCGGTTTCATTGATGGGACTATCAATAAACCGGCTGCGAAATTAGAAACTTATATGCGGTGGATGTGTTGTGATGTCATGATAAAGGGGTGGTTGGCCATTGCCATGGAGAAAGACATTAGGTTAAGTGTGAAATACGCCAATACAGCAAGCGAGATTTGGAGTGATCTTGAAGAAAGATTTGGGAAGGAGAGTGCTCCCCGAGCGTATGAGCTGAAACAATCGCTTACAACGACAAGGCAACAAGGAAGCTATGTTTCTAGTTACTACATGAAATTGTGATCCACATGGGATGAAATACAGTCGACAACACCCACCCCTCGATGTGAGTGTGCTGGTTGTACGTGTGATATGGGTGAAAGATTGAACGAATCGAAGGATAAAGAAAGGCTCTACGAATTCCTCATGGGAATTTACTGTGAGTATTCCACCATCAAAACTCACATTTTAGCCATGAAACCCACACCAACGAGCCATCACTACTGCTAAGAAACCCACAAACGAGGTTGCAGCTTTTCAGATGGTGATCATAGGTATCAAAACAAAAAGGCGGTGCAAAAAGATCTCAAACAAGGCAACAATGATGAATCAAAATGTACCTTTCGTGGGAGAAAGGGTTACAACAAGGAGGGTGGTTTCTAACGCATCAGGTATCCGGATTGGTGGCCAGGCAAAGGAAAACAAAAAAAAAAGGCAAGGGTATCCTACGCAAACTCAGAACCTAGTCCCATACATGGTTTGTCGAATGAACAGTACCAAAGGTTCCTCAAACATTTTTCAAAAGATGAAGAAACCAACACTTCTCCCACTGTTAATATGGTTGGTAAGATTGATCATGACAAGGCTTGGGTCATTAACTCAAGTTCAACTAAACACATTACTTGTAATCAAAGGTTACTTGAAAACATCACTAAGAACACCTTAGAACCCCCTTTCACTATTCCTAACGGTGATCGCATAAATGTGGAAGGGGGAGGAGATTGCAAGTTGCAAAACAATATTAGTATTGATAAAGTTTTGCACATAATTGATTTTAATTGCAACTTATTGTTTGTTAGTAGACTCACCAAATACTTCCAGTACGCCATAACGTTTCTTGCTGATTTTTGTTATATGCAAGACTCACTCTCGAGGAACCTGGTTGGCGTGGGTGAGTGCAAACAGGGTATATACCGAATGGGAATGGAAGTGGGGCAAAGAAGAGTGTTGATAAAGACAAGCAATGTGGACCTATGGCACAAAAGGTTGGGTCACACTTTGAGTCCAAGCTTAAACATGTTAGTGTCTTAGGTAGTTTGTAACATGTCAAAAATCACGATAAAAGTTTTCATTTTTCATTTAAATAAAATCATTGTGTTCATAAAACCCAAGTCACAAACATATGTGTCAAATACAAATGTCCCAAAAATTTGAGTATCCAGGCGGAAATCAAAAACTGCTGAGGATGTGTACAATCAAACCTTCGCCTTACCCCGATCATCTGAAGTAGAGAAATCCACAAATGTAACACAACACTTCAGAAATATAATTATAGTGCATGCATATAGGGTTTGTTGGCCATAGCCTCAACCCAACCATCCGGTTTTTTGACATAGAGTCCCAACCCAACCATCCGGTTTTTTGACATAGAGTCCCAACCCAATCATCCGGGTTTGTTGAAATAGAGTCTCGACCTAACCATCTGGATTTGTTGGTCCACCACATGAAGTATTACCTCAACCCAACCATCCAGGTTTGTTGGCTTCCCGCCTTAACCCAACCATCCAAATATGTCGGCATATGAAAGTAACAGTTAATCATATAATGGTCCTACATCATGTACATCACAATGAATGGGTTGACCTTGGTGCCTTCGACCCATAGACAAAGTGAGAAAACTCACTACAAAACAAAGATGATAGTTGAAAGAACACAACTCCGAGTATCAACTCTATAGGTCACCTATATAGCAAAAGAAGGACCAATCCTCAATCCACAACTCAAATACTACCCAAATTACCCTAGAAAGCCTAAGTTCAACTTGGTCAAATTCAACGGTCAACAGCCAAAAGTCAACCTCCAGCTGGTTGCCACGTTGTGGCCAACCTTGGCCACGCCGTTGCTGCTAAACGGCAAAACAAATGAGCCTTAGCCCAGTCACCACACTGTGGCGACCTAAGGCCACGTCGTGAGCACTGGGCTCCTAATAACTTAATGGTTTAAGTTGTTTTCTTCGATTCTAAGGGCTCCAAAGCTCTAGATGTGGTCCATCCTACGATCTAAGTGGATAAAGTTTCCAACTTTATCCCTTTAGACTCTCCAAGAGATAGAGATCTCACTTCTAGATCTAAAAAGGGGCAAAACACAACTTGGCTTAAATCAATAAGCAATTAATCTTGAAGACCTTTAGTCTAACACTCCCAGAAAGGTTTCTAGCATCATAAGTAACATAACAATCCATGCTTTCTGACATGCATATCCAATGCATGTTAGGAACTCCTATTAGGTTACAATGATGGTTTATGGCCAGAAATTCATGCATGACTTCAAAACTCATTTCTAATCCAGATCCAAAGCACCAAATACTCCAAATGGCCTGGAGATTCATAAAGTTGCAAACTTTATGAGATCTCACCACCCCAACCAACAAGAACGTGAAATTTAAGGACAAAACTTAAGATCTAGCAACCTATCATGATAAAAATCGAGTCTTGAATACTAACAAGGGTCCATAAGAGTGCTACAACAAAGGATGATGACTTGCTTGTTGAATCTTAACTCACTTCTTCTTTCTTCCTTCAATGGCTTCAAAGAACACCAAAAAGGGCTTAAATAAATGAGAAAGGAGATTAGGGTTTCTCATATCTTAAGGAGGCTTATGGAGGTTGAGGGTGAGCAAACCCTAGCCTCCTTATTTCTTTAAATAAGGAGAAAAGGCTGGAAAATAGGGTTTGTCATTTGCCAGCTACCATGTTATGACCATATAATGGCAAGTCGTGGTGGCTTAAATGAACACGCGATCTTATCTTGATTTTCCACGTCATGGTGCCTTCACCATGCTGTAGTAAACCCTAAAATGCCAAAAACTGAAAATATGAAGTACCTCGGGATCCAGGTGTCACAAATCTCTCCCACTCGAATCAGAATTCGTCCTAGAACTCAGCCACTGAAAATGTGAAGTACCTCGGGATCCGGGTGTCACAACTCTCCCCCATGTCCACTCAGAACCCTTCCGATGTTTCCACTGCACCTTCACCAGGCTCACCACTTTGTTGTGTAGAGTCTTTGTCTTTTTGTCCAAAATTGCTATTGGTCTCTCAACATAATTCATGCGCTCATCAACCTATATATCATCCAAAGGATCAAACCATTGTTGAATCATCAGCTACACACTTACGTAGCTGAGAAACATGAAAGGTGTTGTGAATTTGACTAAGCTCCTCAAGCGTATCCAAGGAATAGAATACCTTTCCTACCCTAGCCACCACTCAGAATGGTCCAATAAATCAGGGCCCTAAATTTCTCCTCTTCCTGAAGCGTATAACACCCTTCCAGGGTGATACCTTCAGTAAAACTATGTCCCCGACCTGAGACTCTAACTCGGACCATCATCTATCGGCACAACTCTTCTTTTGACTCTGAGCCATTTGCAACCTTTACCTGATATGTTGGATGATATTTGTTGTCTGAAGGAATCCTCATGCATAACCCCCCTCCCCCCCAAGAAAAGTACTAGCTGTCTTGTGGCTCAGAGCGTCAGCAACCACATTTGCTTTCCTAGGATGATTAAGGATCTCGCAGTCATAATATTGGACCACGTCAAGCCATCTATGATGTCTCATATTTAGATTCGGCTGATCCATAAGATATCTCAGACTCTTGTGATCTGTGTGGATGGTACATCGGACCCCATATAGATAATGTTGCCAAATCTTGAAGGCAAACACCACCGCCCCCAACTACAGATCATGTGTCGGATACTGAACCTCATGTGGCTTCAGTTGCCTGGATGCATAAGCGATGACTCTACCTCTCTACATGAGAACTGACCCCAACCCTGTGATCGACGCATCACAAAATCCTCAACACCCTTAGGGAGGGTGAAAATCGGGGCCTCACATAGCTTCCTCCTCAGCGTCTCAAATGCAGCCTACTACTCAAGCCCCCAACAAAATTCCACACCTTTCCTCTTCAGGCCGCTCAGAGGAATAGTAATCTTGGTGAAATCCTGAATAAATCTCCGATAATAACCAACCAACCTCAGGTAACTCCTAATCTCAAATAGGGACTTCGGTACCTCCCACTACATCACCGCCACAATTTTTCCACTTCATGAAAGCCATCCGGATACACGTTTCATGCATTTGGCATGCCACGTCGTGGTGCTCCACTCACCACATCATGGCACAAGGTTCTCCTAAAAACCTTACCTTTGATCCCTCCTAGCTCTCAACTGATCTATTTTGGATAAAATATTTGATAATTTTAAACCATTTTGGGAGTTAACTTTGGGTTTGGAATGTTGAAATTATTCATTATTAATTAATCAATTTAAGTTTATATGATGTTTTTTATTTATTTAATTCACTTATCAAACCTTAAAAGTTTATCTTTAATTATATAATTATTCATATTATTTATTGAACCCTTTTCTAAATAATTAAAAAAAATGGGGTGTTACATCTCACAACCCTCCATCCTACCAATTCCTAGATGACTCAAATGAGTCCTTACCTCTCTTCCGCTCATTATTTCAGCCCTCCTCAAATAACTCCCTCTCAGCTCCCACTTAATCGAACTCATCACCATCCTCGACTTCACATGAGAGTACCTTTACTTCATCCTCAACCAACACAACCATCACCACTCCCTCTCCCTCCGCTTCAACTGATTATCTCCCTAATATCACTCTTCCCTCAAATACTACCTTTTTCAACTCACCTAATGGCTACATGTTCACACTGCATGATAGTCAAGCCTATTGAACGACTCAATCTCCATATATCTTCCATATCCTATGTCCATAGGTTACATATATACGCCCTTAAGGACCCGAATTAGAAAGGGTTATGTTAGATGAGTACTACAGACTTATCACAAATTGGACTTGGAAACTTGTACCAAGACCCTCTAGGGTCGATATCATCAGATCTATGTGGCTTTTTCATCATAAGTTTCATGCAGATGGTACTCTATCTCGCTATAAGTCCCACTTTGTGGCCAATGGTCATAACTAGTAATAGGATGTGGATTGTGATGAGACCTTCAGTTTGGTGTTCAACTGGCCACAATGCATACACTTTCAGCAATACAGTATCCCGACAATAGCACATTCATCAGCTTGCCATGAAAAATGTTTTTCTTCATGGACATATTTAGGAGACAGCTTATATGCACCATTCAACAGGGTTTCATGACCCTGGTCATTCAAATCATGTTGTCTACTCTAAAAGTCTCTTTATGGCCTAAAACAAGTCCTTAGAGCCTGGTATCATCTGTTTGCTCAACACGTTACCACTATCAGATTCCAACACAACCATACTAATCCTTCCATGTTGTTTTCACATGACAGATGCCACGAGTTACCTGGTCATTTATGATTACGACATTATTCTTACATCCTCCTCCATAGCTCTCCTCTAACAAATTGTTACTCGGATCAGCTGTGAGTTTGCTATGACAGACCTTAGGACCCTAAACTATTTTTTTGGGATTTTAGTTGTTCAATCATCAACATGTATTTTCTTATCTCAAAAATAGTATGCCATAAACATTCTTCAGAGAGCTCATATACTCAAACATAAACCATATCAGATTCTACCAGAATCATTTCATAAACCAGACTCTAGAGGTACCCCATTTTTTGACCCACTTTCATCGCAGTTTAGTTGGGGATCTTCAATATCCCACTTTCACCAGGCTAGACATCTCATTTGTTGCTTGACAAATATTAATGTATATGCATGATTTATGAGAGCAACACTTCAGTGCTCTTAAATGTATTGTGTGATACATTCGTGGTGCCAATGATTACAAGCTTCAGATTCATATATCCTCTATCACATCCATCACGGCTTACTCAGATGTTGATTGGGGTGGATGTGCATCTACTAGACAGTCCAAATTCAGTTACTGTGACTTCTTAGGAGACAATCTAATACCATGGTCCTCCAAAAGACAAAGCATCGATTCCAGATCCAACGTGGAGGCAGAGTATAGAGGCGCAGCCAACGTAGTTGTTGAAACATCATGGATATGTAATTTGTTAATTAAGCTTCATTTCCCCACTATAAATGCAACACTTATCTACTCTGATAATGTCAGCGCAATGTATATGTCTTCCAATCCGATTCAACACAAACACACTAAACACATACAAATCGACACCTACTTCGTTTGTGACAAAGTTGCTCTCAATCACATTCACGTTTTTCATGTTTCCTCTATCACCTAATATGCATATACATTTATGAAGGGATTGGCTCCATCATTTTTCTATGATTTTCGCTCCAGTCTAAACGTTTGTGACCCTCCCTTCAAAATTGTGGGGGGATGTTAGGGTATATAGATAGTTGAATTGGCGTGTATCCCATTTACCTATTTTTAGATATAGTTTATCGTCAGAATACTACCAACTCCTCCTTCTCTATCAACGCCTTACTCTTTCTCTCGGTCTCCTCCTTACAATACCCACATAGAAAGCTATCCCTTCCAACCCTAATATTCTCATTACCTTCAAAGGTGTACATAGGAAATATAAATATAGTGATTTAAATCACTATATGTATATTTCCTATGTACGTGTTTAAAGGTAATGATAATATTAGGGTTAGAAGGGATAGCTTTCCATGAGGACATTGTAAAAGAGGAGAACGAGAGAAAGAGTAAGGCGTTGATATAAAGGGAGGAGTTGGTAATATTCTGACGAGGCTGACCCTCATTACCTAAACCAAGCAGGAGATACACATCGTATTCCTTTGTCTTCCCAACCGTATGCCTCAAGAAATGGACGTATTCCCTACTAAAGCTAGAATCCTACTCAAACGCTAAAGTGTTGGGGTATCCTTTGATACTCCATACTATTCATGATTTCAGGGTGGGATATGAAAGAGAAAGTGAGATCAATAAAGTAGAGTACATGATTCTTGGCCCACAAGCGAAGAAGGAACACCAAAAACAACTGGTAAGTCCCATTCTTTTATACCGTATGACATACAAACACATGATTACCGATTCAAAACTTAATCAATACATACGTTTCTCATCCTTCCTTTTCATACATATTACATACTCATATGATTTGATAACAGACCCTCTTTGTTGGAATAGGTGTCCAAGGTCATAACTAAATCAGTCTAAGTCAAACTAGATTGGTGTAACTTTATGGAATAATAGTAACATCCTTTTTGGGTTGCCCCCATAACCAAAAATAGCTAAGAATGATATTAGGAGATAGATAAAACGATTTGTTAATTTATTATATGAATAATAAATTAATAAAAATAATTGGAATTAATTAATTATTTATCAAAATTAATCTAGAATTAATTCGAGATTAACTAGAATTAACTAAAGGTCTGAGAGTTGAATTGTAATTGTTAAATATTTGAACAAAAGAAGTAATTCTAGAACCTACTATAGGGTGGACGACTTTAGGGGGTCTGGATGAGATTCTGGAAGCTTCCTGATAACTGATAAGGATAAGGACTTGAATAGATTAAATATGAATATTTAATTATTCAAATCAGTGTATATCTTGGAGAACCACTTGTTATAAATATGACACCTTAGTACATAAATTTCATAGCTTCTACCTTACATAAGCTAGAGATCAAATTTCTCCTTATTTCTACCCTTTCATCTTCATTCTAGGGTTTCTAGGGTTTTGGGTGTGAGCCATTAGAGGCAACCATATTTTTGGTGCTAGCTTTCTGAAGATCAAGAAGGGATTTAAGGATATTGTCTACTAGCTCAATATCAAAGGTATTTAATCTTAACTAGTATTTTCAATTACACCTTGGGCTTCTTTTAGTTTCATAAGTATGTTGCTATTAGTTGTTAAAAGACATAGATCCAATAGGTTGCATGTACACTTAAGTGTTAAGTGATTTTCCACATGTACATTGATTTTGTAACCTATAAATTCCATCATTGGTATCAAATCCATGTCTTACAATTATATGTATATAATAGATGAAACCTACAAAACATAAAAAATAAAAAAAAATAAAAGGTGCACCGTGCTACAATTTATGTTTTAGTAACTATCAAATTAATACACCAACTCGACTATCAGAACTCAAGATATAACCAATTTATGTTTCAACTTAATCCAGTAATTCCACCATATTTATAGGTCTTAATCTCATGATTAAGTTATATCTTTCACAAATAACTTGTGTATATGTCTTTATCCATCAAGACATAAGCTCAATTTCACTTATCTATCAAATCAACCAAAGTATAGTTTATATTAATCTTATCCTTTTTAACTAACTAACCACGATTTTGAAATATAATCCTTGAATTATGATTACTAAGCCTACTTACAACAACATCACTAAGTTTTCTTTCCATGGATTCATATAAGAACAAGCTTTCATCACTCTTTTAAATCCCACCACGAAAGCATCAATTAAGCTTGGTAAGAACATTATATTACCTTTCATTAGACCCGCCAATTTGATATACGACACGATTAACATGATACGAGCTTTTCGTCTCTATGATTAGAAATTCGTGTTTCGTTTTTATTTTTGCGACACGTACTTTAAATTCGTGTTCCATGTCTTACACATGTCAAACACGACCTTTACCTATCTAATTAAAGACATATAAGATACGAAACAAATTCGTGTCGACATGGGACACGTATAAACACATATATTCCTGTAAATTCATGTTTTCTCGTATCAACATGTGAAACATATAAACAAATATATTAAACAAAATAAACCTCAATAGAAGATCTTTAAACCCAAAGAAATATGAAAAAAGAAGTACAGTGTTATATCTAGAAAAAATATTATGTAATCAGCAGACAAAAGAAGTAGAAAAATACTTGGCCATATTATTCAAGTGGTTATCATAAATCATAGGACATATCTCTTGTATGTCTCTTCATGCATTAATTTGTGCTTATTAGCTTAGTACCTCATTTTTTACCTTCACAACTCAAACAACACTGAATTTCAATTTACTACTTCTTATAGCATTGTACTTTTTATTGTGTTTATTATAGTTATGTATTTTAGTTTGTTGCTAACTATAACATTCTAATCCATTTCAGTAGCAAAAGTACATGGAAGTGAAAAAAAAGTGATAACAAAAAATTATGTTTACTGCTTGTTAAAGCATTGTGCTTATTATAGCAACGCACTAGTGTTGTAGAAATCTTGACTAGTCCCCAATTAACCCCTAGGTAGTATGCGGCCGACTGGGCAGCGCTATGCGATTAATCCATGCACAGACAATTTGTGAAGTTGTCGAGGTCAATGAATTTTGAACATCTTGACCGAAGTTCCATCAAAATAATAACTATTTGAGGAAGTATTAGTTTTGTATAAGTCATATCAACTTCTTTTGTTATAATATTAGTCATATTTACATACTTTGTTATAATATTAGTCATATTTATTTTTAAAAAAATTTAAGTGGTTTACAATTTAAGGTCATCGACTAATCTTTTGTTGCTAGTTGACCGACTTAATGTCGTCTACGATTTTCGGAACCTTTTTATTAGAAATAACGCTTGTTGCGCATTCACAATATGGAATGATGCCAAAGGGATAAATTGCAATTTTTTTCAAAGTAGGATAGAAGCTCCGCTCCACCTCTTGTATGTCCAAAAGACATGAATTCCCTTATCAGTGAATTAAACAAACTTATTTTTTTTGCAAATTTTGAAATATTAACTTGATCTTGCATTTGCGAAAACAAAAATGGGTACTTGGATCTACTCGGGATGGCATCTACGTATAATACAACATATTTTGAAGATATTTAGCGATATATATCCATCCCCATGCACTACTCTACTTAATTAGGTATTGGCTAATGGGAAGACATGTTGTATCAACAAATTTTAGTGGGACAAATTATGACAATAGTCAAATTCGGGCCGAGTCTAAGCCGGACAAGGTCAACGAGTCAAACCGGTCAACTCAATTAAACCTTGTATAATAGGGTTTGTATTATGTGATTTCTGTATAACTCACTATCTTAATGAGAAAACATCACTTGGAAAGTTCGTGTGTTTAAATTTCTTTAACCTTCGTGCTAAACAATGAACAAGAACAATAAAAACAATGTTGCATACTCATAGGGAGTGTGTAAGATCCTAAAACATGGCATAACGGGGTCTACGGACCTTGCATTGCGAAGCCGGACACTCACATTCGTCACACACGAAACCGCTCTCAATCGTTTTCACTCTATCTCTTCTTATCGAGAATCTCTCCCAAATCTCTCTAAGAATATGAAATCTCTCCCAAATATCTCTTTGTATGTGAAATCTCTCCAAGTATGTCAAATCTCTCCCAAATCTCTCTAAGTATGTGAAATCTCTCCCAAATATCTCTCTGTATGTGAAATCTCTCCAAGTATGTCAAATCTCTCCCAAATCTCTCTAAGTATGTGAAATCTCTCCCAAATATCTCTCTGTATGTGAAATCTCTCCAAGAATGTCGAATCTCTTCCAAATCTCTCTAAGTATGTGAAATCTCTCCCAAATATCTCTCTGTATGTGAAATCTCTCCAAGTATGTCAAATCTCTCCCAAATCTCTCTAAGAATATGAAATCTCTCCCAAATATCTCTCTGTATGTGAAATCTCTCCAAGTATGTCAAATCTCTCCCAAATCTCTCTAAGAATATGAAATCTCTCCCAAATATCTCTTTGTATGTGAAATCTCTCCAAGTATGTCAAATCTCTCCCAAATCTCTCTAAGAATATGAAATCTCTCCTAAATATCTCTTTGTATGTGAAATCTCTCCAAGTATGTCAAATCTCTCCCAAATCTCTCTAAGTATGTGAAATCTCTCCCAAATCTCTCTCGAAATCTCTCCCAACTTTCTATAATCACTCGGGGCATCCCGACCCTCGAATTTGGCGAAAACAGCCCAAAAACGGAAGTCTACGCGAAAAACGGACTTAAGGAACCGAAACCCCTCTTAGGACCCGAAAGTCCTCTTAGGAACCGAACCTCCTGATGAAGAGGAACCGAACCGAAGGTACTGTTCACTACTAACCGAACCTCGCTTAAAAGGAAGAACCGAACCGAAGGTACTGTTCACTACAGTTCATTCGGTTCTGACTTCTCGCCTTTATCTCCGGACCGAACCCTCACCTTCGCTTCTGACTTCGGACCAAGCCCATCGCCCTCGTTCCTTCTTCTGGCTCAGCCTCTCGCTTCCGAATCAGCACCATCCTGACCGAACCTCGGCCTAGGGACCGAACCTCGGCCTAGGACCGAGAGGTCTCGCTGGGAAGCCTTTTTCTCCCGGTTTTCGATTAAATTTGCGTTTTAAGCCCGTTTTTAATTGTTTTAACACAGGATTTTCACCCAAAACTTTATTTTAAAATATAAGACCCCTAAATTAATGATTTAATCACATTTAAAGGATAAAACCTTATCCAAAAGAGAGTAGGTAAAGTACAAAGGTAGAGTGTTGACTTTACCTTATTTTATGACACAAGCAACCCCATACCTACTCCATGATTAACCCACACTCCTCCCCACCATACCTTGTCACTTCCTTGTACTTTTTACCCCTCTCACAAGCCATCCCCACGTTCTAGGGCTGGTCACTCAACCTCTCTCCTCATTTTCTTTCAATCACTCTCATTCCACCAAAGATCCAACTCCAATTTTTCTCTCCAACTTTTCTCTCTAATTCAAGATCCCAAGGCTGATCATCAAGTGTTCTTCCACTCTTGGTAAGTGTAATTCATCCTCCTTGTGATTTTTACACTTCATTCTACTCAAATCATTGATAGCTTATACAAACTCCATAACTATGATGCTAGATTCTCAAAAATCTTCAAGGCATCTCCAAGTGTTCTTGAGTTAAACACCTCCATTCTTCAACAATCATCTATTGAAAACACTTAAGGTGAGTTCATACCCCTACATTTTTATGTTTTCTTAAGTTTTTAGGGGGGGAATACAAGCTGAATCACCAAGAACATAACTAAATTTTTCTAACAGCTCTCATCAGAAAAGTTGGACTCCATTCACGGACTGTTTTGGGCAACTTAAACATTTTTGTTTGAAAAACTGTTTCAGGTGTAAGTATTTCCAGTTATTAGCTTTAAAATGACTACTTGCACATCTCCATACGATTTTTCTACAATTTATGGTGATTTTTACAAAACTGCCTATCATTTCAAACACCAATCCGGACCAGTCTGTGATTATGGACTTGGTTACACAAGTTAGAGGTCCCTAAAAATTAGGGGAAATTTTATGAACCAACTAGGCTCATTTTCCAAACTCCCAGAAGTTACAGAACTTGATTTGGTCATTTTATGATTTTTCTACAAATTTTCTAATAACAGTTACAGAAAATGTTATAATCAGAAAAGCACTAGCAATTTCAATTTCACCTTGTAACATGTTGAGCAAGGTGTATATTATTATGTGTTTTTGTGTTATTGCAATATATGACATTCTTGTGTTAGTATCTAGACATAAACCAGTTAACAAATGGATTTTTACTAGATAAAGAATAGATTAAACAAAACATTACTATTGAAGTATACCCATTACACACAAACATTTTATTAAACTATGTTAGGTATAGTTTACGATAGATTTCAAAATGCATACATTTCAGAAGGGTACATTCATACAAAAGGGAAACTTTCATTATGTTAAGTGTAAATTCGTTAATAACTTTTTGAGACATTCACTTCGCATAAATCATAAGTCCTGTATTGTAATTCATACAAAAGGGAAACTTTCATTATGTTAAGTGTAAATTCGTTAATAACTTTGTGAGACATTCACTTCGCATAAATCATAAGTCCTGTATTGTAACCAGAGTCTCCTGGAGGGAGAGCGTGATAGTTGTATATAGATCTATATTGGGCTTGACAACCCACACCAGAGCTGCTTGCAACAGCTAGACCGGCAGGTCTGTGGTGACAAGTGTCATTTCAGTTCTACGACGCCCGAAGAACGTCGTTTTCAGGCCACCTAGGTCATAGTATGGTTATAATAGCTCACGGAAAGTATTAACAAACTTAAGAATTTACGGGAATTTCACTAATATCATACGCGTTTGTATTGAAATAAACTCACGTTATTTTCTGTAAATAAGGAAGATTACTCATACGTTTCAGTCTTTGGATACAAGACTACAGTATTCATTTTAAGGAAAGTATCGGATTTTCTTCTGGAACAACTATACAATTACATGACAAGGTTTTTTTCATAATTATATACAAAAACTTATGAACTCACCAACCATTGTGTTGACACTTTTTCAAACTACTTGTATTCTCAGGAAATCGCTAAACAGATAACAAAGTATTTTTGAGGATGGGACGTTGAGGCGTCAAACTTATCATATTTTGTCAACATATTGTAATTGATTTTGAAACATGTAACTCATACAATGATGTAACTCTTTCAATTATATATATGTTGGTTGTGTTTACTTTCATCACTATTACCATTGTTGTTATGATACTACACATGAAGTCCTCCACCCTCGGACGTTTCCGCCATCCTAGGTCTGGGGGTGTGACAGATTGGTATCAGAGCATGGTTTATAGTGAATTAAGTATATCAAACAACATAGGATATACAAACTATAAACACATTTGGGACTAAGAGTCTCTTATTTTAAAACATTCTAACTGGTTATACTTTTAGAAAACAAATAGTTCTTGTTTAAAAGTATACCTACATGCATTTCATACTCGCGTAGTGTCATAACTAGAAGAACATAAACTAAAAAAAAAAAAAAAAAAAAAAAAAAAAAAAAAAAAGAGTTGAACGCTACGAGTATGCCTTGGTATGAGTAATCTGTTTTGGGAAGGATATAGCCTGATCAACTATATTAGTCCGGGAAGTGACTTACTCATATCGGGGGATAGTCGTAGGAGGGAAACAAGTCTAATAACCTAACTTCACCCTACAAAGGGTGCTATAAGAACCATCTAAACATTTAAAATACTATAGGAGTATTTGTATGTTGCTATATCGCAATATTATTAATATCTACCGCTGTCTGCTTCTTACCCCTCTATTCTCGCGCAGACGACATGGCAGGATTTCACCTACCAGGAGACCCATACTTTCCCAACCAGGGAAATGTCGGCTGGATTGAGGTAGAGCCCGAAGAGCTGATTGAAGAGGATCCCGAAGAAGAACCCGAAGAAAAAGAAGAGGAGGTAGACGAAGAAGAAGAAGAAGAGGAAGACGACGAGGTGGACATGGATGAGGATGAAGGTGAAGAAGAGCCAGAGGAGGAAGTCTTCAACCCTCCTTACATTGCAAGGGTACCTGCAAACCGATGGGGGCACAACGGGCCTGAGCCCCGTTGGGCAACCATGATCGAGAGGTGGAGCCGGCAACAACGCTAGAGGTCACCCTATGGCGACCAACGAGGTTACTATGACCTCAGTCACGGGGGACCGGCTGATAGAGCTCTCCCCGTTATGACCCAGCACATCACGAACTTGGGGAACCAGAGTAGGGAAATGGCAGACCAGGTTCGAAATCTCAACGCTATTACGGCAGCCACCGATGCACGCACCCGGGATTTGGAGAGGGACTTCTATCCATTGGACCAAATCATCGAGGACCTTACCGCTGCTCGAGCGGAGGTAAGGGAGTACCAGGAGAGGCACGCAGCTCTCGAGGAGAGGGTGATCGCGGCCGAACGCCGGATTGCGGAGCTTTAGGGGGCCTCGAACTCATCCCAGAGCCACCATGGACCAGATGCTACCCGCCACGAGTAGTGTTCGCGCTACTTATATTTTGTTATAAATCTAGGATTTCGAGTATGCGTTGGTGCTACTCTTTATTGCGAATGGGTTGACCTCGCGACTAAGTGATCACACTAGTCAAAGGGGCTTTTGTACTGCCAAGACTTTATCTTTTATTATGATGTAATGTAGGCCCTTATGAGGCCAAATTTCTCAAAACAATATGTACTAACAAATTATCAATGAATGTGGCATGTATTTTACTTCCTTAGATGCTGACACGAACCAAACACATGACTCCGCTCGGGTCAACACTATTTAATTCATAAGTTTAATTGCATAAACTTTCCGACGAATTACCTTCTAAATTAGTAAACTCAGACAAAATATAATTGAGATGAAACAAGTAACGCTCGACTCGTTATCACCATCGAAGTCTTACCGACAAGTCTTTTCTTTTTATTTCTTATGTCAGAACCATGCCGCCAAGGAAAAGACCAAGACCTTCCGGAAACTCAGCACCACCCCCTCCGCCACCACCTCCGGAGTTTGATCCTGTGATGTTTCAGGCTGCAGTAACAGCAGCCGTGGCGGCAGCAATGTCGCAAATGGGCACCAATGGTTCCGGCGGTTCCGGATCCGGGAATACTAACTCGAATCAGGGGGACAGCACGGGGCGTACTAAGGAGTGTTCCTACAAAGACTTCACGAATGGTAAACCCGATCTTTTCGACGGAAGCGGGGGCGTCATAGCGCTGATGCAATGGTTCGAAAGGACCGAAGCAGTCTTCGAAATCTGTGCTTGTCCCGAAGCGAGCAAAGTCAAGTATGCGGGATTCACTTTCACCAGAAAAGCTCTTACTTGGTGGAATGGCCGAGTTAAGTCACTTACTCCTGCAGTGGCAAACTCCATAGGCTGGGAAACTTAAAAGCATTGATGTTAAAGGAGTATTGCCCGAGGGGAGAAATACAAAAACTCGAAGAAGAACTCTGGAATCTCAAGATGTCGGGGACGGATCTCGAAGCTTATACTGCCCGATTCAATGACCTAGCACTCCTCTGTCCTGCAATGGTCACTCCGGAGGAGAAAAAGGTAGAACGATGCCTTTGGGGGCTATCATCCCAGATTCATGATAGTGTTCTGGCCTCGAAACCTACTACCTTTGAGAGTGCCAAGGAATTGGCACAACAACTTATCGATCGTAGGGCCAGCCGTGGCACCATGGTCGCCACCACCGACCAAACGAAAGGGGGGAACAACAAGAGGAAGTTCAGGAACAGTAAAAAGAAACAATCGGTGCAGGACCCCACAAAGAAGCAACAGACTGTCGCTGTCCGTGCAGCCACTACTGCTACCACTCCAGCGCCACCAAAGCAATATGCTGGAAATCTCCCTAAGTGCAACAAGTGCAACTACCACCACAAGGGTGCTTGTCGGGAAATGCACTGCAAAAACTGCGACAAGAAAGGGCATACCGCTCGTTTCTGTAAGGCGCCAGCACGACCGAACAACCAAGTTGCCAATACGGGGGCAAGCCAAACCTGCTATGAATGTGGTGAAGCAAGACACTTCAGGAGAAACTGCCCCAAGGCACAAGCTCCTAATGTTGGTGGTGTAGGGAGAGTCCTGACGATGGGACACGGAGAAGCAGTCAAGGACCCCTCGGTGGTTTCTGGTACGTTTCTCCTCAATAACACATATGCATGCGTACTATTTGATAGTGGAGCAGAGAGGAGTTTTGTGAGCCATGAATTCAAACAATTACTAAAACAAACCCCTCATTCATTAAAAGATACATACGTAGTAGAAATGGCTAATGGGAAAGAAGAGCACACTAATGATATATACTCAGAGTGTACCCTCACTCTAAACAACCATTCATTTAAAGTAGACCTGATGCCGGTCACAATAAAATGCTTTGACATAATCATCGGTATGGATTGGTTAAGTTCCCATCGTGCCGACATTCTATGTTACGAAAGGGCCGTTCGCCTTAATCTGCCAAATGGCGAAACCCTCTTCATCTATGGCGACAAACCCAGTTCAAGTTTGCAAGTCATCTCTTGCGTCAAGGCCCAAAAGTATCTCCGAAAGGAGTACCACGCATTTCTAGCCCACGTAGTAGATACGAAACAAGAGGTGAAGGATATCAACGACATTCCCGAGGTGTGCAACTATCCCGATGTATTCCCCGAAGATCTTCCAGGTGTACCCTTCGCACGACAAGTCGAATTCCGGATCGACTTAATCCCAGGAGCTACCCCCGTCGCCAAGGCTCCATACCGCTTGGAACCGGTAGAAATGCAAGAACTTTCCAGCCAGTTAAATGAACTGTTGAGCAAAGGATTTATCAGGCCAAGCTTCTCACCCTGGGGAGCACCGGTCCTGTTTGTAAAGAAGAAGGACGGATCTTTTCGCATGTGCATAGACTACCGGGAGCTAAACAAACTCACTATCAAGAACTGATATCCCTTACCCCGAATCGATGACCTCTTCGAACAACTCCAAGGAGCAAGCCACTTTTCAAAAATCGACCTGAGGTCGGGTTATCATCAACTACGAGTTCAAGAAGAGGATATTCCCAAGACTGCGTTCAGAACTCGCTACGGGCACTATGAGTTTGTGGTAATGCCCTTCGAATTAACGAACGCACCGGCAGTATTTATGGACCTGATGAATCGAGTGTGTCGACCCTACTTAGACAAATTCGTGATTGTATTCATCGACGATATTTTGATCTACTCCCGAAGCGAGGAAGAGCACCGTCAACATCTCCGGCTAATCTTGGAAACACTGAGGGCTGAGAAGCTTTACGCCAAATTCTCTAAGTGCGAATTCTGGATCAGAGAAGTGAATTTTCTTGGCCATGTGGTTAGCGAGAAGGGGATACACGTGGATCCCTCTAAAATCAAGGCCATCAAAAACTGGTCAGCACCTACAACGCTGACGGAAATTCGACAATTTTTAGGGCTCGCCGGCTACTACCGAAGATTCATACAAAACTTCTCCAAGATCGCCAAACCACTCACCACCCAGACTCAAAAAGGTGTGGTATTTAAGTGGGGAGATAAACAAGAAGCCGCTTTCCAGACATTAAAATAAGCCCTATGCAGCACACCAGTTTTGTCTCTTCCAGAAGGAACTGATGACTTCGTGGTATATTGCGATGCTTCAAATCAAGGCCTCGGATGCGTGCTCATGCAGAGAGGGAAAGTCATCGCCTACGCGTCAAGACAACTTAAAACACACGAAGTTAATTACACTACCCATGACCTTGAATTGGGGGCGGTAGTGTTCGCTTTAAAGATCTGGAGGCACTACCTCTACGGCACAAAATGTACCATCTTCACCGATCACAAAAGTCTTCAGCATATCCTCAATCAAAAAGAGCTCAACATGCGGCAACGGAGATGGGTTGAACTGCTAAACGACTATGAGTGCGAAATTCACTACCACCCGGGTAAGGCCAATGTAGTGGCTGATGCCCTAAGCAGGAAGGAATACTCGGGCCGCCGAGTAAGATCCTTAACCATGACCATCCATTCCCACCTGACCACGCAAATCAGGGAAGCCCAACTAGAAGCCTTGAAACCAGAGAATGTGGCAGGTGAGGCATTAAGGGGAATGGATAAGAACTTAGAAGTCAAGGATGATGGAACTCGTTATCTCAATAACCGAATCTGGACACCGAAGTTCGGTGGGATCCGAGACGTGGTCATGAATGAAGCACACAAGACTCGATACTCCATCCATCCAGGGTCAGACAAGATGTATCTAGACCTCAAAAAGTTATACTAGTGGCCGAATATGAAAGTCGAGATTGCTACTTATGTGGGCAAGTGCCTGACTTGCGCCAAGGTCAAGGTGGAATACCAGAAACCCTCAGGACTACTACAACAGCCTGATATACCGGAATGGAAGTGGGAACGGATAACCATGGACTTCATAACCAAGTTGCCTAAGACTTCAAGCGGGTTTGACACTATATGGGTAATCGTAGACAGATTGACCAAGTCTGCACACTTCCTGCCAATAAAGGAAACCGACAAGATGGAGAAGTTAACCAGGATATACATCAAGGAAGTTGTGAGACTGCATGGTGTACCAATATCTATTATCTCCGACCGAGATAGTAGATTCACTTCGCGATTTTGGCAATCCCTGCAGAAATCCTTGGGAACTAGGCTAGACATGAGTACAGCCTACCATCCACAAACCGACGGGCAAAGCGAGCGCACTATACAAACATTAGAAGACATGTTGAGAGCCTGTGTGATAGACTTTAGTAAAGCATGGGATGCCCATTTGCCGTTGATTGAATTCTCCTACAATAACAGCTATCACACTAGCATTAAGGTTGCTCCATTCGAGGCTCTTTACGGTCGCAAGTGCAGATCACCCCTATGTTGGACTGAAGTGGGGGATACTCAGATAGCTAGGGGGCGAGTCCCTAATAGCACCCTCACTGGTCCTGAAATCATAAGGGAGACCACAGAAAAGATTATTCAAATCCGAGAAAGGTTGAAGGCCTCCCGAGATCGGCAAAAGAGTTACGCGGATAAGCGACGCAAACCTTTGGAATTCCAGGTTGGTAATCGAGTGTTACTAAAAGTTTCCCCTTGGAAAGGAATGATACGTTTCGGTAAACGTGGGAAACTAAACCCGAGGTACATTAGACCGTTCGAAATCCTCGCCAGGATTGGTCCTGTGGCGTACAAACTTCGATTACCTCAAGAACTCGATAAGGTACATCCCACCTTTCACGTATCGAACCTGAAGAAGTGTCTGTCCGACGAGACACTTGTAATACCTCTCGATGAGATCGAAGTTAATGAAAATCTCCACTTCGTAGAGGAGCCAGTAGAGATTTTGGATCGGGAGGTCAAAAGAATGAAACAAAGTCGTATTCCCATCGTGAAGGTTCGATGGAACGCTAAACGAGGACCTGAGTTCACCTGGGAGCGTGTAGACCAAATGAAGCAAAAGTACCCGCATCTTTTCCTAAACTCTTAAAGTCCCGGCCAAAGCGTAAATTTCGGGACGAAATTCCCTCTAACGGGGGGATGATGTGACAATAGTCAAATTCGGGCCGAGTCTAAGCCGGACAAGGTCAACGAGTCAAACCGGTCAACTCAATTAAACCTTGTATAATAGGGTTTGTATTATGTGATTTCTGTATAACTCACTATCTTAATGAGAAAACATCACTTGGAAAGTTCGTGTGTTTAAATTTCTTTAACCTTAGTGCTAAACAATGAACAAGAACAATAAAAACAATGTTGCATACTCATAGGGAGTGTGTAAGATCCTAAAACATGGCATAACGGGGTCTACGGACCTTGCATTGCGAAGCCGGACACTCACATTCGTCACACACGAAACCGCTCTCAATCGTTTTCACTCTATCTCTTCTTATCGAGAATCTCTCCCAAATCTCTCTAAGAATATGAAATCTCTCCTAAATATCTCTTTGTATGTGAAATCTCTCCAAGTATGTCAAATCTCTCCCAAATCTCTCTAAGTATGTGAAATCTCTCCCGAATATCTCTCTATATGATAATCTCTCCAAGTATGTCAAATCTCTCCCAAATCTCTCTAAGTATGTGAAATCTCTCCCAAATATCTCTCTGTATGTGAAATCTCTCCAAGAATGTCGAATCTCTTCCAAATCTCTCTAAGTATGTGAAATCTCTCCCAAATATCTCTCTGTATGTGAAATCTCTCCAAGTATGTCAAATCTCTCCCAAATCTCTCTAAGAATATGAAATCTCTCCCAAATATCTCTCTGTATGTGAAATCTCTCCAAGTATGTCAAATCTCTCCCAAATCTCTCTAAGAATATGAAATCTCTCCCAAATATCTCTTTGTATGTGAAATCTCTCCAAGTATGTCAAATCTCTCCCAAATCTCTCTAAGAATATGAAATCTCTCCCAAATATCTCTTTGTATGTGAAATCTCTCCAAGTATGTCAAATCTCTCCCAAATCTCTCTAAGTATGTGAAATCTCTCCCAAATCTCTCTCGAAATCTCTCCCAACTTTCGATAATCACTCGGGGCATCCCGACCCTCGAATTTGGCGAAAACAGCCCAAAAACGGAAGTGTACGCGAAAAACGTGTAACAGCCCGGAATCTCAGGTATTGTTAAATTATGTTTTTGGGGTGTTTTAAGAGGGGACTCGGCGAGTTGGAGCCTAGACTCGCCGAGTAGGATCGCAGACTTGGTCGCGGGTTCGCGACTGGACTCGACGAGTCCAGATATGGACTCGGCGAGTCTACGCTGTTTAGCGAAAACCCTAACCGTTCGGGTTTGGGACGTATAAAAGAGACTTATTGGCCGTCATTGTTCATTTTAGCCTTCTGAGAAGAACCCTAAATCGATTGTGTGCATCTGGAGCAAGGATTATAGGCCATTGTTGATTATAGAAGAGTTGTTGCGCAAGAAAGAGAAGGGATTGGCTAAAGGAACAGCAAGGGAGTCACATTCTGAGGATTGGGGACAGAGAGAATACATCATCCAGGTAAGAATTCGAATATACTCTGCTATGTTGATGTGATTATGGAATTAGGGTTTATGGAACCCTTTTGTGAATAGATTGAATGTTACCCTAGTCCCCTAAACGATTGTAACCCTGTATTGGGACCCTTGGAGGTCCAGAATGTCCCATGTCTATGCATTTCGGGAATTGATGAGGGTTTTGGATTGGAATCCTTATGCCTTAGGTCAAAATGTAAATTATGAATCATAGGGTGTATCATGAGCACTGAAATGAGGACTTTACGTGATGGATCAGCCTAGGAAGGCCAGACCTAGGAATGGTCGAAGCAGTTCTGACCTTAGGATGCAGTTTGAGCGGTTGCATGGCATGGACTCGCCGAGTTAGATGAACAGACTCGGCGAGTAGCTTGAAGATTAACTGGGACTCGTCGAGTTGTTCTTCAGACTCGGCGAGTTGAGTCGGGGTGGCCCCGCGATTCTTCCAGGAGTAACTCGTCGGGTCAAGGAGGATACTCGACGAGTAGAAAGAGAATCTCAGAGAATCGGAGGACGTCTAGACTCGCCGAGTCGCCATGGCACTCGCCGAGTCCGGTCGAGTTGACCGTTGACCGTTGATCAGAGTTGACCTAAGTCTGACTTCTTAGGGATAGTCACACTTAGAAGATCTAAGTGTTAATGAGAGTTATGTGATGTTATAGGGAGGTTGTAGCTCGACGGATTGTGCACGAGTCATTTCAGGATTTGCTAGCTTTCAGCATTCACGAGGTGAGTCTTCTCACTATACTGTACCCGGAAGGGTTTGACTGTGTGACCGGAAGGTCAGGTATGATATGTGATATGTATGCTATATGTGGTAAGCTGTTTGTTATATATGCTATGTATGTTATGGGCCGGAAGGCGATTATGTTATGGGCCGGAAGGCAATATGTTATAGGCCGGAAGGCAATCTGTTGTGTTATGGACCGGAAGGTCGGCGTGGGTAGGACCGGAAGGTTTACCCAGCAGGGACGGAAGTCCCCTGAGACACATGGACCGGAAGGTCAGGGCCTGGAAAGGCGTATGTGCGTAAGTTGTATATTGGGGAACTCACTAAGCATTTATGCTTACAGTTGTTATGTATATGTTTCAGGTACTAGCGAGGACCGTGGGAAGGCGCCTGCGTGATCGGTACACACTGGAGAATGTTTTTATGATCTTGGGGTTTAGACAATTTGTATTTGATATGACACTTAAATTATTTATGCCTTGTTTTGAATGGGAATACTTTATTTATAAAATGAAAATTTTATTTGAAAATTTGCGTTGTTACAATTGGTATCAGAGCCTTGGTTTGAGGGATTCGGGTGCACCTTCGGGAGTAACTGAACTCAAACCGAGGATTTGAGGAAACTTTTTAAATAAAGGCATAAACTTTTGTAAATGGTTCTGTGGTAAGCAAGAAAGAAGCAGTGTGTACGATCAGTCAGCGCCCGAACGGTAAAGATCCCCAAAATACCTTACAATATTATATGATATGAATTGTTATGCATGCTAGAAGACTAGGTATTCATGATAGGACTAGAGTGGCCTGATTTGTGATGCCTTAGTCTAGGGAAGTTTGCCGATATGAGGTGCTTTGCTAGTGTGCGGGTATATAGTGCATAACAGAAGTAGAGTACTCACTATCCGGGGTTTGGGGAGGAAGACTTGGGATGAATGCTGATGCGGTGTGGTCGGTAGTATTGGGCCCGTACTACCGAAGACACCGGGTCAGTGGGAGACCCAAGTAAGAATCCCTGGATATCGGAGACTGGGTAGGGTTGCGTTATCGAGTGCGATTATACTCGATGGAGTCTCTGATAGTTTTATGTTGTATTTCAGAAACATCATGGTTAGACCACGCCACGGAGCGAGTTCGAGCGGTGTGAGTGACGAGGAGATTCGTCAGATGATTCACGAGGAGGTAGCTGCGGCGATCCGGGCTGAGATCCCGGAGATGTTTGGGTCTATTAAGACCACCCTGATGGAGACGTTTGAGGAGCGGTACGCCGCATTGACTGAAGCTGCATCCGCTGCAGCTACCGCAGCTGTGGCCGCTGCCAGGCCACAGGGGGGTGACTCGTTGCTGTTCCGAGAGTTCAGCAACACGAAGCCACCTGAGTTCGATGGGACGCAGGATCCGATTGCTGCGATGAGATGGATCACGGATATAGAAGGGTGCTTCTACACTTGTTCATGCCCGGAGCACCTGAGGGTACGGTTCGCTTTGAACCAGCTCCGCCTGGGAGCGAAGGACTGGTGGAAGTTCATGACGGCGAACTTCACTTTGGCAGAGATTACAGCAGTGACATGGGAGGGGTTTACTGCTATGTTCAGGGATGAGTACGTTCCCCCGGTGGAGAGGGAACGATTGGTTCAGGAGTTCTTAACCCTCAAGCAGGGTACTGATTCTGTTGCGGTGATCACGCGGAAGTTTCATGAGAGGGCGATGTTCTGCCCCGAGCTGGTGTCCACTGATCAGGCTCGGATGAGCCGGTACTTGGGTGTGTTGAGGAGGGACATCCGGGAGTTTGTGTCAAACTCCACCTACCATACTTTTGTTGAGCTTCAGGCGAATGCCAGGAAGCGTGAGATCGAGTTGGAGACCCAGGCCAGGGAGGAGGCCGAGTCTCAGCGGGTGGACCGGCGACCGGCTCAGTCCCAGCCGGCAGCCAAGCGGATAAAGTCCGCCGATTCGAGGACAGGAGGTTCGAAGGGCCGCATTTGCGGAAAGTGCGGCAAGGGTCATGATGGGGCATGTCGATCTGGTGCTTGCTACAAGTGTGGCAAGGAGGGGCACATTGCTAGGGAGTGCCCCAAGGGGTTTACGGTTTGCTTTCATTGCAACCAGACAGGCCATCGGAAGGCCGAGTGCCCTCAGCTTCTTCAGGGATCTGCACCTGCTACCAGAGCTACTGCGACTCGACCGGTGAAGGTCGAGGCCCCGAGGGCTCGGGGGAGAGCCTTTCAGCTGACTGCGGAGGAGGTCCGCGCTGCGCCCGATGTTGTGGCAGGTATGTTGTAATTCATGTAATTATTTGAATGTCGAGATGTTATGCTTATGTTATTATATGCGTAGGTACTTTCCTTGTGAACTCTGTGCCTGCTCTAGTGTTATTTGACTCGGGTGCGAGTAGGTCCTTTGTATCTTTAGCGTTTAGTCAGCACATCAGCGTTAGTCGTGAGTCGTTGAGTCGACCTCTGAGAGTTTCTATAGCTGACGAGAGAGTGATTTGTGCCACGGAGGTTCTTCGGGGGTGTGTGCTAGAGATTTTCGGGGTTGAGTTCCCGATTGACCTGATTCCTATTGCGATGGGTGATGTCTGTGTCATCGTGGGCATGGACTGGTTGAGCCGATTCGGCGCTGTCATCGACTGTGAGCGTCAGCTGGTGACTATACGAGACCATAATGGGGGAGTCCTTTCGGTGTACGGCGAGGGTACCCGTTCGGGATCAGCTTTTTGTTCGGCCGCTAGGGCGAGGCAATGTCTACAGCAGGGCTGTAAGGGTTTTGTGGCGTATGTGATGGATACGCGGGAGGTTTCCGAGAGACCGAGGTCGGTTGAGGAGGTACCAGTGGTGCGTGGGTTTCCAGATGTTTTCCCCGAGGAGCTGCCGGGAGTACCTCCTGTGAGGCAAGTGGAGTTTGGTATTGATCTGGTTCCGGGGGCCGCGCCTATTGCCAAGGTGCCTTATCGTCTTGCACCTCCAGAGATGCAAGAGTTGTCCTCGCAGCTCCAGGAGTTGCTGGGGAAGGGATTCATTTGGCCGAGCAGCTCGCCGTGGGGAGCACCTATTCTGTTCGTTAAGAAGAAGGATGGTTCACACCGGATGTGCATTGATTACCGGGAGTTGAACAAGTTGACGGTCAAGAACCGTTACCCGTTACCGAGGATCGATGATTTATTCGATCAGTTGCAGGGAGCATCTTGGTTCTCCAAGATCGATCTGAGGTCAGGATACCATCAGGTGAGAGTGCGGGATGAGGACGTCCAGAAGACAGCGTTTAGGACGCGATATGGGCATTATGAGTTTGTGGTGATGTCTTTCGGGCTCACCAATGCCCCGGCTGTGTTCATGGATCTCATGAACAGGGTATGCAGACCGATGTTGGACCGGTCAGTGATTGTATTTATCGACGACATTCTAGTGTATTCGAGATCTAGAGAGCAGCATGAGGAGCATTTGAGGGAGGTCCTTGAGGTATTGAGGTCGGAGAAGCTTTATGCAAAGTTCTCCAAATGTGACTTCTGGTTGCGGGAGGTCCAATTTCTAGGACACGTTGTTAATCAGGAAGGGATATTGGTCGATCCGGCCAAGGTTGAGGCGTAATGAGTTGGGAGGTGCCGAAGTCACCCTCTGAGATCAGGAGTTTCCTTGGGTTGGCAGGGTACTATCGGAGATTTATTAAGGATTTCTCCAAGATCGCAGTGCCGCTCACCAGATTGACCCGGAAGGGTGTTGCATTCTCATGGGGACCCGAGCAGCAGACTTCCTTTGAGACACTTCGCCAGAGGTTGTGCGAACCCCCGATATTAGCTCTCCCGGAAGGGATGGAAGATTTTGTAGTATATTGCGACGCATCGATTTCGGGACTGGGTGCAGTGTTGATGTAGAGGGGTCATGTGATAACTTATGCGTCGAGGCAGCTGAAGCCTCATGAGGCGAGATATCCCACGCATGATTTAGAGTTGGGAGCAGTAGTGTTCGCTCTCAAGATTTGGCGTCACTACCTGTATGGGGTTCGATGTACGATATACACGGACCATAAGAGCTTGAAGTATTTGATGGATCAGCCCAACCTAAATATGCGTCAGAGGAGGTGGTTGGATGTGGTCAAGGATTATGATTGTGAGATCCTGTACCACCCAGGCAAGGCTAATGTGGTAGCCGATGCATTGAGCCGCAGGGCGGAGAGCACTCCATTGCGAGATGTATGTTTGAGATTGACTGTGATGACTCCAGTATTGGATGCTATTCGTGGGGCACAGGCCGAGGCTGTGCGACCAGAGATGCAGAAGAAAGAGCGGGTTGTTGGGTTAATTTCAGAGTTCGTTAAGGATGGACGAGGGCTTATGACGTTTCAGGGTCGGATTTGGGTACCGTTCGTGGGCGGTACGCGTATTACTTTGATGGAAGAGGCTCATAGATCGAAATTCTCGATCCATCCCGATGCTACGAAGATGTATTTGGATTTGAGGAAAGAGTATTGGTGGCCCTGTATGAAGAGGGACGTTGCATGGTTCGTTGAGAGGTGCTTGACCTGCCGTAGGGTTAAGGCCGAGCACCAGAGACCGCATGGCAAGTTACAGCCATTGGAGATTCCCGAGTGGAAGTGGGAACAGATCACTATGGATTTCATCACCAAATTGCCGAGGACTGCCAGGGGAGTTGATGCAATTTGGGTGATTGTGGATAGGTTGACGAAGAGTGCACACTTCCTTGCCATCAGCGAGAGTTCTTCAGCGGAGAAGTTGGCGGAGATATATGTGAGAGAAGTGGTATCTCGGCATGGAGTGCCGATCTCGATTGTTTCAGACCGTGATGTGCGCTTCACTTCCAGGTTCTGGAAGAAATTCCATGAGGAGCTGGGTACTAAATTGCATTTTAGTACCGCATACCATCCCCAGACAGACGGTCAGAGCGAGCGGACGATTCAGACGCTGGAGGACATGCTCCGAGCGTGTGTGTTAGACTTCGGGGGTAGCTGGGATGCGTATTTACCCTTGGCAGAGTTTTCCTACAACAACAACCATCATTCGAGCATTGGTATGCCACCTTTTGAGCTGTTGTATGGTAGAAGGTGTCGGACCCCCATTTGCTGGGGAGAGGTGGGACAGAGAGTGATGGGCAGCACAGAGATCGTGCTTCAGACGACAGAGCAGATTCAGCAAGTTAGACAGAGGTTATTGACCGCCCAGAGCCGACAGAAGAGTTATGCAGACAGGCGCCGATCCGAGCTTGAGTTTCAAGTCGGCGACTTCGTTCTCCTGAAGGTCTCTCCTTGGAAAGGAGTGATTCGATTCAGGAAGAGGGGCAAGTTGGGGCCCCAGTATATTGGGCCATTTCGTGTGATTGCAAGGATAGGCCGGGTAGCCTATCGGTTGGAGTTGCCAGCGGAGTTGGGACAGATCCACGACACTTTTCATGTGTCGCAATTGAGGAAGTGCATAGCCGACGAGTCGGCAGTGGTTCCATTAGAGGATATTCAGGTGGATTCGAGCCTGAATTATGCGGAGAGACCAGTGGCCATCAGGGATCGGAAGATCAAGGTTCTGAGGAACAAGGAGGTACCTCTGGTGTTGGTCCAGTGGCAACACCGGAAGGGATCGGAAATGACTTGGGAGCCGGAACGTGAGATGCGGGAGCTGCATCCGGAGCTATTTTCAGAGTGAGACTTCGAGGGCGAAGTCTAATCCTAGTGGGGGAGAGTTGTAACAGCCCGGAATCTCAGGTATTGTTAAATTATGTTTTTGGGGTGTTTTAAGAGGGGACTCGGCGAGTTGGAGCCTAGACTCGCCGAGTAGGATTGCAGACTTGGTCGCGGGTTCGCGACTGGACTCGACGAGTCCAGATATGGACTCGGCGAGTCTACGCTGTTTAGCGAAAACCCTAACCGTTCGGGTTTGGGACGTATAAAAGAGACTTATTGGCCGTCATTGTTCATTTTAGCCTTCTGAGAAGAACCCTAAATCGATTGTGTGCATCTGGAGCAAGGATTATAGGCCATTGTTGATTATAGAAGAGTTGTTGCGCAAGAAAGAGAAGGGATTGGCTAAAGGAACAGCAAGGGAGTCACATTCTGAGGATTGGGGACAGAGAGAATACATCATCCAGGTAAGAATTCGAATATACTCTGCTATGTTGATGTGATTATGGAATTAGGGTTTATGGAACCCTTTTGTGAATAGATTGAATGTTACCCTAGTCCCCTAAACGATTGTAACCCTGTATTGGGACCCTTGGAGGTCCAGAATGTCCCATGTCTATGCATTTCGGGAATTGATGAGGGTTTTGGATTGGAATCCTTATGCCTTAGGTCAAAATGTAAATTATGAATCATAGGGTGTATCATGAGCACTGAAATGAGGACTTTACGTGATGGATCAGCCTAGGAAGGCCAGACCTAGGAATGGTCGAAGCAGTTCTGACCTTAGGATGCAGTTTGAGCGGTTGCATGGCATGGACTCGCCGAGTTAGATGAACAGACTCGGCGAGTAGCTTGAAGATTAACTGGGACTCGTCGAGTTGTTCTTCAGACTCGGCGAGTTGAGTCGGGGTGGCCCCGTGATTCTTCCAGGAGTAACTCGTCGGGTCAAGGAGGATACTCGACGAGTAGAAAGGGAATCTCAGAGAATCGGAGGACGTCTAGACTCGCCGAGTCGCCATGGCACTCGCCGAGTCCGGTCGAGTTGACCGTTGACCGTTGATCAGAGTTGACCTAAGTCTGACTTCTTAGGGATAGTCACACTTAGAAGATATAAGTGTTAATGAGAGTTATGTGATGTTATAGGGAGGTTGTAGCTCGACGGATTGTGCACGAGTCATTTCAGGATTTGCTAGCTTTCAGCATTCACGAGGTGAGTCTTCTCACTATACTGTACCCGGAAGGGTTTGACTGTGTGACCGGAAGGTCAGGTATGATATGTGATATGTATGCTATATGTGGTAAGCTGTTTGTTATATATGCTATGTATTTTATGGGCCGGAAGGCGATTATGTTATGGGTCGGAAGGCAATATGTTATGGGCCGGAAGGCAATATGTTGTGTTATGGACCGGAAGGTCGGCGTGGGTAGGACCGGAAGGTTTACCTAGCAGGGACGGAAGTCCCCTGAGACACATGGACCGGAAGGTCAGGGCCTTGAAAGGCGTATGTGCGTAAGTTGTATATTGGGGAACTCACTAAGCATTTATGCTTACAGTTGTTATGTATATGTTTCAGGTACTAGCGAGGACCGTGGGAAGGCGCCGGCGTGATCGGTACACACTGGAGAATGTTTTTATGATCTTGGGGTTTAGACAATTTGTATTTGATATGACACTTAAATTATTTATGCCTTGTTTTGAATGGGAATACTTTATTTATAAAATGAAAAATTTATTTGAAAATTTGCGTTGTTACAAAACGGACTTAAGGAACCGAAACCCCTCTTAGGACCCGAAAGTCCTCTTAGGAACCGAACCTCCTGATGAAGAGGAACCGAACCGAAAGTACTGTTCACTACTAACCGAACCTCGCTTAAAAGGAAGAACCGAACTGAAGGTACTATTCACTACAGTCCATTCGGTTCTGACTTCTCGCCTTTATCTCCGGACCGAACCCTCACCTTCGCTTCTGACTTCGGACCAAGCCCATCGCCCTCGTTCCTTCTTCTGGCTCAGCCTCTCGCTTCCGAATCAGCACCATCCTGACCGAACCTCGGCCTAGGGACCGAACCTCAGCCTAGGACCGAGAGGTCTCGCTGGGAAGCCTTTTTCTCCCGGTTTTCGATTAAATTCGCGTTTTAAGCCCGTTTTTAATTGTTTTAACACAGGATTTTCACCCAAAACTTTATTTTAAAATATAAGACCCCTAAATTAATGATTTAATCACATTTAAAGGATAAAACCTTATCCAAAAGAGAGTAGGTAAAGTACAAAGGTAGAGTGTTGACTTTACCTTATTTTATGACACAAGCAACCCCATACCCACTCCATGATTAACCCACACTCCTCCCCACCATACCTTGTCACTTCCTTGTACTTTTTACCCCTCTCACAAGCCATCCCCACGTTCTAGGGCTGGTGTAACGCCTGTGTTTCCGGGCTTGCCATATTTAGCAATATAATAGTCTAGGTTAACCTTTGTAACCCGTTTTGAAAATAATAAGAATGTATTATTTGAGTATTATGTGTTTTGTGCTTAATTGCTTAATTATGTGGTCTGATTAATTAAGAATAAAAATAAGCGTCAAAATTTAAGTGTAAAATAAACTTAATATCCTTGGTTAATGTTGTAGTAGTCGAAACGAGGTTTCCGAATATATATAGAACGCCCAAATCTGACTTCGTATGAGGAAGTTATGATTTATCGAAGTTCCGGCTTAGCGGTATACAGCCTGAAATACTCGAATTGAGATCGAGCGGTTGTTAGCTGAAGCAATCTAAATGAGAATCGAAGATCTCGTTGTTGGTATCGAAGCGATAAAAAGTTAGGCGAGAATGGACGTCAAACGAAGAAGTTATGAATTTATAACGAAAGTTTCTGTCGCGGCCTATTAAATATAATTAATAAAAATAAAGTCAAAATTAGCCGATGGAGTCTAAACGAAAGTCGTAGAGCATGGTCTCACCTTTCCGTGGATATAAAGAACGTCGAAAACGGAGTTCGTATGAAGAAGTTATGAATTTCCGAAGTTTATTAATCATTTTGTATTTAAATTTAAATCAAAATTCGGAAGCATTATCCGAAGGAGTCACCGATCTGATCCGAGGTACGCCCCGCGTACTCGAGTACGCCCCGCGTACTCCGAGGGATGTCGACACTCGCACTCGAGCACTTCGGATACGTAAGCAATGACGTTTTGGGCAGTACGCCCCGCGTAACGCAGTACGCCCCGCGTACTCCGAGGCTCCAGCCTCTATAAAAGGGGATCCGAAGGCAGCCATAATTCTTGTTCATTTTCTTCTCTTCTCTCTAGTCTTTTGCATCGTTTTTCGTGCCGAAGCTACCCCGAAGCCCCGGTATCATACTCTAGCCCCGAGGCAAGTCCCGAGATCCCGAAGATCCCGAGAAGCGCGGTTCCCGAGTCGAAGCTCTGCCCGCGAGAAGTTCAATTTTCGAGGAGATCTTCCAGATCTGCTGTGGATTACTACTTCTATAAGCCGTAGTGCTGTCCGATCATCTTCTGATCAAGTGAGTGTGTAGTTATTTCTTCTAATACAATAATACGAAGTATTTTATATAAAAATACGTGCTATGTGTATATATTTGGTTGTGTTATGTGTGAATGAGTATTCACTCTCTTCTATCTTATAGATCTGCTTATTTCGTTATGAGATATGTGTTATGTGTGTGTGTGCCTCATCTGTTATGCGATATATGTGTTGATTAAAGCATGCTATACAGGTTTTCTTTAAACTACGTATGAAAATATATATTTTATCTACTAATATGTTGGGTAGAACATGGGTAGATAGTTGGTGTGTAATAAACAGATGAGAGGCCTCGATGTTGTTGTTGTTGTTGATCTAGTTATTCAGCGGAGTATGGATAACGACCATGGACTCTTTCTAGACAGTCCAGTGGAACGCTAGCAGGTTCATAACCTGTAGGTGTTGTGAACGATGTGTTCACCGGTGTACTCTATCCCCCTCATGGTTGCCTTTAGGATATCTATTGTTGAGGAAACCCCTTCGCAGTGATGTCCGTCCCGATGAAAATCCTAGATTAGGTCCCTTGAGATAGTTGTTTTAGGGACGTAAAGTGAGGATAACGGGAATGGGTAATCGGGATAGTGATTGGTTGGTGAAATTAAATATAACTTATTTATTGTGGGTTGAAAACCCTATATGCTCACCAGGTTCCCAAGCCTGACCCACTCAGTTTTATTTGTATTACAGGAAGTGGCACAAGGGCGTAAGATGGATGGATCATCTTGTTGTTTTGTTTACAAGTCTGTATATGTATATATTTGTTGAATGACTTGTAATGTTTATCGTTTATGCTTTATGGTCTGTATCGGAACATGACATCCCGAGTTTTGATTATATAATGAAATGCATCTCTTGATGAAATGCTTTGATAAATATTATTTTATCATGTTTTGTTTTGGGAACAAATTCCGCAACTCTTTCAAATCAAAAGGATTTACTCTGAAAATATTTAAAAGCATAAATGAAAATCGGTCTTTTCTGGCCGAGATTTTGGGGATGTCACAGTTGGTATCAGAGCATTAGTTTAAGCGAACTAGGAATTTGTAGGATTTCTAGACTTAAACTTAGAATGCTAAGTGGAATTTTGAGATGTGTGTCTGTTGGATTTTAGACACGAGCACTAGTTTATTTTAGGAAAGTTGCCTAAAATGCTTTATGTGCTAAATGTTATATGTTGCAATATATGATATTATTTGTTTGGATCTACGGTCTGTTGCCGACCGGATCTGGAAACCTTATGTGTGTAGGATTCTAAGCGTATGCCTACGTTATTAGAACTAGCATGTAATCGTTTGGAGTAATAAGGTGAAATTATTCGGTGTAGATCAAAAATGGTGAGAACAAGGAGTGGCGTTGGAAACGCAGATGAAAACAGGAATCAACCGCCAGTGATTGAGCAAATACCTGTTGTAGCAGCAGCACCAGAACCAATAACAATGGTTGCGGTGCAAGCCATGATTCGGGCTATGCTAGCCGAACAAAGGGAGGAGATGCGACAAATGTTGCATAATAATAGGGATGAACCTATCATACCTATTGAGGAACCCGAATTAATTCCCGAGCAATCGGAGGAAGGGAACAATAGTCGCATGGTGAGTCAAGTTGGGACTCAAGAGGAACGAAGGAAACGATCCGGAAAGGAGAAACAACAAGGATGGGCGTATGTACAAGAATTTCTTGGGCGCCAAACCGCCAAGTCTTTCTGGAAGCCCAAAGCCTGTTGAGATAATGGATTGGATCTCCGAAATGGAGATGGTATTTGAAAGTTGCGACTGTAGCAACAAACAGAAGACCGTATTTGCGGTTAGACAACTGAAGACTGGAGTCTTGAGTTGGTGGAAGTTGTTGGCAGATACTATGCCACGAGGAGAAGCCCTGAAAATGTCATGGGAGGAGTTCTTGGAACAGCTGAGGGTGCAGTATTGTTCAGAGATAGATCTGATTGATCTGAACAATGAGTTTCAAAACTTAAAGAAAGGGAAGATGAGCATAGATGACTATGCTACTGCATTTACTGAGAAGATGAAGTTGTTTCCGTACCTAGTGCCGACGGAACTCTCCAAGATTGAGAGGTTTGCTAACGGACTGCCTGCTGACTTTGGTCCGACAGTCAAAATGGCAACCACTCTGAAAACGGCTGTTCGTGCAGCTAAGAATGTGGAGGCCCAGCAGAAGGAAAAGGGTCTGGAAAGAATAGATGTTGGAGAAAAGAGGAAGTTCGATGGAACTTCAGGGTCCAACAAGAAAAACAAGTTCTCGAAGTCTGGTTCGAGGGGAGGTGGAGGTGAAGCGAAATGGTGCGACAAATGTAAGAAGAAGCATCATGGAAGATGTGAGGTGGCGAACACATGCTACAAGTGTGGAAAGCCAGGGCACTATGCCAATGAGTGTACCCTCACAAAGAAAGTTTGCTATGGTTGTGGTGAGGAGGGTCATATGTCAAGGGACTGCCCGAAGAAGAAGGAGGCAGCTAGACCCAACATTCCGCCAAAGCCAAAGGCGAGAGCATTCCAGATGACACTGGAAGCTGCTAAAGATGAAGCTGATGTCGCTTCAGGTACCTTTCTCGTTAACGAATTGCCTGCCCAAATTTTATTTGATTCTGGAGCCAATTACTCCTTTATATCGCATGAATTTGGTAGAAAGCTAGCTTTGCCTGTTGTTAGACTAGATAATGCTTTATTAGTCGAAGTTGCTAGTGGCAAGTTTGTACCTGTTAGCTATCGCATGAAAAACATCTTAATTGATCTGAATGGGAATAAGTTCCACGAGGAATTATTGCCTATCGAACTTAATGGTTTCGACATCGTATTGGGAATGGATTGGCTTAGCGCCAACGACGCCGAAATTTTATGCAAGAAGAAAATAGTCAAAGTAAACCCGCCTGGGAAAGATTCGTTTATGGTGTATGGAGATAAACGCAGAGTGAATTCTGGAATCATTTCATTGATGAAAGCCAGAAAATGTTTGACCAAGGGGTGTACATCGTATTTAGCATTCGTGATTGATGCTAAGAAGGAAAAGAAGGTGATGCAGAATATTCCAGTTGTGTGTGATTATCCGGAAGTATTTCCCGAAGATCTTCCTGGATTACCGCCTGATAGACAAGTGGAATTCCGTATTGACTTGTTGCCAGGAACAACGCCAATTGTGAAAGCACCTTATCGATTAGCACCGACGGAGATGAAGGAACTAATGATGCAACTTCAGGAGTTATTGGACAACGGTTTCATTAGACCTAGTTCATCGCCCTGGGGAGCTCCGGTGTTATTTGTAAAGAAGAAAGATGGAAGTATGAGAATGTGCATCGATTACAGAGAGCTGAACAAGGCAACAATAAAGAATAGATATCCGTTGCCGAGGATTGATGACCTGTTTGATCAATTGCAAGGTTCGAGCTATTTCTCGAAGATCGATCTTAGGTCAGGATATCATCAGCTAAAAGTAAGAGAGCAAGATATCGAGAAGACTGCATTCAGAACTAGATATGGACACTACGAGTTCTTGGTTATGTCGTTTGGACTAACCAATGCTCCAGCAGCGTTCATGGATTTGATGAATAGGGTTTGTAACCCGTTCCTTGATAAATCCGTGATAGTGTTTATAGACGACATTCTGATTTACTCGAAAAGCCAGGAGAAGCATGGCAGACACTTGCGAGAAGTGTTAGAAGTCTTGAAGAAGGAGAAGCTGTATGCTAAGTTCCCCAAATGTGATTTTTGGATTCGTGAAGTCCAATTCTTGGGTCACGTCGTCAACCAAGAAGGGATAATGGTTGATCCAGCGAAGATCGAAGCTGTGACGAAGTGGGAACAACCGAAAAGTCCCACGGAGATTCGAAGCTTTTTAGGATTAGCCGGATATTACCGAAGGTTTATCCAAGGCTTTTCTTCGATCGCTAGTCCATTGTCAGCTTTGACCCACAAAGGAGCTACTTACGCTTGGGGTGAGAAGCATCAGGAAGCATTTGAGAAGCTAAAGAAGAAGTTATGCGAGGCACCGATACTTTCTCTACCCGATGGAGTTGAAGACTTCGCTGTCTATAGCGATGCGTCTGGTGTTGGTTTGGGTTGTGTTTTGACCCAAAGAGAAAAGGTGATAGCATATGCGTCTCGACAGCTGAAAGAGCATGAAAAGAATTACCCGACTCATGATTTGGAGTTGGCAGCGGTAGTTTTCGCTCTGAAAATATGGAGGCATTACCTCTATGGCACGAAGTGCAAACTTTTCACTGATCATAAGAGTCTCCAATACCTCTTTAATCAGAAAGAATTGAATATGAGGCAACGACGCTGGCTAGAATTACTTAAAGACTATGACTGCGAGATACTTTACCACCCCGGTAAAGCTAATGTTGTTGCTGATGCTCTCAGTCGGAAAGTCAATCCCGAAAGGAAGAGGCCAAGAGCGTTGAGAATTGAAGTTGTGTCAACTATTTTGGAAAGTATAAAGAAAGCTCAGAGGGAAGCTTCTGAGAAGAATGACAGAAAGGAGGAATGTTTGGGCAAAACGTTGGTGTTCGGTGTAAACAGTCATGGACTGAAGGTGTTCCAAGATCGGATTTGGATACCTAAGACAGGAGGAGTCAGAGATCTTCTGATGGAAGAAGCTCACAAGACCATGTACTCGATTCATCCGGGTAGCACTAAAATGTATAGGGACCTGAAACCCTACTACTGGTGGCCGACGATGAAGCTTGATGTTGCAAAGTATGTGGCCGAGTGTGTGACTTGTGCGAGAGTCAAGACACAACATCAGAAACCGTACGGGAGTTTAGAACCTTTGCCTGTGCCTATGGGTAAGTGGGAAGACATTGCTATGGATTTTGTCACTAAACTGCCCAGAACAAAGAATGGTCACGACATGATTTGGGTGGTCGTTGATCGATTCACTAAGAGTGCGCATTTCATAGCGGCCAAGGAGAAATGGTCTATGGATAAGCTTGCGAATTCTTACGTGAAGGAAATTGTGAGGCTTCACGGTGTTCCGTTAACGATTGTGTCGGATCGTGATAGCCGTTTCACATCGAGGTTTTGGAAAAGTCTACAAGAGGAATTGGGTACCAAGTTGTGTTTAAGTACAGCTTACCATCCGCAGACTGATGGTCAGAGCGAACGAACGATACAAACACTTGAAGATATGCTGAGAGCATGTACTCTGGAATTCTTAGGTAATTGGGATGAACATTTACCGTTGGTAGAATTTTCCTATAATAATAGTTTCCACTCGAGCATTAAGATGGCACCTTACCAAGCTTTGTATGGACAGAAGTGTCGTACGCCGTCTTGTTGGCTTGAGGCTGGGGAAAAGCAGTTTATGGGACCGGAGTTGGTTCATCAAACTGCTGAAAAGTTGAAAATAATTAGGGAAAGAATGTTAGCGGCTCAGGATCGTCAAAAGAGCTATGCTGACAAAAAGCGAAGACCGATGACTTTTGAAGTTGGAGATTTGGTTTTGCTTAAAGTCTCGCCGTGGAAGGGACTTATAAGATTTGGTAAAAGGGGAAAGTTAAGTCCAAGGTTTATTGGACCGTTTAAAGTTCTTCAGAGGATTGGGAACCAAGCTTACAAGCTCGAACTACCAGAAGAACTGAATGGAATTCATAACACTTTTCATGTGTGTTATTTGAGGAAGTTCACGGGAGAAGTTCCCGACATAATTCCAATTTCTGAATTGAGAATTGATGAGAACAAAAGGTTGATTGAAGAACCAGAGGCAATTGTTGACCGAAAGACTAAGAAATTGCGACGCAAGATGGTTGGGTTAGTGCTTGTCCGATGGAAACACACGAATGGGCCGAATCTCACCTGGGAGACGGAGAGTGACATGATGGGTCGCTATCCGCATTTGTTTGTTGATGTGTGATTCCGGGGACGGAATCATTCTAAGGTGGAGAGAATTGTAACGCCTGTGTTTCCGGGCTTGCCATATTTAGCAATATAATAGTCTAGGTTAACCTTTGTAACCCGTTTTGAAAATAATAAGAATGTATTATTTGAGTATTATGTGTTTTGTGCTTAATTGCTTAATTATGTGGTCTGATTAATTAAGAATAAAAATAAGCGTCAAAATTTAAGTGTAAAATAAACTTAATATCCTTGGTTAATGTTGTAGTAGTCGAAACGAGGTTTCCGAATATATATAGAACGCCCAAATCTGACTTCGTATGAGGAAGTTATGATTTATCGAAGTTCCGGCTTAGCGGTATACAGCCTGAAATACTCGAATTGAGATCGAGCGGTTGTTAGCTGAAGCAATCTAAATGAGAATCGAAGATCTCGTTGTTGGTATCGAAGCGATAAAAAGTTAGGCGAGAATGGACGTCAAACGAAGAAGTTATGAATTTATAACGAAAGTTTCTGTCGCGGCCTATTAAATATAATTAATAAAAATAAAGTCAAAATTAGCCGATGGAGTCTAAACGAAAGTCGTAGAGCATGGTCTCACCTTTCCGTGGATATAAAGAACGTCGAAAACGGAGTTCGTATGAAGAAGTTATGAATTTCCGAAGTTTATTAATCATTTTGTATTTAAATTTAAATCAAAATTCGGAAGCATTATCCGAAGGAGTCACCGATCTGATCCGAGGTACGCCCCGCGTACTCGAGTACGCCCCGCGTACTCCGAGGGATGTCGACACTCGCACTCGAGCACTTCGGATACGTAAGCAATGACGTTTTGGGCAGTACGCCCCGCGTAACGCAGTACGCCCCGCGTACTCCGAGGCTCCAGCCTCTATAAAAGGGGATCCGAAGGCAGCCATAATTCTTGTTCATTTTCTTCTCTTCTCTCTAGTCTTTTGCATCGTTTTTCGTGCCGAAGCTACCCCGAAGCCCCGGTATCATACTCTAGCCCCGAGGCAAGTCCCGAGATCCCGAAGATCCCGAGAAGCGCGGTTCCCGAGTCGAAGCTCTGCCCGCGAGAAGTTCAATTTTCGAGGAGATCTTCCAGATCTGCTGTGGATTACTACTTCTATAAGCCGTAGTGCTGTCCGATCATCTTCTGATCAAGTGAGTGTGTAGTTATTTCTTCTAATACAATAATACGAAGTATTTTATATAAAAATACGTGCTATGTGTATATATTTGGTTGTGTTATGTGTGAATGAGTATTCACTCTCTTCTATCTTATAGATCTGCTTATTTCGTTATGAGATATGTGTTATGTGTGTGTGTGCCTCATCTGTTATGCGATATATGTGTTGATTAAAGCATGCTATACAGGTTTTCTTTAAACTACGTATGAAAATATATATTTTATCTACTAATATGTTGGGTAGAACATGGGTAGATAGTTGGTGTGTAATAAACAGATGAGAGGCCTCGATGTTGTTGTTGTTGTTGATCTAGTTATTCAGCGGAGTATGGATAACGACCATGGACTCTTTCTAGACAGTCCAGTGGAACGCTAGCAGGTTCATAACCTGTAGGTGTTGTGAACGATGTGTTCACCGGTGTACTCTATCCCCCTCATGGTTGCCTTTAGGATATCTATTGTTGAGGAAACCCCTTCGCAGTGATGTCCGTCCCGATGAAAATCCTAGATTAGGTCCCTTGAGATAGTTGTTTTAGGGACATAAAGTGAGGATAACGGGAATGGGTAATCGGGATAGTGATTGGTTGGTGAAATTAAATATAACTTATTTATTGTGGGTTGAAAACCCTATATGCTCACCAGGCTCCCAAGCCTGACCCACTCAGTTTTATTTGTATTACAGGAAGTGGCACAAGGGCGTAAGATGGATGGATCATCTTGTTGTTTTGTTTACAAGTCTGTATATGTATATATTTGTTGAATGACTTGTAATGTTTATCGTTTATGCTTTATGGTCTGTATCGGAACATGACATCCCGAGTTTTGATTATATAATGAAATGCATCTCTTGATGAAATGCTTTGATAAATATTATTTTATCATGTTTTGTTTTGGGAACAAATTCCGCAACTCTTTCAAATCAAAAGGATTTACTCTGAAAATATTTAAAAGCATAAATGAAAATCGGTCTTTTCTGGCCGAGATTTTGGGGATGTCACAGCTGGTCACTCAACCTCTCTCCTCATTTTCTTTCAATCACTCTCATTCCACCAAAGATCCAACTCCAATTTTTCTCTCCAACTTTTCTCTCTAATTCAAGATCCCAAGGCTGATCATCAAGTGTTCTTCCACTCTTGGTAAGTGTAATTCATCCTCCTTGTGATTTTTACACTTCATTCTACTCAAATCATTGATAGCTTATACAAACTCCATAACTATGATGCTAGATTCTCAAAAATCTTCAAGGCATCTCCAAGTGTTCTTGAGTTAAACACCTCCATTCTTCAACAATCATCTACTGAAAACACTTAAGGTGAGTTCATACCCCTACATTTTTATGTTTTCTTAAGTTTTTAGGGGGGGAATACAAGCTGAATCACCAAGAACATAACTAAATTTTTCTAACAGCTTTCATTAGAAAAGTTGGACTCCATTCACGGACTGTTTTGGGCAACTTAAACATTTTTGTTTGAAAAACTGTTTCAGGTGTAAGTAGTTCCAGTTATTAGCACTACTTACACATCTCCATACGATTTTTCTACAATTTATGGTGATTTTTACAAAACTGCCTATCATTTCAAACACCAATCCGGACCAGTCTGTGATTATGGACTTGGTTACACAAGTTAGAGGTCCCTAAAAATTAGGGGAAAATTTATTAACCAACTAGGCTCATTTTCCAAACTCCCAGAAGTTACAGAACTTGATTTGGTCATTTTATGATTTTTCTACAAATTTTCTAATAACAGTTACAGAAAATGTTATAATCAGAAAAGCACTAGCAATTTCAATTTCACCTTGTAACATGTTGAGCAAGGTGTATATTATTATGTGTTTTTGTGTTATTGCAATATATGACATTCTTGTGTTAGTATCTAGACATAAACCAGTTAACAAATGGATTTTTACTAGATAAAGAATAGATTAAACAAAGCATTACTATTAAAGTATACCCATTACACACAAACATTTTATTAAACTATGTTAGGTATAGTTTACGATAGATTTCAAAATGCATACATTTCAGAAGGGTACATTCATACAAAAGGGAAACTTTCATTATGTTAAGTGTAAATTCGTTAATAACTTTGTGAGACATTCACTTCGCATAAATCATAAGTCCTGTATTGTAACCAGAGTCTCCTGGAGGGAGAGCGTGATAGTTGTATATAGATCTATATTGGGCTTGACAACCCACACCAGAGCTGCTTGCAACAGCTAGACCGGCAGGTCTGTGGTGACAAGTGTCATTTCAGTTCTACGACGCCCGAAGAACGTCGTTTTCAGGCCACCTAGGTCATAGTATGGTTATAATAGCTCACGGAAAGTATTAACAAACTTAAGAATTTACGGGAATTTCACTAATATCATACGCGTTTGTATTGAAATAAACTCACGTTATTTTCTGTAAATAAGGAAGATTACTCATACGTTTCAGTCTTTGGATACAAGACTACAGTATCATTTTAAGGAAAATATCGGATTTTCTTCTGGAACAACTATACAATTACATGACAAGGTTTTTTTCATAATTATATACAAAAACTTATGAACTCACCAACCATTGTGTTGACACTTTTTCAAACTACTTGTATTCTCAGGAAATCGCTAAACAGGTAACAAAGTATTTTTGAGGATGGGACGTTGAGGCGTCAAACTTATCATATTTTGTCAACATATTGTAATTGATTTTGAAACATGTAATTCATACAATGATGTAACTCTTTCAATTATATATATGTTGGTTGTGTTTACTTTCATCACTATTACCATTGTTGTTATGATACTACACATGAAGTCCTCCACCCTCAGACATTTCCGCCATCCTAGGTCTGGGGGTGTGACACAAATAAGAGATACGCTTACTAATCAAAGATTCAGTAAGTAATAGACTAAAAAGGTTAAAAAAATCAAATTTTATCGTTTCTTTTTTTACCAACTTAAAATAGTCTTAACATGTATAGAGAATTGATCATTTTGCTATTGATCAACCTAGATGGTATTAAATAAGAAATGCCGAGGTTTCTTTTATAAAAACTGTTAGAATTATAACGACATCATAAATATAAAAAAATAAAAAAAAATAAAAAAAAAAACAAAAACAAAAACAACAGGATTTTCTAAAATGATTTGAAATCCTAAAGTTGATGAGGTCACAAGTGAAGAGGATCATCCAACAGCAAAAACAAACGGATACATGGGTAGCGGATTATTATTGCTAAATAGGAAGGAATTGGTTGCAAACACTTCGTGATTATACCTTTAATGGAACCGATAAAACAGAATTTCTTGAGCCAGACAAACATTCCTCTGTACTCCAATGTGTTTGTTTATATGCATAGTGTACGTGCATGTATTTGGCAAAACGGTATCAAATAAAAGATAAAGTGTTAATTAACGAAAAAAAAAAGCATAATTTTTTTGAAATCAAGTCACAGTTGGTTTATGCCTCTCATGATGATATAGGTACTCCATTAGTCTTTGTCAACCCAGGACACCATCATACGATCTGTTTACAGGAAATTGTCAAATACTTTGCCTTGAATGGATTGCTAATGTTGATGTTCAAAGCAAACCTCTTCCTTCTTCATACTATTACCAGGCTTCCCCTCAATATAGAAAGAAATAAATACAATTTCCTGAAAATTAAGAAAAATATATATTTTCATTCGAAGAATACACCATTTCAGTTTAAAACATGCATATTTATATGTAAGCATTATATAACATGGTAGAAAGGGTCGAAATTTAATCTAGATACCCAATATTGAAAAGATAAAAATAGGCATGAAAGAAGTAATACAAACTATAATATAACTGTAGATGTGTTCATCATCATAGACATCCTTACATTTATTAAGATATGGAAACCGAAGATGATGGGCATGTCACCACATATCCAATATGAACCACTAATGACTTTCCTTCACTCTGCACAAAAACATGTGTTGCCTTAATTTCCATGGTTACACTCTGCACAAAAAACCATGTCTTATCTTTCCGTGGTTACACATCTGAATAACTCGACTTTGCTATATATTGGACCCAACATAAAGCAGTTTTGAAATCACTTGCAGAGGCTCTATATCTAAAATTTAAAAGAAACCAATAAAACACAAAACCTCAGTACAAAAAGATGCAGACTCATTTAAATAATCGAAACATGCAACTTCAAGCATACATCATCGATACACAGATAAAAGAGAAAGTAGAGGCGGCAAGAAGGGAGCAGGAGAGCTGTCGCAAGAAGGGGAATCGTAGGTGGGGCAAGATGAATATAACAAAACTGTTCCTCAGTAAATGTTTAAGTATTTATAATTTCTGAATTTTCTTAGGCTAATCATAATCATAGTTTACTAATAAATAGAAGGATGGGCGAAATCATATCGCATAAGCTGCTGTAGCACAACTAACTTCTTTCGAAAATTCGGCTCTTCTAACACAAAGTCCTGGCAGCGGCAAAAATATTTTTTTTTATATTAGATTGGTTTTGAATTTGAAGTATATATAAATTCTAAAACAAAACAATGGAAAATAAGTTGTATTCACACAGTAAATACTAATTTTCAACACATTTAACTTTAATTAATAGATGTTTCTCCTTAGTCCTTGTCATTTAAATAACATGTAAAAATAACAAAACAACTATTAAATTTTTTTTTTTTTGAACCGGCAAATATATTAAAATAAGGACCCTAGCAAGGAGCTAGGGACCGAAAGTACAGACACATATAAAACATATAACAAAAAGAGGGACACCAATTATGTACAACTTAATGGTGACATACACCACTTAACCCAATCATCACATTCCCCTCGTTTCTTCCTATATTTCCTCCAAGTGAATACAGTGGCCTTAATAGTGTCCACAATTTTCGCCGGTTTCGAAATCACACCTCTAAATAGTCGATCATTTCTATCCTTCCAAAGGCTCCACAATGTTCCATATAATATACAAGCCAACAACTCTTTCTTTTTAGGACAATGGCCCCAATTACGAGCGAAGGCAAGCACTTCATTTACTCCTGTAAACTGATTGACAGGAATGTCACACCAATTTAACACCACATTTATCGTATCTCTCGCCAAGGTACATGAGGTGAGGATGTGGCCTACCGACTCCTCTTTGTTTCTGCACAGCCCACACAATATGGAGGGGACGGGAATGTTTCTCTTTTGTAATGCCTCTGCCGATGGTATTTGTCCCTGCTTCGCCCGCCATATAAAGCTCACCACTTTTTTAGGGGCTGAATTTAGCCACCAGAAATCCCCATCACTGATTGGATGTGATGCTCTATCCAATTGACTCTGGAGTTTCGCCACGCTAAAATTCCCATCAACCACAAATTCGGATCTCCATATCGTTCCCCCATCATTAGAGTATAAAATATCCTTCACCCCCATGTTTAGTTTCCAAAGACCATTTTTTACCCTATCAATACTTGACCATACCCCGCTTGCCTTCCTCTTTGAAAAACAATACCAGGGTCGGTTAGTATGATTATGGATACCCTTAATAATTCGGACCCAAAGAGCTTGAGGGCTTGTTTTGAACTTCCACCACCATTTTGCTAGTAGAGCCAAGTTTAAGTCCCTTAAAGAACCGAGAACCACCCCTCCTACTTCTTTTGGAGCCTTCAACTTGTCCCATGAAACCCAATGTACTGCCGCCTTCTCCGATCCACCCCTCCAAAGAAATTGCCTTTGAATCATTTCTAATTCTTCTATTATTCCTAATGGGGCAGCGAATAATGATAGATAAAAGGTTGGGAAGTTCCCAAGGACTGATTTCACCAAAGTCATTCTTCCACTAAAGCTCAATGTCTTGGCCTTCCACATTGAGAGTTTGGAGCGGAATTTATCTACAATCGGCTTATATTACTCTGTAAATCCTTATTGTCTTTTCGAATTATGCGCAAGTATAATTAATGATTTGTTTTGCAACAATTCTTAAATATGCTGGTGATGAAAATAATTTGCACTTGTTTATCTCTTTCATACTTTTTTCATATCTTCTTGAATTTTAGCAAGTATAATATAATGACTAGTTAAGAATAATACCCTAAATACCACGACGATGAAAATAATCCATACATGTGTTTTCCGTGTTTTTATATGTAACGTCCTAAAAAAATGAAATATCCAGATATTTACTTGTCAAATTTAAAGTGCCAATCACTCCTCATACTCTGGGGACCATGTGCAATTTAAGAACTTATTAAATTACCTAACGAGGGTCCTATGCTCTCTATCTTCCAATATGCTGATGATACAATATTTTTGGGTGAGTGGTCTCAACAAAACGCAAGGAATCTTATGAGAATCTTAACCTGCTTTTATGTGTCTTCCGGGCTCAAGGTAAATATTGATAAAGCTAAATGATGGGTGTGGGGGTTTAGAGCTAGTAGCAATATTTGTCTTTGAAAAGAGGTGGTGGTGGCGATTTATGGTGAAAACGGTGGGTTGGGTTTGAACTTTGAATCAACCTGTCTATATATCTTAGAGGCACTGTTTGGGGAAGAATTTGCAGACTTAAATTGGATCTTGAGGGATTCAATTTGGACCTCATAAACCTTCTTTACGACTGTTGACAACCCCAGATATGGTGGTAGATGGTGTTGGGCTGTTGAAGGAGGGTTTGACTACTCTGTTAGGTCGCTTAGGAGAGCAATTGACAGTTGGAACTAGGGGTGCAAACGAGTCGAGCCGAGCCCGAGCCTGGTCAGGCTCGATTCGGGCTCGTTTAAGTTATGTGAGGCTCGAGCTCGAGCTCGGGTCGATTCGAGCTTCTTGTACTGAGCTCGGCTCGAGCTCGTAAATAATTATACAAGCTCGATTTGGGCTCGAGCTTAGCTCGTTTTTTGTCTGACATGCCTAAATAAGCTTAAGCTCGACTCGAGCTCGTTAAGAAGTTCGTTTACTAATACCCTAAATCCCTAATCCCGAAACATGTTTTTATTTTAATATATAAAAATAATAATAAATTATTTTATATAAAGGCTCGTTTAGGCTCGCGAGCCTAATCGAGCTTAGTGACATGACATAGGCTCGAGCTCGTTTAAAAAACGAGCTTAATATTAAGTTCGAGCTCGGCTCGGGCTCGTTTAAAATTGGTTTCGAGTCAAGCTTTTATCGATCCGATCCTGAGTAGCTCACGAGTAGTTTGGCTCGTTTGCACCCCTAGTTGGAACCTGTCCACCGTTTGGTCCAAGATGCATGGTTCCTTGCAAAGTCAATGTTTTTGTATGGAGAGCTCGTCTGCCAACTAGGAGGAATCTTGATATCAAAGGTATTTCAATTCCTTCTAATATGTGCCTGTGGTGCAATAGGTTCGAGGACACAAAGACCCATCTCTTCCTGGAGTGCTCGTATCAAATCTGGCAGGTGTTGTCTTGATCAGCAATCTTTTATACAAAGCTGGAGGGGCAGGAATAGATATGAAGACATTTAACAAAATGGAGGCTGTCATAAGAGCTTATCTTTGGGTTCTTTGGAAAATATAGGAATGAGGCAATTTTTTAAGGGTAAATATTCGAAATGTAACGCTCAATTAGTTGCTGAGGTTGAATATGTTTCTTTTCTTTGGTTTAGTTGTAAGGGAAAGAAATTTGGGCAGGATACTTGGGATAAATGGACTGCCACCATGTTGTAATCGTTTGTTGTTCTAGCTTCTTGTTAGTTTTTTTTTTTTTTGAAGTCTTGTTGTTAAAAAATAAGGTCTTAAAATTCAAAACTAACAAAGACAACTTATTAATATATAAGAATTTCCAATATTGTCAAAATCATAAATAACGTTAAAACATACATTCTAAAATTAAGTAATATGAGCGGTTGATTTTCAAAATTGTTCTTTTTTAAGGAACCAAGGGCCTTTTAAATAAGAGATTAAAAAATTAATACAAATAACCTCTTATATTATTAAGCTTGGAAAAATCAAACAATGGTATGGGAAAAGAATTATACAAGCCAATTTGTAAAGGAAGTGGCCTTTATAATTCATTAAAATTAGAAAATACAAAATAAAACTCCATTAAGAAGCTTGTGCTATAAGAAATGAGAATTGAGCCGCAAACCTTCAAGTTTGATTCAAATGCTTCGACCATATAATCTATAATGACTTTTGGTTAAACATTCGAAACTTCTTATATTTAAGTACGCCGCTAAAGGCCATGTACTGTCGCACACCCATGACATTGCCCTCGTGCCAATTCTACTACGTATATGTTTCGGGGAGTTGCAACAAAACTTTTTGAAAATTATATCTTGTATACGCCAAACATAACATATGCAAATATGTTAAAATATTCCTATAATATGATAAAAGTATACGACAAAATAATATAAAGGTTTACTCACAAGAATTTTTTTTTATGGATAAATACATATGTTGAAAGTTATAAGTTACAGGGATTGGATATGATTTTTTAAAACTAATTGGTATTGAAGATATTAAAGAAATAAAGAAGTGTTGGCTTACATAAAAAAAATGCTCATTTTCTACTTGTGTTAAAAGAAATATGAAACTTTAAATACAAAATTGTAAAAATGGTCCCTCTGATTGGTAAAATTATGTAGTTTTGGTCAAAAAAAATTTAGTGGTACACCAATGGTCCAAAATTGGATCTTTTTGTTGGTTTTGATCCCTATCAACATGAAAAGACCATTATACCCGTTATATTTGTTTTTTAATTATTTTGTATTTATTTTACTGTTTTTAATTAAATAAAAATAAAAAATGGGCCACCCCTCTCTCTCTCTATACGACCCCTTCTACCAACTCTTCCCATTCCTATAGATTAAATCCACCACCACCACCTTCCCATGATCGGATCTAAACAATGAAACCAAGCAACAAGTAGTATTTATGACGCCCTTCGTCAAAGCTATGGTTTGCTAAACAGAGTCACGGCCAGAGTTAGAGTTTGCATATCGAAGCTAGGGTTCGCAAAAGAAATGTGAAGAACACCTACTCAACCACCACCCATGCCTGCCTCCATTCTAACTGAATCACTACAAACCCTGTTTTATATATTTCTTAAATCAGTGTGGGTTTGATTTCAAGAGTTTTGGCCATGGATGTGTAGGTCTATGTATGTTGATTTCAAGCTTTTTTGTCAACCGTTGATGGAGGATGACAATTATCGTTACAACAGTATCCAGTTAGACGGAGGTGGAAACGGAAAGGAAGACCAAGGCAGGTGATGCAAGTGGTGACAGAGAAGGCAGGCAGCGAAATTGGCAGATTAGGCGGTGGGAGGTGGGTTGTTGTCGTCGTCGGAGGCAAGGCGTGCGGTGGAGGTTAGGTTTACCAAGACAGTATGAAGAAGGAAGATCAAGAGAGTGAGAGGGGTGTGGATTGGGGACGATGACTTAAGTGGGGCATTTATGTGTTTTTTTTATTTAATTTAAAAAATAAGAAACCTTAGGAAAATAGATAAAACAAAATAAAAAAAAATAATTCTAGAGGCATATTCATCATTTTAGGTTGGGTGTGGACCAAAACCACACAAAAATATCAACCATATGGACCAAAACCACACAATGTATCCAAAATTGGACCACTAATACACCATTATATTTTTTTGCAATTTTGTCAACTTTAAAACATTTTCGGGGACATGGTTTACTTTTCTAAAGATGATCTATTATTTAAAGTGAAAATGACCAAAATAGCCAATTTGTAAAAGCTTTTACCATAAATACACACAAAAATGGGAAACGACATAAATTGTTAAAATTTTCGTTAAAGACACGCAACAATGAATTTTCTAACATGTGCCCTAAGGACATATATAAGAAACATTAATTATAACAAATATTATCATAATTAAATATAAAATACATTAATTATAAAGATTATTACCATAATTCAATGTAAGATATATTAATAATTTTCATAATAAATGCATTTCATATTTAATTATGGTAATATTTTTCATAATGAATGTTTTTTATATGTGCTTTTAGGACAATATTAGAAAATCCCTTTGGAACAATTACTAAATATGAATGTGATGAAACTAATTCACACTTGTTTATGTCTTTCATATTGTTTTCACATCTTCTTGAATTTTAGCAAGTATAAAGATTAGTTAACAATAATACCCTAAATACCATAACGATGAAAACATTCCATACATGTTTGTGTTTTACGGTGTTTTCATATGTAACCGCCTAAAAAATGAAATATTCAAATATTTACTTGTCAATTTAAAGTGTCAGTCACTTCACTTCCCATACTTTGGGGACCATGTGCTATTTCAGAAAGTTAGGTCTTAGAATTCAAAACTAATAGACAAACCTCCCTATACTGATAAAAAAAGAAAAAAAAATTATCATTTGTCATTTTCTTAAAGCTTATTTGTTACGTGGCAAATCCTTAGAAATCCTTATATTTTATTAATTACAACACTAGTTGTGTGATTCGTATGTTATACGGGTTGGATAAAACAAAAAAAAAATATGAAGGTTTAAATAAAAATTTATTTAAATTTTAAATTTTAAATTTGAATTTAAAAGAAAACATATTCAATAGTATATGGGTTGTAATATTGTAATTTAATGGTTATTTTTAAATAAGGTAATTATTAATTGAGGTGTAAATATGATGTGTTATTTAAAAAAAAGATAAACAATGAGAAAATGACACATGGAAAAAAACATTTATTCAAAAATACCAAAAAATGACATGTGTCCAAATTAATGAGAGAGTGACATGTGGCAAAACTATTTTTATTTATTAGGGAGGATTAAATTAAATAGAATAGATTAAATTGTTTAGTTTTTAATATCACCTTAATTATGGAAATAGATTTAAAAGAATCAAAGTAACATATAAATATAAATATAACTGTCAAATCTTGATAGGAATAAGAATCAAACTCAATAAAATAAAATAAAAAACTTATGATTCATAATATAAGTATAAAATAAATCAAGATTCCAAGTAAGTATTACAACGAAAAAAAAATCTTAAAGTGTTTGAAATAAAATCTAAAATTCGACATCACTTTCAATTTTAAAAAACCTTTATTAATAATAATTAAAAAAACAGTATAATTTCCATAAAAATCAGTTTAAATAATAAGTAAGATAAGAAATCATCATTTATACTATGCATGTAATGTCTTTCTAAAATTAAAAAAGCTTTGATTCATATTAAAAGTATAAAATATAGTTTATTCTTAACACCTCGTTCCCGAGTTTAACAAAAGAAAAAAAGAGAAGAGAAAAGAATGTCACGAGAGAAAAGAAGGGAAAGGAAAGGAAAACAAAATTTTCTTTTGTGTTCCTGAGTTGGAGAGAAGTGGAAGGAAAATGAATCATTTTATTCTTTCTTTCCAAATCCTCCCAAATCGGAAAGAAAGTTAGGAGAGAAAGTGATCCTCCCATTTCCCTACACTTCCTTCCAATTTCCCCCTTTAATGAAACTCGGGAACACCAATTTCTTTTATTTTCTTCTCATTTCCACCCATTTCCTTTCCTTTCTCTCCTTAAGTTGAACTCGGGAACGGGGTGTAAGTGTATTTTGTAATTTGTCATATGTTTTCATAAGATTTTATTACAATAACTTAATTTTTTATTTTCCCATATACTAATTTTCATTTACAATCAATTGGTTGTTTTTTTTTTGTTATATCAAATTTATATTTCATTATATAATATCATCATTTTTTTCATTACGTGTAATTTTAAAAATTACACGTGAAGAATGCCCCATATATCTTATTTTCAAGTATTTATTTGAAGTAACCATTATAATGCAAAATAAATTTTACATCACCTTATTAATTATTAAATACTTTATTAATTATTATCATTTTTATTTATTAATACTTGTTTAATTTTATAACCGTAGTTTTTACGGATTATAACCTAGTTCATAATATAATAATTTCCAACATTGTCAAAATCATAAATAACGTTAAAACATACGTTCTGAAATTAAGTAATATGAGTGGTTGATTTTCAAATTGATCTTTTTTAAGGAGCCTAATGCCTTTTAAATAAGAGATTAAAAATTTAATACAGATAACCTCTTATATTAATAAGCTTGGAAAAACCAAACAATGGAATTGGAAAAGAATTATGCAAGCCAATTTGTAAACGAAGTGACCTTTATAATTCATAAAAATTAGAACATACAAAAAAAAAACTCCATTAAGCAGCTTGTATTATAAGAAAGGAGAATTGAACCGCAGTTCAAGTTTGAGTCAAATGCTTCGACCATACGATCTATAATGGCTTTTTGATTAAACAATCAAAGCTTTTATAGGCCTAATGCCGTTGAAGGCCATGTATACTGTCACACACCCATGACATTGCCCTCGTGCCAATTCTACTACGGTATATGTTTCGGGGAGTTGCAACAAAACTTTTTAAAAATTATATCTTGTATACGACAAACATAACATATGCAAATATGTTAAAGTATTCTTATAATATGATAAATGTATATGAGAAAATAATATAAATTAAGTTTTAGTGGCAAGAAATTTTTTTATGGATAAATACATATGTTAAAAGGTATAAGTTACAGGGATTAGATATGATTTTTTAAAACTAACTAGTATTAAAGATATTTAAGAAATAAAGAAGTGTTGGCTTATATAAAAAAGATGCTCATTTTCTAGTTGTGTTAAAAGAAATATGAAACTTTAAATATTTTCGGGTCATATTTTAGTTTTCTAAAGATGATCTAATATTTAAAGAGAAAATGAAAAAAAAAAAAAAAAAAAAAAAAAAAAAAAAAAAAAATTTAAAAACTTTATCTTAAAATACCCACATAAATGGAAAACAGCCTAAATAGTCAAAATTTTCTTTGATGGCCATCTGCAAAAAAAACTAGGTCATCTGCAGAGTTTTTCTTTTTTTTTTTTTTCCGACATCGTTTTGCGACATGTGAACTGCGAAAATATCAATAGCCATAAAACATCAGTTAGTATCACATCCTCCTTAATAAATAAATAATTTTTTGCTACATGTCACATTTTCATTGATTTGGCCATATGGCATTTTGTGGTTATTTACAACTAATTTTTTTTCACATGACATTTTATGGTTTTTTTCATTTTATTAATTCTATATAATATTTAAATGTAATAATAAATGCATATCATTTTCATTAATTCACTTCCTTCTAATTTCAAATTTTTTAAATTAAAGTTTCATTAGTTTCTTTTGTTTATTTATCTAAATTATTTGTTCAATTTAAAAAATACAAACAATTTAATTTTAATAATTCAATATTTTTCTTTTAAATTTAAACTTCTCAAATGTTTAGAATTTTATATTTTTTTTCTTTAAAATGAACTCATATAATACATGGGTCTTACACCTAATATAACAATAATCAACTATAAATATAAGAATAATCAACTATACATCTCAGTTACGCCAGCTTATTAACACGTATAACACTAACATGCTATAAACCTCAGCTACACCCGCTTATTAACTCGTTTAGCAATAAACTTCTAGACATTTCAACTACACCAGTTAATTAACTCATACAATACCAATTAACGGTAATTTAAATATTATAGTTAGGATAATCACCACATATCTAATTATTAATTATCTAGAAAAGAACTATGGTTACTCACCTTGTGATGTTTTATCGTATATGTCTTTAATTCTTGAAGTCCCATTCCTGCTTCCACTCTCGTAGTTTCAATGACTATCAAATTAATACACCAACTTGAGTATTACAACTCAAGATACAACTAATTTCCATATCAACTTAATTCAACAACTCCACCATATTTATAGGGCTTAATCTCATGATTAACACTTGTTATACTTCACAAATAACTTGTGTAAATATCTTAATCCATCAAGACATAAGTTCGGTTTCACTTATCTATAAAATCACCCAAACTAGCGTTTATAGTAATCTTCTCATTTCAACTAATTAACCATAAATTTTACATATAGCCCTTGAAATATAATTACCAAGCCTAATTACAAAAATATCAATAAATTTTCTTTCCATGGAAGCATACAAGAACAAGGTTTCATCACTCTTGCAAATCCCACCATGAAAGTTGTAACGTCCCAAATTCCAACTCAAAATTTTCATTTATAATAATAATGAAACCATACCAATTTCATTCTAAAGATAGATAACTAAAAAAGGTATAAATTTAACAATTTCAAAAGCCATATATCAAAGTAACAAAAATGAAAGTTGTAAAGTTTAGAAATCTCCAATGGATGCAATGTAATCAAGTTGCGCTCTTTCCTTTGATGTGAGGACAACCTGAAACATTTTACACTTAAAACCGTAAGCACAAAACTTAGTGAATTCCCCAAGATACCACATACAACATAGAATAGTGGGCCTAGCCCAAAGGGTCCAACCCAACGAAGCATATATATATATATATATATATATATATATATATATATATATGGGCCCAACCCTAGGGTCCAACCCAACATGTACGTAAGCATACAAGCAACAAGCATGAATTGAGACCTAGTGTCCTACATAGTATAGTGAGAAGACTCAGCAGGATCAAAAAGTTGAATCTAACTACACGGAGTCCTAAAGAATCAGCTACATGAACTGCCTAAACCAATCATAAGTCAAACATCAGTCTACAACCTAAAACCTTTTTGTTTCACTAAAAGTCAAAGTGGTCAAGAAGTCCAAAACACCAACCTACACTAGATCTATGGATAAAAGCACATAAATCTTGGATCTTGAAATTTACAAATGTCCAAGGATGAAGGTTGAAAACTCAAAATGGAATGCTTCCATAATCAATCTTCCTTCTTTCTTCACTTAAAAGCATCAAAACTACACAAAGAATGATTCTATGAGATAGGATGAGCTTCAAAGCTTCAAGAAAAGACCTTTTTATTCATGCTTATTTTAAAACAGAGTTTACTTATAACTGTGGAATTTTTCCCATAAAATTATTTTCGAAGAAATGTTTTTCATTGATTACTAAAACTTGGGATTTCATAACTGGGATAAGAAACATAAGCATAAACGTAGTTTTTGTGACATGCTCTTCAGGGATTGGTCGTTTGTTGACGAGTTGGTTTTGGAGGCTTACTTAAGAACACAATACAGAAGAATCGTTAAAGGACGACCGGGGGTTCTCCCGGGACGCCACTCCTGTGATCAAGTTAGCTTTCTTTCTGAGATAGATTTAGGTAAAATTTTATATGGAAGAAGATCATCCCCTTCCTTGGGCAAGAAGGGATCCTTTTATATCTATTGCTAACGGAATGGGGTGACTCTTCCTATGTGGGAGTGAGACGTGGCACTTTCCTACTGGGAGAAGTACACTCACATCGTCTAATAGCCAGATGACATCAGTTTTGGGCGTCATTGGGCTCTTTGTTATGACCTGATTGGTCATGAGAGAATGAGAGGATCACAAGGAATATTCTTCCTCGTGGGGGAAAGTGAGTTGTTATCATGGTACTGGCCTGTCCGGGCTAAGACCGAGACCCAGTCAAGGCCCTAGCGAGATAACGTCCCGTCAATGCTTTCCATCAGATTTAACGTGGTCGCATACAATAACATTAACAACATTACTGGCCTTACAACATCTAATGACCTACATTTCCTTTAATCTCTCATCAGATCCAAATATCAAATACCTTTGTATCGATACCTGTGATACAAAGAAACTGAGTAGGTTAGGTTGGGAAACATGGTGAACAAATAGGGTTTTCAACCCACACTATTATAATTAAAATTATTATAATTATATGTTTTGCATTAACAAATAACCCCATTACTCATTCTCGTTATTATCACTCCTTGATCCTAAACCGGCGGTTTCAAGGGATCTATTCTAAAGGATCTCTAACTGAATAATACTGCTTCGGGGATTCCATAGCAATATATGCTAATAAGACAACTATGGGTGAATAGAATACCTACATGAATAATTCATTCATACATACAGTTCGTAGTCATGTGTGTATGAGTTTCCAACATCTACAGGTCGAGGACTGCCCATGTATAGTTTAATAACAACTACAGGTCGTAGACATGTCCGTGTACGATTCATCAATGCCTACAGGTCATACACATGTTCGTAGAACAATTTATTAACATCTACAAGCTGCAAAACATGTCCATGTATGTCTTATAAACATTTTGTAACAACGCAAATTTTCAAACAAATTTTTCATTTTAAGAATAAAGTATTTTCCATTCAAAACAAGGCATAAATGATTTAAGTGTCATGTCAAATACAATTTGTCTAAATCCCAAGATCATAAAAACATCCTTCAGTGTGTACAGATCACGCCGGCGCCTTCCCACGGTCCTCGCTAGTACCTGAAACACATACATAACAACTGTAAGCATAAATGCTTAGTGAGTTCCCTAATATACAACTTACGCACATACGCCTTTCCAGGCCCTAACCTTTCGGTCCCTGTATCTCAGGGGACTTCCGTCCCTGCTGGGTAAACCTTCCGGTCCTACCCACGCCAACCTTACGGTCCAGATTACACAACGCCTTCCGGCCCATAACATGATGCCTTCCGGCCCACATAAACATACAGAGCACTCATAACGAATATCTTATCACATATAGCACATACATCACATATCATAGCCGACCTTCCGGTCGTACAGTCAAACCCTCCCGGGTATAGTATAGTGAGAAGACTCACCTCGTGAATGCTGAAAGCTAGCAAATCCTGAAATCACTCGTGCACAATCCGCCGAGCTACAATCTCCCTATAACATCATATATCTCTTATTAACACTTATATCTTCTAAGTTTGACTATCCCTAAGAAGTCAGACTTAGGTCAACTCTGGTCAACGGTCAACGGTCAACGGTCAACTCGACCGGACTCGACGAGTGCCATGGCGACTCGGCGAGTCTAGACGTCCTCCAATTCTCTAAGATTCCCCTTCTACTCGTCGAGTATCCTCCTTGACCCGACGAGTTACTCCTGGAAGAATCGCGGGGCCACCCCGACTCAACTCGCCGAGTCTAAAGAACAACTCGACGAGTCCCAGTTAATCTTCAAGCTACTCGCCGAGTCTGTTCATCAAACTCAGCGAGTCCATGCCATGCAACCGCTCAAACTGCTTCCTAAGGTCAGAACTGCTCCGACCATTCATAGTTCTGGCCTTCCTAGACTGATCCATCACGTAAGGTCCTCATTTCGGTGCTCATGATACACCCCATGACTTATAATTTACATTTGACCTAAGGCATAAGGATTCCAATCCAAAACCCCCCATCAATTCCCGAAATGCTCAAGCATGGGACATTCTGGACCTCCAAAGGTCCCAATACAGGGTTCCAATCGTTTGGGGGACTAGGGTAACATTCAATCTAGTCACAAAAGGGTTCCATAAACCCTAAATCCATAAACACCTCAACATAACAGAGTATACTCGAATTCTTACCTGGATGATGTACTCTTCTGTGTCCCCAATCTTCAGGACGTGACTCCCTTGTTGTTTCCCTTAGCCCAGCCCTTCTCTTCCTTGCACAACAACTCCTCCAAAGTCAACAATGGCCTTTAACCTTGCTCCAGATGCACACAATCGATTTAGGGTTTCTCTCAGAAGGCTAAAATGAACAATGACGGCTAATGAGTGCCTCTTATACGTCCCAAACCTGAACGGTTAGGGTTTTCGCTAAACAGCGTAGACTCGCCGAGTCCATATCTGGACTCGTCGAGTCCAGTCGCGAACCCGCGACCAGGTCTGCGATCTTACTCGGCGAGTCTAGGCTCCAACTCGCCGAGTCCCCTCTTAAAACACCTCAAAATATAATTATAACAATACCTGAAATTCCGGGCTGTTACACATTTAAAGGTTGAAAGCTTATCCATGTTTGACATGACTTGTCTAGAATAGTATGTGGTCATCAGTACCCTACTGGGTGTCTACACAGCTAGTTTGTTAGTACTTTAAGAGTTTGGGTCTCTCATCATTATTTTTATTTCTCTTTACCCTTCAGTACCCCATATATCATAAGTATTAAAATACATATATTGTTAAATAAAAATCAGCTCATATAATTTCATCCTACAATTTTTATAGCCCTTTTATTAGCAATAATGGTTGGTGTGCATGCATTAGATGATGTCAAAAGGGATAAATTGCAATCTTTTTCAAAGTGGGACACAAGCTCCACCCTCATCTCTCGTATATGCAAAAGACATGAATTCTTTTATCATAGAAATTAACAAACTTATTTTTTTGCAAATTTTGAAATTTTAATATGATCTTGCATTCACGAAGACAAAAATAGGTACTTGGATCAACTCGAGATGGATTTTACAAATAATACAACTACATATTTTGGATAAAGGTTGACAAGATAAAACTATGGACTTCTTAACACTACCACATTTTCCCCAAATCCTAATTACTACATATATTTCTATCAAATTTCATTTTTTTCCAACACGTTTGAAGGTTTTTAAAAGGGCTACCAATGAGCTGAGTCAAGCTCAAGTCTGACTAGGCTTGGGCTCGGCTCGTTTAAATATTTATAGGCTCGAGCTCGAGCTCGACTCGTTTCGAGCTTTTTGGTACAAAGCTCAAGATCGGCTCGTTAAGAATTGTATGGGCTCGAGCTCGATTTGGGCTCGAATCGTATACGGTATACTCTAATTTCCTAAAATGGTATTTATTAAATTATTATTTATTTTAATATATAAAAATAAAAATAAATTTTTTATTATATATATGTAGCCTCGTTTAGGCTCGCGAGCTTAATCGAGCCAAGCAACAGAGGCTCGAGCTCGAGCTCGACTCGGGCTCGTTTAAAATCGATCTCGAGTCAAGCTTTTAACGATTCGATCTTAAGTAGCTCACGAGTAGTTTGGCTTGCACCTCTAGTTTTTAGCAATATTTATCCATCACTATTCGGTTCTATTAGACTGGGAAACTTTATGATGTATATTATATATTTTGTAATTCTCATGGTACTAAAATATAACATTTGTAAGTATATATTTATATTCTAGTCAGTGAGAAAGGGGAGACACGTTGAATATTTTACAATCCATTATGGTATCAGAGCGATACCTCTGATCTCCCCAACAACCCTAGCAGCCAAAAACTCAAGTCACGACTCCAGTTACAACATCGATTCCCTTCTCATCTTCTTTTCATTCTCAGCACTTGTAATTCTATCTTCATTAGTAGCATTCCATCTTCCAATCAGAACCTGATTTTGATTTTTTTACATCTGATTTATCTTCATTATCTCCTCATTCATCTTCTTCTCTAACGCTCGAATGGCTAATCTACATCCTGCTCTTACAGTTACCAAAATCAGGAATTTCATTCCCATTGTGTTGGACCAGGATGTTGGGCAATACACAACATGGGTGGAACTCTTCAAGATCCACTGTCGCGCCCATGATGTAATTAATCACATCATTCCCGCTGAAGGATCTTCATCTAAATCACCCGGTGATAAAGATAAAGAAAAGATGGATGACAAAGTTCCATGGAAACGATTAGATTCTTTAGTTCTACAATGGATTCCCAATACAATCTCTACGGATTTACTAATCACCATTCTCAAGCCAGATTCTACTGCTGAACAGGCATGGAAAGCCTTGGAGAATATATTCATTGATAGCAAGCCTTCAAGAGCCTTATACTTGGAAAACTGGTTCTCTAATGTCCGATTAGAATCTTTTCCCAATGTTTTTGCCTACTGTTAAGAGTTAAAAACTCTATCTGATCAACTCTCAAATGTTGATGCACCGGTTTTTAAGGATCGGTTGGTGCTACAATTGATTGCCGGTCTTGGTGAAAAATATGAAAACATAGCAACACACTTGCAACAAACCTCTCCCCTGCCTGATTTTTATACAACAAGGTCCAAACTTATATTTAGAAGAAACCCGAAAAGCCCACATTGCAGCCACATCTTCTACTGCGCTGCTTGCTGCCTCAGAAAAAGCTCCTGCAGCAGCCCAACAATCCATCGAGCAGGCTATGTACACCATGACTCTCAATCCTGATCAAAATTGGTATTTGGACTTTGGGGCTACAAATCACATGTCAAACAATACAGGTAACATTTCCCGTTATTTCAATAATGGTATACAAAACAACATAGTTATTGGCAACGGTTTTCAAATCCCAATTCATGGCACCGGTCGCACAACCTTACCACCACCCTTTCCACCTTTACAACTCAAAAATATTCTTCACGCACCTAAGCTAATCAAAAACCTTTTGTCTGTTCGTCGTTTAACCACTGATAACAATATATCCACTGAATTTGACCCTTTTGGCTTTCTTATGAAGGACTTTCAGACGCGGAGTCCTATCCTCCGATGTAACAGCACTGGAGATCTCTATCCTCTATCACCGCCATCTACTCAAGTCACTCCTCCTTCCACTTTTGATGCCCTGTCTCAAGACTTATGGCATCGCCGCTTGGGGCATCCTAGTTCATCATTATTGCGTGTTTTGAATAAGAACAACTTTATTTATGTCGGCAAATTTTCTGATAAACATTTATGTCAATCTTGTGTGTTTGGTAAACATATAAAATTGTCTTTTTTATAGTTCTTTGACTTACACCTCAATGCCATTTGACATAATGCATAGTGATTTATGGACCTCCCCGGTTGCAAGCATCGGAGGTCATCGATATTACCTCTTTTTCCTTGATGATTATACCAACTATCTTTGGACATTCCCATTAAGTAATAAATCACATGTCTATTCCACATTTCTAAATTTCTCCAAATTTATCAAGACTCAATTTGAGCGTGATATTAAATAGTCTCAATGTGATAACAGAACCGAGTACAATAATAAATCCTTTCATGATTTTTGTACTAAAAACGGAATGGTTTTCCGTTTTTCATGCCCCTACACTTCACCATAAAATGGTAAAGCCGAAAGTAAAATTCGATCAATTAATAATATAATTCAGACTTTACTTACACATGCCTCTCTTCCCCCCACCTTTTGGCATCATGCACTCCAGATGGCCACATATCTTCTAAATAGTCTACCTACTAAAACCAAAAACTATTCCACTCCTACATACTTGCTATACCGCAAACATCCAACATACCATTCCCCTATTACCTTCCACTTCCATTCACAAACTTCAAAATCGATCCACCCCGTGTGTTTTCCTTGGTTACCCCTCTGATCATAGGGGATACAAATGCTACGAACTGTCAACACACAAAATCATTATCACAAGACATGTCGTCTTTGATGAACATGTTTTTCCTATTGCTACTCGCCACTCCATCCCTTCATCTTATGAATTTATCCACTCGTCTTCCGATGACCTACATCCCGCCATATGGAAATCAGTTTATATGAATCAAAATACTACCCCACCACCTCTACCTCCAAACCAACACACTACTGCACATCCTTCATCTTCTACCCCACCCCCACCCCATCACCTTCCTCCCCTCCTCCTCCTCCTCGCTCTGACGCGGCCTGAAAGTACCTGAGACATGAAAAGTAATGTTGTTATCAGAAATTGAACGAGTATCACAGGTAATAAATAAACTATTTTACAAATTTTCTCCCATTCTTGGGTATTATTGAGAGTATAAATATTAAATTAAAAAGTGTGAAATAATAATTTTTTTAGGATTATAAAGTGCATAGAGATGAGATACATACAAAATTGGTGCAAATAATAAGGGAAAGGTTGTTAGTTCATCTTTGTGGATTACCTCAAATCATTGAAACATGGAATTGATCAGATGAAACTGATGTACAACCTAGTCAATTTGCTAAATCACTCACCAAGGTAATAAATATATATGTATTTTTTTAATTTCATTTTTTATAATAATGTTACTTCTTTATTGGTAAATATGTAATTGATTTTTAGGAAGTTGGATATCTTCAACGTATGCTTTCACGAACTTTGCATGAAGCTGATGTTCAAGAAATGTTCAAGTGAGCCTTTTTTTTAACGTGTGCTCGGGCATCCTATCAACTTGTTCATAGTGAAATATCTCCTGGTCTTCTAGAAGCAATTACCAAGCATGCTAACATGGAATATCGTCTGGTAAAAATTAAAATCATTTAAGGGTTGTTTCTTTTTTCCCCATTAAGTTCTATATGTGTACAGTGACTTAATGCTGCATATCTAGATAAAGTGTTGCATATATAAAGTCTTTTTTTCCTAGACTGAATAAACCTTCCAAATGAAACTAAATGATCATATTACTCTTACATTCCAACAAACAATTTTCAATATTCATCCATTTTATTTCTCGTTTATTACTAGGTTAGGTTATATGGTTTTAGTTGAAGGTGAAGATGAACAAAGGTTTGTCTCTTTTTATTTCTCATTTATCAGTAAGTTTAGAAAATAAATGGAGACTAAATAAATGAACAAAGGGTATGTATGTCAGTTTGTTATTTTAATGTTATGTGGATCTTGTTCAAAATCATCACAAAAATGTATGTGCTGAAAAATCATCACAAAAATGTTTTTCTCATTAAACATACTTGTCCATGCAGTTCTATTGGATAAGAAACCTGGTGAGGTTCCCATGGTAAGTGTAATTTGGTGTTTTGCAATTTTGTGTCACCACAACAACTGATTTCTCATGTTTGCTATGATACTATTCTGCTTATGCAGCTTGTAGAATCTGTGCTAAGTAAGGTCATGGAAGAGTTTGAGAATCGCATCACTAGTTAAGTTGAACCGGTAAAGCTTCTTAGCTATGTTGTTTCCTAATTTCCTTGCTTGGTGTTTCAAGTACAAATATAATTACTGCAAAGTTGTCTTACAATCAATCATACTTCCTTGACATTTTGTATATTCTTGATCACTAGAAACTTGCAGTTGCTAAAGATACCTTTAATGGAAACATGACTTATTGGTAGATCATTTTGATTCCACTCTCATACATACCATGTGTATTATTAATTAGTTGATATTGATATTGTACAACTGACATATATGTTTATTGTGTAGGATTTTCGTGTTGTTTTTTATCAAGAGTTAGGATAGATATTGAAGCTAAGAGACATGATGATTGGTTGGATACATGAAGGGTTTCAGAGCTTCTTTAGATCGCTTAATGATGAGTTACTGAAACAAGAAGGTGCCCCTTTATAGCATTGTAGCATTAGGTTATATAGTTAGGGAAAACCTCTTATTTATGGTATTTTATTTGTATGACATTAAATTTTATGCAATGGATTGTATTTTTTGTATATGATATTTATTTTATTATTATGAGACATTAAATACAAATTTAATTTGAAAATTAGTAAACCTATAAATAATTTTTTTTAAACATTTAAAATTATGATACGCAAAAATGTGTGTCATCTTAATTTATGACATGGCCTTTCTTGACAGGGGCTTTCTTGATACGCATTGCGTGTCATTAACACGCGCGTCGTAAGGTTACGACATGCGAATGCGCGTCGTCTTCTTTTATGACAGGGCCTTCCTTGATACGCATTGCGTGTCGTAAACGCGCGTCGTAAATGAGCGTCGTAAACGCGCGTCATCTCTCTTTATGACTGGGCCTTCCTTGACGCGCATTTGTGCGTCATCTGAGCCTTTTACGACGCGCAATGAGCGTCATAAAAGGCTGTTTTCTAGTAATGGCCCCTCCCCGCTACATTTATAGTCATCGTCCAAAACCCACTGAAACTCAACAACCTTCACCCATCACTCACACTTCGACATCTGTCACTACCTCTCCCACACCAAACCCCACACCGGTACCCCCTACTCATCCAACCCGCACTATGACAACCCGTAGCATAACTGGGAACACAAAACCAAAACAACCCCTCAACCTATACACTTCTACTAGCTTTGAACCATTACCCCGTAACCCAACCGAGGCCCTTAACAAACCCGTTTGGAACCGTGCCATGACTGATGAGTTTAATGCTCTTATTGACAATAACACTTGGGAATCAGTACATCGTGAGCCGCATATGAATGTTATATGTTGCATGTGGATTTACAAACACAAGACCAAGTCAAATGGTTCACTTGAGCGCTACAAAGCGCGACTGGTCTGTGACGGGAGAACACAACAGGTCAGGGTCGATTGCGATGAGACATTCAGCTCGTTGTTAAACCGGCAACTATACGCTTAGTTCTTAGTATTGCATTATTTCACGGATGGGAGATTAATCAATTAGATGTCAAGAATGCTTTTTTACATGGACATATGGCAGAGATGGTTTATATGCATCAGCCTGCCGGTTTCCGTCATCCATCTTATCCTCATCATGTTTGTAGACTGAGGAAATCATTGTACGGTCTAAAACAGGCACCACGGGCATGGTACCAAAGGTTCACAGACTATGTCACCACTTTGGGATTTCACCATAGTTCATGCGACCATTCATTGTTTGTTTATAGAAATGGTCACAACATCGCTTACCTTTTACTCTATGTGGATGATATCATTCTTACCACATCATCACCGATATTAAAGCAACATCTCATGTCTTTCCTGTCACACGAGTTTTCCATAAAGGATTTAGGGCCTTTGCATTATTTTCTTGGTATTGCTGTCACTAGAAATCCAGGAGGCATATTCCTATCTCAACAGACATATGCCACAGACATCCTCCGTCGTGCTAATATGACATATTGTAATTCGGTTACTACACATGTTGACTCTGTAGGAAAACTAAGTCATTCTACAGGAGACTTGATAGATTACCCAACCACTTACCGGAGCTTGGCTGGTGCCCTACAATACCTCACTTTCACTCGACACAATATCTCATACGCAGTACAACAGGTGTACATGCATATACATGCTCCTCGTCTAGCACACATGAATGCTCTTAAACGCATTCTCAGGTATATTAAGGGGACTCTATCTATGGGTCTTCACATGCATCGTAGCAACCCATCCATTCTTACAACATACACGGATGCTGATTGGGCTGGTTGTCCAGACACTCGTCGCTCTACTTCTGGATATTGCGTTTTTCTTGGTGATAACCTTCTATCATGGTCTTCTAAACGGCAAACCACAGTCTCACGATCGAGGGCAGAGGCAGAATATAGAGGTGTTGCAAATGCAGTTGCTGAAATATGTTGGTTACATAATTTATTACTCGAATTGGGTCATTCTCCGATGCGTACTTCTTTAGTTTACTATGATAATGTTAGTGCGATTTACATGCCAGGCAACCCCATACAACATCAACGCATTAAACACATTGAGAGATATTCACTTCGTTAGAGAAAAGGTACAACGCGGCCAAATCAGGGTTTTACATGTGCCGTCTCGATACTAGCTTGCCGATATATTCACCAAAGGTTTACCACGAGTACTTTTTCAAGATTTTCGATCCATTCTAAGTGTTCGCAATCCTCCCCCTTAGACTGAGGGGGTATATTAGACTAGGAAACTTTATGATGTATATTATATATTTTGTAATTCTCATGGTACTAAACTGTAACATTTGTAAGTGTGTGTGTGTATATATATATATATATATATATATATATATATATTCTAGTCAATGAGAAAGGGGAGACACGTTGAATATTTTACAATCCATTAGGTTCTCTACTTAATTAGGTATTGGTTAATGGGAAGACATGTTTTATCAAAAAAAATTAATTGCACAAACAAAATATGCTTTACTATTCAAAGATTCAGTAAGTAATAGACTAGATGGGATCACGTTGCTATGATCAACCTTGATGGTATTATATAAAAAATGTTGGGGTTTTTTTTATAAAAACTGCTAAAATTATAAGTCCAACAAAAAAAACAACATGATTTTCTAAAATGATACGAAATCCTAAAGTTGATGTGGTCAAAAGTGAGAAGAATCATCCAACAGCAAAAGACGGAGACTTGCATAGTGGATTAAATATTGCTAAATAGGAAGGAATTGGTTGCAAACACTTCGGGGATTATACATTTTGTGTTTGTTCATATGTCTAGCATACAAGTAAAAGATAAATTGGAAATTAGTTAAAAAAATTAGAGAAGCATAAATTTTTTATAATCAAGTCATAGTTGTTTATGCCGCTGATGATGATATGGGTACTCCATTAGTCTTTGTCAACCCCAGCCACCATCATACTACTCCATTAGTCTTTGTCAACCCAGGCCACCATCATACCATCTGTTTACTTGAAATTGTTGAATACTTTGCCTCGAATGGAGTTGCTAATGTTGATGTTCTAAGCAAACCACTTCCTGCTTCATGCTATTACCAGTCTTTCCGTTTCATGGCTTATGTTTTCTCCAGATCGAAAAGTCATCAAATGGGAGTGTGTTAAAAATATATGTTTATAGAAGATATTAGTTTTTCCATGGAGATATGGTCAAGCAGGTCGTTTGAATTTTGTTGATTGAATCAAATTTGACTGAGTCACACCTAACTTCTTATCACACAAAGTAAGAGGCATATTAGAGGCTATAGGACCAATTCAAACCCAACTAATTGTTGTATCAAATGGTTTGAATATGACCGAGTCCAACCCAACCCAACCTCTTACTAAACCTAGTAAGAAGTATATCAAACAACCCCTAAGTTAAAAAAACTAAGACATAATTAAACAAAAGTAAGCACCTTAAGTTGTGGCTTGGTTCGAGTCATACCAAATCCAGTTAACCCTTTTTGGAAAAAAAAACTCATAAAAGACTATGTGAGTTCAATCAACCATGTCATAAATCCTCCAGATAAAGGAACGGAACAGGACAGGAACAGGACAGCTGACGCATTAAGGGGAAACGTAAGGGGTGCGATATGAATAGAAATGAAATATTCATCAGTAAATGTAAGGCTAATAAAATTTTACTAATCATTATTTATTTCATTTACGGTTGTGCGGAGTGGACCACGGTGTGCGCGGTTTTACTAGCTAGACCGCGCACACCGCCCCCTGGGTGCGGTTTCCTACGGTTTTGGCCGCAGTGTGGCAAGTTATGGCCGTGTCTTGCGATTTGTTGCTACTTCTTTCTTCTCTGCGCAGGTAATTTTCTTTTATAGAAAACTTAATACCTTAATTATTAATGACGTTTTAGATAAATACCAGTTATATGATTTTAGTTTAATTTGAATAATACTATCTGTTTCGAACAAAGTTCAATACAAAACATATAAATTTACTTAAAAAAAAACAAAAAAAAAACGTTGTACATATTAAAATGAGCAAAAATATTCAAAACTTTTGCTAATAGATAATGTTTCTCCTTACTCCATGTGATTTAAATCACATACAACAAATACACGACATCTGTACCCCCAAAAAAAACGTCAATTTACTGATCGTTGGTTAAAATGAAAAACGTTGTTTCCGCTTTATAACTTTTAGTGGATATATATAATTATGGACGAGTGTTATCAACATACGCCGTTGTAGCACAATCAGCTGAAAGATTTCATCTTTACAGCTCCTCTAACACAGGAGCTCCAGGTTCGAGTCCTGGCAACGGCACCAATATTTTTAATTGATGTTCTATTTTTTTCACTCTTTTTCGCTGAATGCTCAATGAGTCTGTATCAAGTTTTTTTCTTTTATATTTGTGTTTTAAGGTTACTCGAAACAATTATATTATCGCATTGATTATCTACTTTTGAATATAACGATTGAGAAGGTCATATCACTACATAATATACATGTCAAATGACTTTTTAAGTTTGAGTTAATATCTCAAAAGAAATTATATTTTGACTAAACAACTATATTTCACCTGCTACAATCTTTAAGCATCCTGAAATTAAATTTTGATTTACATTTTGCCAACAGATTTTAAAATTTAACATTACAAAATCTTTTACTTGAACACAAATCCAACCACAAGAAAAATAAAATTATCAACTGTGATACAATACAACATATAAAATTTAACATGACAAAAACAATTTCATTCCTTTTGGTACTCAAAATCACATCTATATTTTGTATCTACTTTTCCAACATTTCATAAAAGAACAAAAAAAAAAAAAAAAATCATGGCTAGGAATCTAGAACAACTTCACTATCATCTTCTAGTTTATCAGATGAGTCTGTGTTTGATGTCTCTGGGAAGTATTCATCATCAGGATACAACTTCTTAAACAGCTGTTACATTTATATATGCCACAAATATACAACCCCAGTGAGAAAAATTAAAAATTTCTAGCTTATTTAATTTCCATATCATATTTTCTGAAAATGATAAGATGAAGATACCTTTGAAGTTGCATCAAGAATATCATTGTAGTTTAAATTTCCATCTGGAGTAGGTGTCATAACAACAGGTCCAACTGAACCCTAAAATCAAAACAAAACAAATCTTCAATCAACTGCATAACAATTAACAATATAAAAATAACAAGAAAATTAAACACACCTCGATTAAATCTTGGATATACAATGCACTCCAAAGCAAAGTGGGCTTCACTTCTTTATTTATGCTTATTTTAAAACAGAGTTTATTTATAAGTGTGGAATTTTTCCCATAACAGTATTTTCGAAGAAATGTTTTTCATTGATTACTAAAACTTGGGATGTCATAACTAATATAAGAAACATAAGCATAAACGTAGTTGTTGTGACATGCTCTTCAGGGGATTGGTCATTTGTTGACAAGTTGGTCTTGGAGGTTTACCTGAGAACACAACACAGAAGAATCGTTAAAGGACGACCGAGGGTTCTCCCGAGACATCACTCCGGCGATCAAGTTAGCTTTCTTTCTGAGAGAGACTTAGGTAAAATTTTATAGGGAAGAAGAGCAGCCCCTTCCTTGGGCAGGAATGGATCCTTTTTATATCTATTGCTAACTGAATGGGGTGACTCTCCCCATGTGGGAGTGAGACGTGGCACTTTCCTAATGGGAGAAGTACACTCACGCCGTCTAATAGCCCAGGTGACGTCAGGCATCATTAGGCTCTTTATTATGACCTGATTGGTCATGAGAGAATGAGAGGATCACAAGGAATATTCTTCATCGTGGGGGAAAGTGAGTTGTCATCCTGGTGCTGGTTGTCTGGGCTAAGACTGAGACTCGGCCAAGGCCCTAGCGAGATAACGTCCCGTTAGATTTAACATAGTCGCATACAATAACGTTAACATAGTCATTACTGGCCTTACAACATCTAATGACCTACATTTCCTTTAATCTCTCATCAGATCCAAATATCAAATACCTTCATATCGATATATGTGATACAAAGAAATTGAGTAGGTCAGGCTGGGAAACCTGGTGAACAAATAGGGTTTTCAACCTACACTGTTATAATTAAAATTATTATAATTAAATGTTTCGCATTAACAAATAACCCGATTACACATTCCCATGATTCTCACTCCCTGATCCTAAAGCAAGGGATCTATCCTAAACGATCTCTAAGTGAATAATACTGCTTCGAGGATGCCATAGCAATATATGCTAATAAGACAATTGTGGGTGAATAGAATACCCACATGAATAATTCATTCATACATACAGTTCGTAGTCATGTTTGTATGAGGTTCCAGCATCTGCAAGTCTGGGACCTGCCCATGTATAGTTTAATAACAACTACAGGTCGTAAACTTGTCCGTGTACGATTCATCAATGCCTACAAGTCATACATATGTCCGTAAAACAATCTATTAACATCTACAGGTTGTAAAACCTATCTGTGTATGGCTTATAAACATCTACAGGTTGCAAGCTTATCAATGTTTTACCCGACTTGTCTAGAATAGTCTGTGGCCATCATCAGTACCCTACTAGGTGTCTACAATGCTAGTTTGGTAGTACTTTAAAAGTCTGGGTCTCTCATAATTATTTTTATTTCTCTTTACCCTTCAGTACCCCATATATCATAAGTATGAAAATACATATATGGTTAAATAAAAATCAGCACATATAATTTCATCTAACACAAAAGGTCTTAATAACAAATAATAGGCACATATAGAACTTAATTATCTAAGCACTTCATATCTATGTGTAAGATGAAAGTAATTATGCACTCACCTGTTAAAATTGGATGATTGGAAAGTTGGGGAGTGCTTCGCTTCGACACTTAGATTTTCATTTGATGTGACCTAGGTTCATATCACTAAGTCTTAGTCTTATATTCTTGACGACGAATGATATTCTAGATTCCTCACTAATCCTAATGTATACACAAAGATCTATCAAGTAAGGAACAACCAGGTATGATCATACCAGAGGTAGGGTCTGTTTGGTATACAGAGTATACTGCTTGGAAATCGCACTTTAAACACCTCACTAAATCTAACCTAGGCATCATTCATGTAAGTAGATCAATCAGTATAATGACTTAGATTCACTGATAAATCTTATTTATATGTTCATAATAATGACTATGAACATAAATATAAGTTACACTTGAAATAAAATAAGTGTACCTTAACTTGCAGAGATTTTAGCGAAAACCAGGAAATTGCGCGGGCAGATTTCCGACCCGAACACCTATTTTCGTCGGATTCCTAGAGCTCCAGAGTGTCTACTAAAATGTTCTAAAAGTTGGTAAGAATCGAACTCAAAGGCTAAAGAGTTTTTAGAGATTTTTGAAGTGAATTTCTGAGGGAAACAATCAAAAATCACAGCATATTTATAGGGTAAGGGGGCACGCCGCGCCTAGAGGGTGAGGTTTCTCCATCAAAACCGTGCCACGTGTCGTCGTCTGCTTCACCCACGTCCTTTCCTTCTATAAGGTGCCATGTGTCATCACGTGGTGATGCCACGTATCACACCAACGTTGATCCATTTCATCTTATCTCTTGGAGAGGCGGCCTTCCGACATGCCATGTGGCACTCTCCGGTGCTGCCACATCACCCACAGCAGGAATTTTTACGAATCTTCATACTGCCATAACTTTCGCATACGAGCTCTGTTTTCGACGTTCTTTATATGCACACTCTTAGTTTTACAATTACTATGAATTTCGTTTAAATTGATTAGGCTAATAACAAACCTATCCAAAATTTACTTTTTACGATGCGTACAACCGTGTCGGTTTAATCGCGAAACTTCGAAGAAGAATAACTTCTTCATACGATGTCGGATTTTAGAGTTATTTATATGTACGGAATCCTTGTCACATATAATGTAACTTTGGTTAAAATATTTTTATACCGAAAACCTTCTATCAAAATTTCATTTTATCGCTTATTATATCTTAAATTTCTAGCCCGAATCTACGGGCGTTACACTCAAGAGGTGATGAAGGCTGAAAATGCCAAAACCCTAGGTTAAATGCTCTTAAATATTCCAAAATACTTAGGACATAAGCCTGGACCCAAACAGGGAGATTCACATTGTGACACCTTAAATGTCGCGTTGAGAAGGTCCTGATCCAGCAAGGCACTCGGCTTAAGTCAAACTGCTTCCAGCCCAAAACTAACCCTTATAATCTAAAGCCTTATTCTCTTAACCCACAAAACTCATTCCTTTAGGTCTTAAACTTCTTCCATTAAAGCTCGAGACCTTCTCTTGATCAAATTAAAGTTTGTCTTTCCGAATATGGAAACATCCCAAAATCGGATGTTACAAAAGCATCAAGAAATCTTGGTAAGAACATGATATTACCTTTAATTAGACCTGCCAATATGATACACGATATGATTAACACTATACGAGTTTTCTGTGTGCATGTTTTATACATTTTTGTTTTGTGTTGACACGTATTTTAAATATGTGTTTCATGTCTTACACATGTCAAACATTAATTTACCTATTTAAACACGTTTAAGACATGAAACAAATTTGTGTCGACATGGGACACCAACTTTAGAATCACAACTCAAGATACAACTAATTTTTGTTTCAACTTAATTCAACAATTCCACCATAATTATAGGGCTTAATCTCATGATTAAAACTAGTTATACTTCACGAATAACTTGTGTATAGGTCTTAAATCTTAATCCATCAAGACATAAGCTTCATTTCACTTATCTATCAAATCACCTAAACTAGGGTTTATAGTAATTTTCTTGTTTTCAACTAATTAACCATGAATTTGAAATATAGCCCTTGAAATATGATTACCAAGCCTTATTAAAAAAAAACATCAATATATTTTATTTCCATACAAGAACAGGGTTTCATCACTCTTTCAAATCTCACCATGAAAGCATCAAGTAAGCTTGGTAAAAACCTGATATTACCTTTAAATAGACCTGCCAATTTGATACACGATACGATTAACATGATATGAGTTTACCGTGCAAATGTTTTAGAAATTCATGTTTCATGTTTATTCGTGTAGAAATGTATTTTAAATTCTTGTTTCATGTCTTACATGTATCAAACATGAATTTACCTATTTAAATATGTATAAGACACGAAACAAATTTGTGTCCACTCATGAAACGTATAAATACATATAAACACATATATTCATGTAAATTCTTATTTTTTTCGTATCGACGGGTGACACGTATAAACATATACAATAAAAAAAATATACTTCTACAGATGATCTTTTGATCTTTGAACCCAAAAAGATATGAAAAAGAAAGTACATTGCTATATCTAGAAAAAATCATGTGTGATCAGTAGACAAAAGAAGTAGAAAAATACTTTGCCATATTATTCAAGTAATCATTATAAATCATATGACATATCCCTCGTATGTCTCTCCTTAATTTGTGCTTATTAGCATAGTACTTCTGTTTTAACCTTCATAAACAAAATAACATTGAACTAAAATTTAATACTTTTTACAACATTGTACTTTTTATTGTGCTTATTATAGTTATGTACTTTGGTTTACCACTAATCATAAAATTCTAATCCAATACATTTTAGTATCAAAAGTAAATGGAAGTGACAAAAGTGATGCCAAAAATTTATGTGTATTGCATTTAAAGAATTGTTCTTATTATAGCAATGTATTTTAGTTTAGTTTTCATCATAACATTCCAGTTATATAATTTTAACTATTTGAACGATATTAAACATTAGCCCATTTAGATAATGTTTTTTGGAGCCTGACTAATACAAAGCAGTGTCATAAAAGTCTCGACTAGTCCCCGATTAATCCCTAGGTGGAATGCGGCCGATTCCGTGACACCCAACGATTAATCCATGCCTAGACAATTAGTAAAGTTGTCCAAGCCGGTGAACTTTTTAGCATCTTCATCAAAGTTATCAAAATAAAAAATATTTAAGGATGTATTAGTGTTGGATTAGTTATATTAACTAAACTAGGTGTAAGACCCGTGTAATACACAGGTTTATTAAAAATAAAAATTTAATATCAATATTTAAACATTAAATTTAATATCAATATCAATTTTAGAGCTCTCATTAATTATGACATTTATTACATTATAAATATATCAATTCTTTTTCAAGGAAGCATTTATTTCTCTCAATATTCTAACCGAAATAAATTATGATATGTGAACAAATCAGAAAATTACATGTGGAAATAAATAAATTCTAAAAATCTATTAAAATGTCATGTGTCCAAATCAATGAGGACATGACATGTGGCAGAAAATGGGTTTTATTTATTAGTATAGATTTGTAATGATATTAGTATGCATTTACCTACTTTGTTATACTATTAGTCATATTTACTTTTCTAAATATTTAGTTGATTTACAATTTAAGGTCATCGACTAATCTCTTGTAGCTAGTCGACCGACATAATACGGCTTACAATTTTTACAACCCTTTTATCAGCAATAATGGTTGGTGTGCATGCATTAGATGATGTCAAATGGGATAAATTGCAATCTTTTTCAAAGTGGGACACAAGCTCCACCCCATCTCTCGTATATGCAAAAGACGTGAATTCTCTTATCATAGAAATTAACAAACTTCTTTTTTTGCAAATTTTGAAAGTTTAATATGATCTTGCATTCACGAAGACAAAAATAGGTACTTGGATCAACTCGGGATGGCTTTTACAAAATAATACAACTACAAATTTTGGATAAAGATTGACAGGATAAAACTATGGACTTCTTAACACTACCATATTTTCCCCAAATCCTAATTACTACATACATTTGTAACGCCCCGATTTTTAGGTAATAATTTAAATAAAAACATTTTTGGGTTTTGGCCCTATTCGACGAGTTGGTTTCCTACTCGTCGAGTAGTAGCAGGTCGGATCGCGAATTAAGTGGCCTACTCGGCGAGTGTTGGACTCGGCAAGTAGGATCTGAAGAGTGAAACCCTAAGTTCCGGGGTTTGCACCCCTATTTAAAGAAGCTCGAGCCTCTCTCAGTTCTTTTGCAGCCCCCTTTGCATCTCTATCTTGTGTGTGTGTGTGCACCCCTTTATGGGTTGAAGTTTGAGGGAGGATTTTTGGTGGAAAAGTTTGGTGAATCAAGTGATTTTGGCAAGGAGCTGGGAAGAGATCTGATTTCTTCTTCTGTGGACCTCTCTTGGGAAGGTAATTGTCTATTTCCCTTAGTTATTTCAGTTAGACCTCATCTTTGAAGGAGTTTTAGGGTTTTTGAAAGGGGATAAAGTTGGTATGGCAATCTATGGGCTAGATTTGAAGTTGTAACTTCAGATCTGGACCCCTTTTGGATTATTTGAGCATAAAGTTCTAGCTTTAGTCGAGTGTAAGGTCCCCTTGGTCCATGAGCACCCATTAAGTGCTTGGTTTTGACATTTAGAGCTTGTAAGGCAATGCATGCACGTAAAGTTTGAAAACTTTACGTGATAAGTAGGCTTAAGGAAGCTAGATCTATAGTTTGGGGACCTTGCCATGGCTTATAGACGTCTGCATGTTTAGTTGACTGAAGGAACTCGGCGATTCATATGAAGATATGCATTGGACCCGGCGAGTTGGATGAACAACTCGGCGAGTCAATTGAAGGAAGCCATGAACTCGACAAGTTGGTTGAACAACTCGGCGACTTAGATGAAGTTGGTCATGAAACTCGGCGAGTTGTATGAGTTTTAGCCAAAGATGTGTTTGCATGTATACCCGTCGAGTTGCAAGGAGGAAACTCGACGGATGGCCTTGAGACCTGATCAGGATTCGAAGGAACTCGACGAGTCACCCCGATGACTCGGCGAGTTGGTGTGTGCTTCAAAGACTCGGCGAGCTGAGGTCAACATGAACTGTTGACCTTGACCAAGGAATTTGACCTTGATCAGGGATTGACTAGTAGGTTAGGGGGTGTCTCATAAGAGTAAGAACTTATGAGTATATTGTGCTATGGTTATAGGTGGTGGAGCCGGTGGCAAGTGATCCGATAATTGGAGTTCGCATTTCTATCGACATCTGCGAGGTGAGTTATCTTCACTATATCAATAGGGTCTAGGGCACCAAGGTCGGCCCTTTATGGTTTACATCCTGGGTTAGGATGGTTGCCTTGATATTTCCATGTTAGATTTCATCCTGGTTTAGGATGGGTGTTATGTTATAGCTTTGCTAGAATTTATCCTGCTTAGGATGGTTGTTACACTAGAGATCGGTAGTTACGGTATGCTGCATAAGATTCTGATATGTTGGATTGGAATCAGGATAGATAGTATGTTATATTTATATGGCTTGTGAGTATTGGTATGTTAGTGACCTGTTAGGTCGATACTCTAGCTATGAGTGAAACTCTATGATTGATGGGCAATGAGATAGATATGTTTGCTATGTGTACATGCCAGTATATGATAGTATGCGTATATGGTTAGTTACTTGTTGACTGGGTTGAGGCGGTCCTGCTTTGTGCTGAAGGCCAACACATCCTCTGAGCGATCTGGGGAGACTGTAGGCCCACGCAGCGGACCAGTCATGCCGAAGGCTCGGGATAGATTCAGATAGACTGTAGGCCCAGTAGGGCGGACCAGTCCGGCCGATGGCCCAGTATGTATGTTGTTTGATTGTTCGTATGGCTATGGTTTCTGCCAGTGTGGTATTGGTATTTTGGGGGTAGCTCACTAAGCCCTCGGGCTTACATTTTTCCGTTTATTGTTTCAGGTACTTCAGGAGAGCGAGGGAAGGCGAAGGCGTGACCGTACCGCTCTACATCCTCATGATCTATTTTGGGACACTCTGATGATAATTGAATTGGAAATGTTTTGTAAAAACAAATACTATTTGACTCTTTTCTTAGTATTAAAAGTTTAAATTTGGCGTAAATTTATGGTTGTTACAAGTTGGTATCAGAGCCTTGGTTTGAGCGAATTGGAGGAACACTCGTGTGAATCTAGTCTCAAACCGAGGAGATTTTTGGGAAATAAGTTTTAAAAATGGTTTTCAAAATAAAGGATTGAGGATGCAGAAGGTACGATCAGCCGGAGCCTGTAAGTAAGCCCCAAAATACCATACAGTTATTTGACATTCTGATATGATTAGAACAGCAAGCTAGTGCTAGGCTAGGTATTTCAGGAATCGCATGATAGATTGGCTTGATTGTGTGATACCTATTAGCCTAGGGTTCCTTGTATATGGGATTGACATCATAACTGTAGATGTTTGGTGTATGCACCACGGCTGTGGATGGTCAAGATCTTATAGCCTGAGAATGTCCGATTTGACCTTAGTGTAGGATCGGATATTCGAAAGTCTATCGGGTCCAGCACTATGTGCAGCCAGTGTACACTAGCGCTGCAGGGGATGATGGAAGTTTCATGGATATGCGAGTGGTGTGGAACTGCAGGATCAGTTACTAGTTAGGCGATGTCCCCTGTTAGTGAGGGATGAGCGCAGATTATGTTAAATACAGTTTAGGGCATTGTGGAGATACTTGGCACAAATATGGGTAGGTGTGGAAGGCAGTAGGGGGCCATACTACTGAAAGCACAGGACCCATACGCATATCAAGGAAGTCACAACCCCTAGGGTTTGAGGGTAATTGGTCTTCCGTCATTATATGATCTGTCTGAGATATTGAGTCTGTTTGCGAGTATGGTGGTGACGAGACGTGTTGCTTCGGGATCCGGATCAGGATCAGGATCTAGATCAGGGTCGGGAGACGGAGGATTGGAGGTGCCGGTGGCACCTGAGCCCGTGGTTCACATAGGGACTGAGGAGTTGGATGCCCGGATTCGAGAGATCATGCACGATGAGATTGCTGCTGTGTTCCGAGCGCAGCTGCCAGAGATGTTTGGGTCGATTAAGACCGCGATGGTCGAGTATTTTGATGAGCGGTATGCCGCCCTAGCAGAGACTGTTGCCGCTACAGCCACTTTGACTGTAACAGCTGCGGGGGTTGGAGGAAGAGGAGCCGGCAGGGCTTTCCAGTACCGTGACTTCGACAATACGAAGCCCCCGACATTTGATGGTACGCAGGATGCTATTCGGGCTATGAGGTGGTTATCTGACGTGGAGGGGTGTTTCTTCATGTGTTTGTCTCCTGCTGACCAGAAGGTCAGGTGTGCCCTGAACCTGCTGAGGCTTGGGGTGAAGGACTGGTGGAGGCTGACTACTGGGTTGTATACTGATGATCAGAGGGCTGCTATTACCTAGGAGCAGTTCCAGGATATGTTTCGCACCCGCTACGTTCCGCGCGTGGAACGGGAGCAGCTTGCTCAGGAATTTTTGACCTTGAGACAGGATGGAGAGTCTGTGATGGAGATTACCCGTATGTTCACGGAAAGGGCTATGTTTTGCCCGGAGTTTGCTTCAGAGCAGTCTCAGATGATTCGTTATCTGAGTATGCTCAAGACGGATATTCGACAGTTTGTGTCTACTCAGCGATGTGATACCCTCCTGTACCTACAGGAAGTCGCGTCGCGGCGTGAGTTGGAGATAGAGTTACAGCTGAAGGAGCAGCGCCAGGCACCGGCACAGTCTCAGTCGGCACCTAAGCGGCTTAAAACCGCTGATACACGGTCTGGGGGTCATCAGAGCCGCACTTGTGGAAAGTGTGGCAAGGCTCATTCGGGGGTTTGTCGAGCAGGAGGTGGGTGCCACCAGTGTGGCAAGGAGGGGCACTATGCCAGGGACTGTCGTCAGTCCGCCCCTCCAGCAGATATGAGGATTTGTTTCCATTGTCATCAGGTTGGTCATGTGAAGACCAACTGTCCGCAGCTTGCTGCCAAGCCGGCGCAGGGTTCCGCACCAGCTACTGTGAGGATTGGAGATGGGATGCCAGTCAAGATGGAGCCTCCGAAGGCTCAGGGTCGCGCCTTCCAGCTCACGGCCGAGGAGGCTAAGGCAGCACCGGATGTGGTTGCTGGTATGATTCTATTCTCTATTTCAGTTATTATATTTGTGCTATGCTTATTGGATGTACCTATGATCAGGTACGTTTTTAGTAAATTCCTTGCATGCTTTGGTTTTATTTGACTCGGGGGGCGAGTCATTCATTCGTATCTCAGACCTTCTCTAGAGGGTTCAGTGTGCTGATAGATGATCTTGAGTGCCCGTTGCGAGTTTCGATCGCCAACGAGCACGGAATTTCTGCTTCTTCGGTCTACCAAGGATGCAAGTTGGAGATTTTTGGAGTGTCTTTCCCGATACATTTGATTCCTATTCCTATGGGGGATGTATGCGTGATTGTGGGGATGGATTGGCTTAGCAGATTTGGCGTCATGATCGACTGTGAGGGTCAGCGGGTAGTGGTTCGAACCCCAAGTGGGGGAGAACTGGTGGTATATGGTGAGGGCACCAGGCTGGGATCAGGGTTCTGTTCGGCGGCCAGGGCTCGGCATTATATTCAGCACAGGTGTGTCGGTTATTTGGCGTATGTGGTAGATACGCGAGTTAGAGAGCAGCTCTCTGTATCAGAGGTCCCGGTGGTTAGAGAGTTTACGGATGTATTTCCAGAGGAGTTACCCGGAGTGCCTCCGGTGAGGCAGGTTGAGTTCAGGATTGATCTAGTGCCAGGTGCGGCCCCTATCGCCAAGGCGTCGTACCGTTTGGCACCGCCAGAAATGCAGGAGCTGTCATCTCAGTTGCAGGAACTACTGGGTAAGCAGTTTATTCGTCTGAGTAGCTCACCCTGGGGAGCACTGATCCTCTTCGTCAAAAAGAAGGATGGGTTGCACAGGATGTGCATTGACTATAGGGAGTTTAATAAGTTAACGGTAAAGAACCGTTATCCGCTCCCGAGGATAGATGATCTCTTCGACCAGCTGCAAGGTGTATCTTGGTTTTCCAAGATTGATTTGAGATCAGGTTACCACCAGGTCAGGGTGAGGGAGGAAGATGTGGAAAAGACCGCATTCCGAACTCGTTAGGGTCATTACGGGTTCGTGGTGATGCCGTTTGGACTCACCAACGCGCCAGCAGTGTTCATGGATCTAATGAACCGAGTCTGCAGACCGATGCTCGATCGCTCGGTCATTGTGTTTATAGATGATATCTTGGTGTATTCCAAGACCCGAGAGCAGCACGAGGAGCGCCTCAGGGAGCTGTTGGAGGTGCTACGACGAGAACGGATTTATGCCAAGTTCTCGAAGTGTGAGTTCTGGTTGCGGTAGGTTCAGTTCCTTGGACATCTCGTTAACCAAGATGGGATTTTGGTCGATCCGGCCAAGGTGGAGGCGGTCATGCAGTGGGAGGCTCCAAGATCTCCCTCAGACATCAGGAGTTTTCTGGGCTTAGCAGGGTACTATCGGAGATTCATTCGTGATTTCTCCAAAATTGTTGTACCCCTCACTCGTCTAACGAGAAAGGGGTGGACTTTCGGTAGGGCCAGGAGCAGCAGAGGGCATTTGAGACCCTCCGGCAGCAGTTATGTGAGGCGCCGGTGTTGACACTCCCCGAGGGAGTGGAGGATTTCGTGGTATATTGTGATGCGTCCATCGTAGGTTTAGGGGCAGTCCTCATGCAGAGGGGACGGGTGATAGCGTATGCATCACGGCAATTGAAGCCGCATGTGACGAGGTACCCCACGCACGATCTTGAGTTGGGAGCAGTGGTCTTCGCTCTCAAGATTTGGAGGCACTATCCGTATGGGGTCCGTTGTACCATATACATGGATCACAAGATTTTGAGGCATATTATGGATCATCCGAACCTGAATATAAGGCACCGCAGGTGGCTGGCTGTAGTCAAGGACTATGATTGTGAGATCCTTTACCATCCTAGTAAAGCGAATGTGGTCGCGGACGCTCTGAGCCGCAAGTCAGCTGGGCCTTCTACCCCAGCCAGGTGTATGAGGATAGCAGTGGATTCCCCGCTGGTGGGTTTGGTCAGAGACGCTCAGATCGAGGGTATAAAACCGGAGAACGGGAAATTGGAAAGGATTAAGGGCGAAAGCACCCGGTTTGTTCAGGATGGCCGCGGGATACTGACCCGATATGGTCGGGTTTGGCTTCCGATGACCGAAGGAGTTAGACAGACAGTGATGGAGGAGGCTCATAAGACTCATTTTTCTATTCACCCGGGGGCTACCAAGATGTACTGAGATTTGAGTTTGGGTTATTGGTGGCCTGGTATGAAGCGAGATATTGCTTGGTACATTGAGAGGTGCTTGACCTGCAGAATGGTCAAGGCCGAGCACCAAAGGCCACATGGTAAGTTGCAGCCCCTGGAGATACCCATGTGGAAATGGGAACGAATTACGATGGATTTCGTCACGAAGTTGCCGAAGACGGCAAAGGGATTCGACGCTATATGGGTCATTGTGGATCGATTGACCAAGAGTGCCCATTTCCTAGCTATTCAGGAGAGTTCGTCGGCGGAGAAGTTGGCCGACCTATACGTCCGCGAGATCGTCTCTTGCCATGGGGTTTCAGTTTCCATAGTTTCCGATCGGGATGTCCGATTTACTTCCCGTTTTTGGCAGAAGTTCCACGAGGAACTAGATACGAGACTGCATTTCAGTACAGCGTTCCATCCGCAGACTGATAGGCAAAGTGAGCAGACCATTCAGACCCTCGAAGATATGTTGAGGGCGTGCGTCATCAATTTTGGTGGGAGTTGGGATTCCCACCTACCACTTATGGAGTTTGCCTACAACAACAGCTATCATTCCAGTATCGGCGCCCCGCCTTTCGAGCTGTTGTATGGGCGGAAGTGTAGGACCCCAGTCTGTTGGGGCGAGGTTGGGCACAGGGTGATGGGTGATGGGTCAAACAGAGGTAGTTTTGCAAACTACCGAGATGATACAGCAGATTAGACAATGAATGTAGATCACTCAGAGCCGGCAGAAAAGTTATGCTGACCAGCGCCGATCTGAGCTATAATTTCAGGTGGGTGACATGGCTCTCCTGAAGGTCTCACCCTGGAAGGGTGTGAGCCGTTTCAGGAAGAGGGGAAAATTGGGTCCCCGATTCATTGGGCCGTTCAGGATTGTTGCCAGGGTTGGCAAGGTTGCTTATAGGCAAGAGCTTCCGGAGGAACTTAGCCGGATCCATAGCACATTTCATGTTTCGCAATTGCGAAAGTGCATCATGGACCAGGAGGCAGTGGTGTCATTGGACGATATCCAGGTCGACGAACGTTTGAACTATGTGGAAAGGCCTGTGGCGATTTTGGAAAGAAAGAAGAAGATTCTGCGGAACAAGGAAATACCTTTAGTAAAGGTTCAATGGGAACATCGGAAGGGATCCGAGTGGCCATGGGAGCCGGAGGCAAAGATGCGCGAGCATTATCCGACGTTGTTTATCCCAGCAGACTTTGAGGACGAAGTCTAGTTCAAGTGGGGGAGAGTTGTAACGCCCCGATTTTCAGGTAATAATTTAAATAAAAACATTTTTGGGTTTTGGCCCTACTCGACGAGTTGGTTTCCCTACTCGTCGAGTAGCAGCGGGTCGGATCGCGAATTAAGTGGCCTACTCGGCAAGTCCTTTATTGGACTCGGCGAGTAGGAGCTGGAGAGTGAAACCCTAAGTTCCAGGGTTTGCACCCCTATTTAAAGAAGCTCAAGCCTCTCTCATTTCTTTTGCAGCCCCCTTTGCATCTCTATCTTGTGTGTGTGCACCCCTTTGTGGGTTGAAGTTTGAGAAAGGATTTTTGGTGGAAAAGTTTGGTGAATCAAGTGATTTTGGCAAGGAGCTGGGAAGAGATCTGATTTCTTCTTCTGTGGACCTCTCTTGGGGAGGTAATTGTCTATTTCCCTCAGTTATTTCAGTTAGACCTCATCTTTGAAGGAGATTTAGGGTTTTTGAAAGGGGATCAAGTTGGTATGGCAATCTATGGGCTAGATCTGAAGTTGTAACTTCAGATCTGGACCCCCTTTAGATTATTTGAGCATAAAGTTCTAGCTTTAGTCGAGTGTAAGGTCCCCTTGGTCCATGAGCACCCATTAAGGGCTTGGTTTTGACATTTAGAGCTTGTAAGGAAATGCATGCACGTAAAGTTTGAAAACTTTACGTGATAAGTAGGCTTAAGGAAGCTAGATCTATAGTTTGGGGACCTTGCCATGGCTTATAGACGTCTGCATGTTAAGTTGACTGAAGGAACTCGGCGAGTCGCAAAGCCGACTCGGCGAGTCATATGAAGATATGCATTGGACCCGACGAGTTGGATGAACAACTCGTCGAGTCAGTTAAAGGAAGTCGTGAACTTGACAAGTTGGTTGAACAACTCGGCGAGTTAGATGAAGTTGGTCATGAAACTCGGCGAGTTGTATGAGTTTTAGCCAAGGACGTGTTTGCATGTATACCCGTCGAGTTGCAAGGAGGAAACTCGACGGGTGGCCTTGAGACCTGATCAGGATTTGAAGGAACTCGACGAGTCACCCCGATGACTCGGCGAGTTGGTGTGTGCTTCAAAGACTCGGCGAGCCGCCGAATGTACTCGGCGAGTTGAGGTCAACATGAACTGTTGACCTTGACCAAGGAATTTGACCTTGATCAGGGATTGACTAGTAGGTTAGGGGGTGTCTCATAAGAGTAAGAACTTATGAGTATATTGTGCTATGGTTATAGGTGGTGGAGCCGGTGGCAAGTGATCTGATAGTTGGAGTTCGCATTTCTATCGACATCTGCGAGGTGAGTTATCTTCACTATATCAATAGGGTCTACGGCACCAAGGCTGTAAAGCCCGTAGATCCGGGCTAGCCAATTTTGAGGCAATAAGTGTCGAAAACGACTTTTTGTCAAAAGATTATTTATAATAAATTGTCTTAACCAAGTTGTAGTATATGTTACAAGGTTTCCGTACATATAAAGAGCGCCGAAATCCGAGTTATAACGAAGAAGTTATGACCCGTCGAAGTTTCGCGACGGAACCGGCACGGCACAGGGAAGTGTAAATAGTGAATTTACGATAGAGCGACTTTTAGCCTTAACGATCTAAACAAAAGTCATAGAAAATGTTAAACTAAGAGTGTCCATAAAAATAACGCCCAAATCTGACTTCGTATGAGGAAGTTATGATTTTTCTAAGATTTAGCATAGCAGTGCACAGCCCGAAAATTCGAATTTTAGATCGGTCGATTTTCAGCCAAAATAATCTAAACGAGAAATGAAGATATCGTTAATAGGAGTTAAACTATAAAAAGACAGTAAAAACGGAGCTCGTATGCGAAAATTATGGACGAAGCTTAGTCGCTACTCTTCGAGCGCGATAAATTCGATACAGTTTTATAAATCCGAGATAGAATGAGAATTAGCCAACGGGGTCTAAATGAAAGTTGTAGTACTCGTAAATACCAACACGTGGATATAAATAAAGTCAGAAACGGAGCTCGTATGCGAAAGATATGGACGAAGCTTATTCGCCACTCTTCGAGCGCGATAAATACGATACAGTTTTTGTAAATCTGAGATAGAAGGAGAATTAGCCAACGAGGTCTAAATGAAAGTTGTATTCCTCGTAAATACCAACGTGTGGATATAAAGAACGTAGAAAACGGAGCTCGTACGCAGAAGATACGGACGAAACTTAGCGGCTACTTTACTATAAAATCCCTATAAATAAAGGGTGAACCCTTCATTATTTCTTCACACCATAAGCATTGCTTTCTCTCTCTAACCTCCCTAAACCCCTCCCTAGTCTAGGGAACCTCCCTAGCACGAGAAGAAAGCCCCGGAGCGCCCGACAGCTCCGAGAAGAAAAGCTTTCGGCTCGGAAACGCTGCTCCAGCGAAGGCCGGTTTTTAATAAAAACCCGCTGTAAGTGAGCTACGCCTATACTATATTTAATATAGCTTTTATTTAATTATAGTAACATTATTAGGACCTTAAAATAATTATTTGGGCTATTATTATGAGTTATATTGAGTGTTATTTAACGCTTATATAATAGTAATAATAGTTAGACTATTAATTAGTCTCGACGAATAATAGACTAAACTCTACTGGTAATAATATTAGGTTTCGTCGAAGGAAATTATTTTTTTTAGGAAGCGAAGCGTTGTCTGAGTTCAAAATCACCACATTTTCAAGTGAGTGCATAGTTACTTTCATCTTACACAAAGATATGAAGTATTTTATATAAATTACGTGCTATGTGTGCATATTATCTGAGTACTTGTTGTCTATGCTAAATGAACGATTGTATACATGTTTTAAATGATTTAAACTGTATATGTATTTTATATCTACAATAATGTTGGGATAAAACATGGGTAGATGTAATAGATGGAATATGAGTTAGATGATGAGTTGAGATGTGTGATAGACCATGATGTGTTTGAAACGAACTAGTTTTAATCCTACTAACTTAAACACAAAGACAAACACACGAAAGGCAGTGTACCTATCGATTAGCAGTTTAGTTCAGGTAAGTAGGGTATCGAACACAGGGAACGGTAAACAATTAAAATAAATGCTAATATTATCTAATTAAAACAATTAATAAAAGTAGGGGTTTCTCTAGTTTTGCAAGACTAGAAACTTAAACAATCAATTAACACTTAAACAAAGACAATTAACAACTAAGAAGAACAAGAAAAGACAACTAGATTCAATGATAAAAGAGACTTTTGTTCAGATTCGATTCACTTATTCTTATGGTTGATTTCGTGGCAAGTGCAATGGATTAATATGTCAATGGTTACCGATTCCTAATGTGATTGGGTTCATGTTCATTATTACCAATCCTTTAGTAGACAAGTTAATTCAAACAATGGCTAGTTGATTAAACTAACAAGTTTCCTAGTGTTTAGTTCGTATCAAGCAAGACTTATAATAATAGTTAATCAAATTTGTTCAATTCAATCAACTCATGTATAGATGTTCATCACACATGCTCACACATTGATTTACATATTTTATAGTTAACCCTGGTTTCATATTCACTATTCCTAGGCATACAATCTTATATTCATAAAACTATATGAATCAAGTAATCAAGAAGATATTCATACAACTCAATCACTTATTTGTTAACTAAAAACATTTATCATCAATACATAAGGATCTTTAATAAGCTTAACAAGATGAATAACCAAATTAATATCAATTCAACCACTCAATCAAACCATATTCATAAGATTATCTCATCCAAACAGAAGTAAAAAGCTTTTAGCTCTTATCTAAAGCAAGTAATAACCTAAAATCAAAATCTACTGATTCAAACATGTTTCAAAACAAAGATTAAGAAAAGAAGAATGATTATTTGCCTTTGATTCTCTTCTAAATTGTCTCTTATGTTGCAATCTCGAAAATAGCAGCTCCAAGAACCCTTCTGGTCTTCAAAAGTCGCAGCTAGCCTCCACAAAAAGTTAGGGTTCGAATGAGAAGAGTTTCTATATATAAATTCTGAAAACAGCATCAACTCGACGAGTTTTCACCAAAAACCCATCGAGTTTTTTCGATAATCCGCATATACAGCGTGTACGGCAAGGCATCTTCGAATCTGGAACATTCTAACCAACTCGTCGAGTTTCTTTTGGAATCAACATTTTCTCAAAACACGAAAGTCGTCCGAAATTGTGTCTAGTTTTCATAACATTTTGAATCTCGTCAATCGGAGTTATGGTTCATAAGATATGGCCAAAACACTGATGAGGGGTCAAGCTGTCCAGCAACATCCTTCTTTCTTCAAAATCCAAGATCCAAGCTTCCAATCACTCAATCTTCTTCCTTTCTCACCCGAGCACGCCTTTTATTGCTGAAATTGAAATATTAAGCTAATTAAGTATCTTTTTTTCATAAAATGATATAAAATCAACAATAATTAATAAGATAATGAATGATTTGTATGACTAAATAAGCCCATATCAGACCACGAGGTGAGGGTGAGAGGTGGACGATGTGAGAAGCTTTTTCCCAAATGATGGCCCTGTCATTCAGCAGAGTATGGATGACAACCACGGACTATTCTAGACAGTCCAGTGGAACACTAGCAGGCTCGCAACTTGTAGGTGTTGTGAACGATGTGTTCACTCGGTGTACTCTAAAACCTTGGTGATCATGCAGACTTGATACCTAAACCTTGGTGATCATGCAGATTTGATGCCTAAACTCTGGCGACTATGCAAACTTAGTGCCTAAACCCTGGCAACTATGCAGACTTAGTGCCTAAGCTCTGGCGACTATGTAGACTTAGTGTCCGTTGTGTAGATCGTGGCAACGATGGACTTCGTGCTGATTCCTTAGGATGATTCTTAGGAATAAATGAACGAGGAATAGCTGATTCTTAGGGTAGATTCTTAAGAATAAAGAAGATAATTGGGATGGGTAATTGGGTTGATTGTTTAATTGTTTAAACATAATAATTATATTATTGTGGGTTGAAAACCCTATGTACTCACCAGGTTTCCCAACCTGACCCACTCAGTTTATTTATATCACAGGTGTTGAGATGAAGTCGCATTACACTGAGAGACTTAAAAGAGATATAGATCACTAGTGATAATGAATGTAAGTTCTATTTATGCTTATGTTTCTGTATTGACGATGACATCCCAAATATTTTAAAATGAACAAAAATAGTTTTCTTCGGAAACGCTTTGATAATGTATTTATCATGTTTTACTGGGAACAAATTCCGCAACATTTTTATTAAAAGAGGTACTCTGATTTTTATAAAGCATAAACATAATCAATCTTTTCTGGCTGTGAAAATGGGGATGTCACAAAGGCTGGCCCTTTATGGTTTACATCTTGGGTTAGGATGGTTGCGTTGATATTGCCATGTTAGATTTCATCCTGGTTTAGGATGGGTGTTATGTTATTGTTTTGCTAGAATTTATCCTGCTTAGGATGGTTGTTACACTAGAGATCAGTAGTTACGGTATGCTGCATAAGATTTTGATCTGTTGGATTGGAATCAGGATAGATAGTATGTTATATTTATATGGCGTGTGAGTATTGGTATGTTAGTGACCTGTTAGGTCGATACTCTAGCTATGAGTGAAACTCTATGATTGATGGGCAATGAGATAGATATGTTTGCTATCTGTACATGCCAGTATATGATAGTATGCGTATATGGTTAGTTACTTGTTGGTTGGGTTGAGGTGGTCCTGCTTTGTGCTGAAGGCCAACACATCCTCTGAGCGGTCCGGGGAGACTGTAGGCCCACGCGGCGGACCAGTCATGCCGAAGGCTCGGGATAGATTCAGATAGACTGTAGGCCCAGTAGGGCGGACCAGTCCGGCCGATGGCCCAGTATGTATGTTGTTTGAATTTTCGTATGGCTGTGGTTTCTGTCAGTGTGGTATTGGTATTTTGGGGGTAGCTCACTAAGCCCTCGGGCTTACAGTTTTCAGTTTATTGTTTCAGGTACTTCATGAGAGCGAGGGAAGGCGAAGGCGTGACCGTACCGCTCTACATCTTCATGATCTATTTTGGGACACTCTGATGATAATTGAATTGGAAATGTTTTGTAAAAACAAATACTATTTGACTCTTTTGTTAGTATTAAAAGTTTAAATTTGGTGTAAATTTATGGCTGTCAAATTTCAGTTTTTTCCAACACGTTTTGAAGGTTTTTAGTAGGGTTGCAAACGAGTCGAGTCGAGCTTGAGCCTGACTAGGCTTGGGCTCGGCTCGTTTAAATATTTATAGGCTCGAGCTCGAGCTCAGCTCGTTTCGAGCCTTGTGGTACAAAGCTCGAGATCGGCTTGTTAAGAATTGTATAGGCTCGGGCTTGGTTTAGGCTCGGCTCGTATATGGTATACTCTAATTTCCTAAAATGGTATTTATTAAATTATTATTTATTTTAATATATAAAAATAAAAATAAATTTTTTATTATATATATGTAGGCTCGTTTAGGCTCGCGAGCTTAATCGAGCCAAGTAACAGAGGCTCGAGCTCGAGGTCGTTTAATAAACAAGCCTAATATTAAGCTCGAGCTTGGCTCGGGCTCGTTTAAAATCGATCTCGAATCGAGCTTTTAACGATTCGATCTCAAGTAGCTCACTGGTAGCTTGGCTCATTTGCACCTCTAGTTTTTAGCAATATTTATCCATCCCTATTCGGTTCTCTACTTAATTAGGTATTGGTAAATGGGAAGACATGTTTTATCAACAAATTTTAATGGCACAAATAAAATATGCTTTACTATTCAAAGATTCAGTAAGTAATATACTAGATGGGATCACGTTGCTATTGATCAACGTACCTAGATGGTATTATATAAAAAATATTGGGGTTTTTTTATAAAAACTTCTAAAATTATAAGTCCAACAAAAAAACAACAACATGATTTTCTAAATTGATACGAAATCCTAAAGTTGATGAGGTCAAAAGTGAGAAGAATCATCCGACAGCAAAAGACGGAGACTTGCATAGTGGATTAAATATTGCTAAATAGGAAGGAATTGGTTGCAAACACTTCGAGGATTATACCTTTTGTGTTCGTTCATATGCCTAGCATACAAGTAAAAGATAAATTGGAAATTAGTTAAAAAATTAGAGAAGCATAAATTTTTATAATCAAGTCATATTTGTTTATGCCTCTGATGATGATATAGGTACTCCATTAGTATTTGATATAGGTACTCCATTAGTATTTGTCAACCCAGGCCACCATCATACTACTCCATTAGTTTTTGTCAGCCCATGCCACCATCATGCCATCTGTTTACTTGAAATTGTTGAATACTTTGCCTCGAATGGAGTTGCTAATGTTGATGTTCTAAGCAAACCACTTCCTGCTTCATGCTATTACCAGTCTTTCCGTTTCATGGCTTCTGTTTTCTCCAGATCGAAAAGTCATCAAATGGGAGTGTGTTGAAAAATATATGTTTATAGAAGATATTAGTTTTTCCATGGAGATATGGTCAAGCAGGTCGTTTGAATTTTGTTGATTGAATCAAATTTGACTGAGTCACACCTAACTTCTTATCACACAAAGTAAGAGGCATATTAGAGGCTAGCAAAGACCAATTCAAACCCAACTAATTGTCGTATCAAATGGTTTGAATATGACCGTTTCAGACTAAGCATCTTACTAAACACAGTAAGAAGCATATCAAACAACCCCTAAGTTAAAAAAAACTAAGACATGATTAAACAAAAGTAAGCACCTTAAGTTGTGGCTCGGTTTGAGTGACATACCAAATCCAGTTAACCCTTTTTGGAAAGAAAAAAAAACTCATAAGAGACTATATGAATTCCATAAACCATGTCATAAATCCTCCACATAAAAGAAGGGAACAGGACAGTTGTTGCATGAAGGGGAAACGTAAGTGGTGCGAGATGAATAGAAACGATATATTCATCCGTAAATGTAAGGCTAATCAAATTTACTGATCATTATTTGATTTATTTCTTATAAGTCGCTATAGCACAATTCAAATATAACCTTCTAGCAGCTCGGCTCTTCTAACCCACAAGTCCGAGGTTCAAGTTCTGGCAGCGGCATCAATTACTTTTTAACTATATATTTCTTGTATATCATTTTCTTTCTTATTTTGTGAATAATAAATTATAATGTAAACTATTTTTCAATAATTAATATGTTAGATTGTATTTAAAGTATATATTAGAAATAGCGTATGTACCCCGGTATAGTATAAATTTTCAACACATCAATTTATTTTATTTTTTATAGAAAACTTAATACCTTAATTATCCATGACGTTTTAGATAAATACCAGTTATATTATTTTAGTTTAATTTTAATAATACTATCTGTTTCAAACAAAGTTCAATACAAAACACATAAATTTATTAATCTATGTATCACCCAAAAAAACACGTTGTACTTATTAAAATGAGCAAAAATATACAAAACTTTTGCTAATAGATAATGTTTCTCCTTACTCCATGTGATTTAAATCACATGTAACAATAAGTTTGGATTATTATGACATTTTTCTTAGTGAAGGACAAAAACAATGTGCTATACTCTTGTATGTTTATAACATCTCTTGAGATTAATTACAATTTGTCAAGCAATTGAGTAAAGACAACTCATCAAATGAAATTTAACAACAAATACACGACATCTGTACCCCCAAAAAAAACGTCAATTTACTGATCGTTGGTTAAAATGAAAAACGTTGTTTCCGCTTTATAACTTTTAGTGGATATATATAATTATGGACGAGTGTTATCAACATACGCCGTTGTAGCACAATCAGCTGAAAGATTTCATCTTTACAGCTCCTCTAACACAGGAGCTCCAGGTTCGAGTCCTGGCAACGGCACCAATATTTTTAATTGATGTTCTATTTTTTTCACTCTTTTTCGCTGAATGCTCAATGAGTCTGTATCAAGTTTTTTTCTTTTATATTTGTGTTTTAAGGTTACTCGAAACAATTATATTATCGCATTGATTATCTACTTTTGAATATAACGATTGAGAAGGTCATATCACTACATAATATACATGTCAAATGACTTTTTAAGTTTGAGTTAATATCTCAAAGAAATTATATTTTGACTAAACAACTATATTTCACCTGCTACAATCTTTAAGCATCCTGAAATTAAATTTTGATTTACATTTTGCCAACAGATTTTAAAATTTAACATTACAAAATCTTTTACTTGAACACAAATCCAACCACAAGAAAAATAAAATTATCAACTGTGATACAATACAACATATAAAATTTAACATGACAAAAACAATTTCATTCCTTTTGGTACTCAAAATCACATCTATATTTTGTATCTACTTTTCCAACATTTCATAAAAGAACAAAAAAAAAAAAATCATGGCTAGGAATCTAGAACAACTTCACTATCATCTTCTAGTTTATCAGATGAGTCTGTGTTTGATGTCTCTGGGAAGAATTCATCATCAGGATACAACTTCTTAAACAGCTGTTACATTTATATATGCCACAAATATACAACCCCAGTGAGAAAAATTAAAAATTTCTAGCTTATTTAATTTCCATATCATATTTTCTGAAAATAAAAATAAGATGAAGATACCTTTGAAGTTGCATCAAGAATATCATTGTAGTTTAAATTTCCATCTGGAGTAGGTGTCATAACAACAGGTCCCACTGAACCCTAAAATCAAAACAAAACAAACCTTCAAACAACTGCATAACAATTAACAATATAAAAATAACAAGAAAATTAAACACACCTCGATTAAATCTTGGATATACAATGCACTCCAAAGCAAAGTGGGCTTCAACTCTTTACTTTCAGTTTCATCAGAGTGTAATGAGAAAAGGTCATCAATGGCTGCTTGTAGAGACTTTTTTCCTTCAATGGCACTATCACATACAACTGAAATGTAGAAAACAAACCTAAAAAAGGTAAAAAAAAAAAATGAAGTAAGATAAAGCCATCTGTCAATAATAGAAATAATAAAATTGTAAATTTTTATTAAAAAAAAAACTTACTTCCCAGAAGGAGAAACAGCTAAACTGCTCCCGAGCTGGAGAACTCGGATTGAAGTAGCCTGATCAGGGTATAGAGCTAAAGAGAGAGAATTAATCTTATTCAAATTGAATCTTGAAATTTTCAAAAATAAAAAAGAAGAGAGATCATACATCTAGGAGGATATATAACCAGACAACTGGATATATCAGGTTTTAAAGCACTATTTGTGATGCATATTCCTCTGGCCAATTTAGAAACATTTGAAGGAGAATTTGAAGATGTTATGGTGAAAGATGGATCCATTACTAGTTTATCACTGGTTAATTCCTGCCCAGATACCAATTTCACACCTTTATAATTCCCATTATCCTGCAAATTCCATCAGTCAAATGTTATAATATAAATCAGCAATTTGAGTTTTGCATGATGATGAAAATTTTGAATTCTTGTATAGAGTAGAAACCTTGTTCAGAAGTACAGATTTCACTGGCATTCTCAAAACCTGTAATATAAACAGAAGTTGAGTCAAAATCTGTAGAATGAAGAAAGTTCAGTGAGCAAAGATTAAAGAAATTACATAAAGACACCCTTTTACAGCAGCACGTCTGCAAAACGCTTGTGGCAATTCTCCTTGGCCATAGATGGGGTAAATCAATGCTCCAAGTGCATTAGGAAACCTAAATAGCCATATAATAATACATCATATGTTGATGAATTAAATGATACAACAAGCAGAGTGAGAAGAAACCTTCCAACTGATGAGTGGTAAAGGGCTAAACGGTCTATCCCATCTTTTGTCTTGAGAATATCTTTACAGGATTCTCCAGCATCTTGATCATAATCAACCATGGCTATGGCATAGAGGATGATCCTATAAAGAAAAAGAGAAGGAAGTAATCGAATTAACTTGGTATAGTTTAAGGAAAATGCTGTCATGGATCACCAAGATAGAGGGAGAGACGCATTACGATTTTATTTTTGGAGGCAACTTCATCTTGTCCATGAACACGACAAGTGGGCTTTCTAAATCTTCATCCGAAATGATCTTCTCATCATCAACAGCAACGTCAACAGATTTAACAGCTTCAAGATGCCCCTGCACCAGCTTAAAGAAACTATTCAACTGATTCTTCTCACTGTACTTCATTGTTTTATCCTTGAATACAGCACTCTTTGAATCTGGCACATTCATTAGGTTACCATTTCCATCACCTATGTAGCTCGCATCAATATTCTTAAACTCAACATACTGATTAGCAGATGACTTGAGCAGTAAGTTCACAGCGCTGTCAGCACAGAACAAAACCCTAGGTCCTGCCAAGTCCAAATTGAACTTCCTGGAATGTTCTTCGAGAGAATCATCGTAAGAAGAGATCTCGACATCAGAGTAGAGGGGGCGGGGGTTAACATCGAGAGTCTCGGTGTCATCCGATTGGGGGGGATTGGTTTTAGGGATTTCGGAGTGGGAGCGGAGGAAGGATGTGAGGTCTTGGAGACTAAGGGAAGAGTAGTGGGAGCCGTAGAAGGGGTTATGATCAAGATGGAGTACAGTTTTTCCGGCTGCGGAGGCTGCGGCGGCGATGATGGATTCAGGTAGGCCGGTGCCGACGACGATGAGATCAAAGTTTGTTGGGTCGATCGGGGGGTAGGATTCCGTCTCCGCCATTAACGATTCTTTCTCGGCGGCTATCGCTGGCCGACCACTTCAGTTTCTTATTTTCAGTCAAAATCGGGTCAAACGATCTTTCATCTTTGAGTGAATTGCTAGAAATTACCCCTTTTTACAATTACATATCAAGATTTTGTTTTTTATTTTTTTATTTTTTATTTTAGAGGTTCGGACATATGTATTAGACTTGAAAAAACAAAATATATATTAATATTGGTATTTTGTTTTAATTGGATTATTTGAATACATGGTTATTAAAGATTTTGATCTTGATTTTAAAAATCTAAAAAAAATAAATAAATAATAAAAATAAAAATAAAAAAACTTCATCACATTTGGGCCCGATTTTGATGCAAAATATCTTACAGCGGCCAATTCCACTTTTTAATAATTAGTCTTATAAACCCTACAAGTTTCCTTATTTATGATAAAAAAATCCGATAAATAACTTAAAAATATTCAATCAGCATGAAATTGACCATGAAATATTCATCCATTCAGGTATTCAACTCAAAATTACGCATTAAAAATCATAAGAAACCTCATACAGCATTGTCATCTTGTGTAGTCGTATACAATCACAAAGACTTTGGTTTCTTTTTTTTATTTAAAATACGTTCTATTATTATGAGATCTCTTTAAAAAGTTAAAATTAATTTTATCAATTCAATATCTTAATCAACATCAAGTTATAACAAATACCAGAAAACAAAACTTTACAACCAAATTTTATTGATTCGATATCTTATTCTTTGTTATAAATACATTTTATCTGTAGTCCATCTTTCGACCAACCTTGCTTTGCACGTATATGCTTTGCGCATATTACAAAATTGTAATTTTATTTCTTACTATCACACTAATATGCTATATAAAATCTACATACTTTTAACAATATCATTCAAATACATATAAAAAAAAAACTTTTACTTTTAACACAACCATGTTTTAATTTCATCATACAACACATCACCACACGATCCATGTGAAACAAAACATCAACACAAAACAAAACAAAAACATTTCAGCAAACCATAATATCCATCGCCCAATAACTAAAACAAATCTACCAATTACCAAAATACACCCACAATATATAACCAAATCATCAATATCCAACAAACATCATCAAAAAAAACCTAAAAAAAAAAAAAAAAAAAAAAAAACACAATCTTTTCACTAATTATTACTGCCTTGACCTAGACTCAGCTCTTCTAGCTTCATCATGAGTAGAAGGAAACAACTCGACATATCTTGACCCAATCATCTTCTTATCTTTAACCATAACAGCTTCCTTAGCTTCCTCAATTGTCTCAAATTCCACGTAAGCTTCCCCTGTCGCCTTCCCATCTGGCCTACACGCAATAAACACTTTCCCTTCCACAACCTTAAAATCCTTAAAAAACTCAAAAATCTCAGATTTCTTCACAGAAAACGGCAGCCCTCTTAACTTCAATATCTCAGTATACTCCATTTCATCCTTCATCTTATCTTGAAGAAACCTCTTAGAAGACCTCTGTGGTGGTGGTGGTGAGCTTCCATGGCCATAGTAATCATCATAACCATAACCACCACCACCTCCACCTCCACCACCGCCGCCACCTTCATATCTCACCTCACTAGCCACCGCATTGTAGTAATCCTGTTTCTTGCATTTAAAAACCTCCACGTATCGCCGCCCCATGTTCTGGCGGTCTTTCTGTAAGGCCATCTCAGCCTGCATGGGGCGGCTGAACACCACAAAAGCCTCGCCGGAAAACCGGCCGGATTTGTTGACCAACAGCACGTCGAGGATTTCGAGGCCGGAAAAGAACTTGAAGATGTCGGTGTCTGTGCAGTTGAATGGGAGGCCTCTCAGGCGGACCACTGGAAAAGATGAAGGGTGAAAGGTGGTGGTGGTGTAGTTGTATGGGTGGTGGTGGTGGTTGTAGGCGGTGGAACTGGAAACTGCAAAGTAGGGATTGGATTCCATGATTCTTGGTCTTTTTGAGCCGATTTCGTATGCATCTGATAACCCCCCGCTCCCATACATTGCCCTTCAATTATTCATACCCAAAGAGAAAAGAAAAAACATTCCCCACTTAATAAAACCATACCCGACCCATGTTTCTTTTCCTATTTTACTACTTTTTTCTTTATTAATTCTCATAAGTTTAACCCTCTAATAATATCAAATTCTCATACGTTATATCATTCCATCATGTTGAATTTGTTTGTTGTAGATTAAAACTTATAATTCTATTCTATTGTTAAGTGCAAGAACCAGAAACAGCCAGCAATTCAAACTTATGAACTGGTAAAAAAGAATATACAGGAGCGGAGAGTCGCTGTTAAATCTACATTTTTAATTTGTTAATCGAATTGAATTGAAAAGAAAGAGAAAGAGTGGCATGTGGAAAGAATTGATAAAGATTAATCCCCAAATCTGATCAGCATGAATACTCAAAAATGGAAAAATCATGATTAATCCCCAAATTTATCACCTCTATTTTCAATTTTTATGGTGAATTTCATTTCTATGGAAACGCCAATTGAACAATCCAATTCACCCGGATTCAGATACCCGGATAACAAGGATATTGAAACGGAAAAACCCATGATATTCATTGAAAGAAACTTAACACATGCGCAAGCCACTAAGCTGAAACTGATTCATATAACAAAAAAAAAGGATAAAAATTTATTGTTGAGAGAACTTACCCCCTCGATCCGTACATGCTTTTGCCTCCCAAAGGATTCTGACACAAAGCTCTAACTGAATAACAGAAGGATAGAAAATGAATCGAACTTAATTGGCAGATGTATTGTCGACGATGAAATTGAAAACCCTAGCTAGGGTTGGAAACGACTAACGGAAGTTTGACTCTGATATACGATGGTCTATTGTCTCCCCTTGGTTTGGTTAATGGTTCGCATTTTTCTTTTATATATATATATATATATATATATATATATATATATATATATATATATATATATATATATATATATATATATATATATATATATATATATATATTTTTGACAAAATTGCAAAAATGGTCATATGTTATGCATTTTTTAGGGGTTTTAGTCTGAACCACGATTTTTTTGGATTAGTGATCATTTTGAGTTAGTTTCGTTGCATTTATGATTCCTCTGAATAGTGAAATGACTATAATACCCTTGGGGTATTTATTTTTCATTTTTCTTTCATTTCTTTTTAAATCTAATACTAATTTATTTAATAATTAAAAAAATAAAAAGGGTCTCTCTCTCTCTCTCTCTCTCTCTCTCTCTCTCTCTCTCTCTCTCTCTCTCTCTCTCTCCCGAACACTAGAACTATGTGACTTGAGCTTCTTCAATTTCTTCGTTTCATAAATCCTACAACTATTATAGCAGTATAAGAAATTAAAGAATTCATTCGCTCAAAACATGTCCAAGATCTTCTAATTCCCACAAATCTTAAACCTAATTTTGATCCATGACAAATCCTAAATCTCAACTTCAAACACATTTATCTCCATCATCGTTATCATCGTCTTCTTTGTGAAGGTTTACCCCTCCAAAACCCTTAAAATTCCTATCAAAACCCTTTATTCAAACGTCTTCATCCTCATCATTTGATGTTTATTGTTTCACCGTAGGTAAGGGTGAGGCGGTGAGCTTTTCATGTTCAGTAGAATCCATGTATTCATGGGTAATAGTTCTCCGACATCGTCACAAGTGGAGATGGCTCATCTGCTTCACACCCACACCGACGTCTGTAACCTAGGAAGAATATATGGATAAAGTCAAGATAGAAACACAAGGAGTTGAAGAGACCAAGAAGATAGATCAAATCTTCTATGGGGGATTACTAGTTCCTCTTCTCTTCCGACTCGATTTCTTCTTTTATCATTGTTATTCCTATTTCTCAACTTAATTTCATCGATTATCGTCGACACACCAACAACATACGATTGGAGTGCGATTTTCCTGTTGGCCTTTTTATGGAAGGCATCACATGCTACGATCTGAACAAAAAGAGTGGAGAGTTCAACGCTTAAATGAAAGAGGAGTGTTCTTTTAAAATTCAGGGCTACAGTCTCAAGTACAAGTCAACGATTAATGGCATGATAGAGAAAGGTAAAGTGAAGAATCTAAAGTACAAGTCAACGATTAGTGGTGTGACAGAGAGGTGGATACTTTTATGGAATCACCACGTGTGGTTGTGTAGATTTGATTGTAATGATATGGTTTCGGTTTCAAACAATTTTTTGATGTCTTCCTATTGATATGATTTTGCTCAATGGTCATGTCTTCGTATTGATCTAGATTTGATTGTAATGAATCCCTTCCTTGTGAATAATTTGTTGAAACATTTCAAGTATACTCATATGGATTTATTCATCTTATGTAAGATGGAGTTATTCATTAATGGGGAATGAGGTGAAGATATATATAGTAAAACAGAGAGAAAGTTAGAGAATGGTGGTGCAGGTAAGGAAGAAGAAGAAGAAGGGTTGGGGAAGTGGGTTTTTTTCAGAGAGAGAGAGAGAGAGAGAGAGACCCTTTTTATTTTTTTAATTATTAAAATAAATAAATTAGTATTAGATTTAAAAAGAAATGAAAGAAAAATGAAAAATAAATACCCCAAGGGTATTACAGTCATTTCACTATTCAGAGGGACAAAAAATGCAACAAAACTAGCTCAAAAGGACCACCAATCCAAAAAAAGTCGTGGTTAAAACTAAAATCCCCAAAAAATACATACCACAGGGACTATTTTTGCAATTTTCTCTATTTTTTGGATACATGAACGATGAGGCTCCCTTTTCATTTTGCATCAAAATGGACCGTTAATTATTAGTATTATTTTTTTTAGATATTACAGAAATGGTCATTCCGACACATGACGTCAAAAAAACTGTCGTTAAATTGTTGTAAAATGATATTTTTACCCTTTTTTATATTATTATTACTTTTATAAACTATATGTACCATTTATGTAAATTTCTATAGCTATTAACCTAAACACCACCGGATACACCTTCATCGGAAAACTCAACATCCCTTATGCGTCTATCTATCTTGTTCTCGTATGTGTAAATCGGATACCACCAAGAAACAAGACCGTTCCTCCTCCTTTCTTATTTGCAAGTTTGAACGAAAAATTCAAGAACATAGGTACTACGATTAAAAACGATGAACATTATTTTACTCGTGTAAATCACGACAATGAATAGTGTTTCTCTTCTTCTTCTGCATGTCTCTTTTTTCTCTGTGTGTATTTTGGAAGACGGGTTTATGATTATAATAGCGGATGATGGTGGTGTCGTGGTGAGAAAAAGATGATCAGTAGGTTTAATTTGGAATTAGAGGAAGATGAAGATTGATTGAAAAAATCAAGATTCAAGCATTTAATTTTTGTGTGTGAATGAACGCAAGTGATTGTACCATTTTCTTCTTCTTATTTTTTTGTAAAACTCACGCGCATTTCAAAAAAAATCTGTGAAAACAAGTGATAGTACCATTGTTACTACAAATGGTACAATTAAAAACTCACGCACATCTCCAATTACTGAGGAGGGTTTTAAAACTGTAAACTTCATTACCAATTATAATGTTGGGTTTTAGAACAGGAATAGGGAGGGGGTATTGTCCACATTATCTTTTTCATCTTCATGTAAGCTTTCTTGGAGATGGAGAAGAGAAACAATGTGTGTGAATGTGTATAAAAGAAAGGTAATTCCCCCACAATGTCTTCAATTTAAAAATGGATATATAGCTATAGAGGTATAAAAAAACAAAGAACATTGATGCTTTCTTTGAAATTCGATTTTTAGCTTGGTATGAATTAAAGAACATGGTCCGAGTCTGTATTTCTTTCCCTCTTCTTGCAGTTCAAAGAGCATCAACTCTTCAGTCCCACCCCCTATGATTTTATAAAATCAATTCAAGAAGGGGAGATGTGACAACCCGAAACTTCTACCTTGTACCTTAGTCAAATTCTATCAATGTTAAACTCGTTTCAGCTACCTTTTAGCATTGTTTTGAGCCTATTTGGATGATCTAAAGCCTTATACAACCAAAGATTGAATTAGGGATGAGTTGGTTTAAGATTTAGGGTTGCAATTAGGCCAAACACTCCATTAAAAGGAGTGTGTGGCCGCACACCCGAGTGTATGGCTGCACACATGAGTGTGTGGGCGCACACTTGAGTGTATGGTTGCACACATGAGTGTGTGGTCGCACACCCGAGTGTATGGCTGCACACACGAGTGTGTGGACGCACACCCATCCTCCAGCCGCACACTCATCCCTATTTATATAGGGTGACCCCTTCACTCATTCCTTTCAATTGGCTGCACTCTACTTTCTCTCTCTACTTTCTCCCTCTAAGAACTTCATCCAAGAACACTCTAAGGGCCTCAAAAACGTGAAGAATTCCATCATTTAGCTTGTTATACAGGTAAAACACCTAAATCTAAGCCTGAAACTCTTCAAGTTCTTCGTGTTATTCATCACTTGAAGGTGTACAGCCACACACCTTCATAAGTTGGCTGTACACACCTCAAAAACCCTCTAAAGTGAGAATTTTGGCTCTCTATCTCTTAGTTGGACTTGGTTTGAGCCTTTAAACACTTGAAAATCGACGTTTGGAGCATAAACGAAGAGTGTACGGCCGCACACTCCTGTGTGCAACCACACACACAACCTGGCCGCACAATCCGTCCGCACACTCCTGTGTGCAACCACACACACAACCTGGCCGCACAATCCGTCCGCACACTCCTGTGTGCAACCACACACACATCCTGGCTGCACACCCTAGCCGCACACACACCCTAATGACCATACACCTCCTTTGTTTGATCACATAAGGTCCCGAAAAGCATTTCCAAGTCTTTAGGGTGGTTTCCCGTCATGTTTTGTCATGGAATACCTAAACCTAATACATATATGTGCTATTATATGTTACTAGGATCCACTTGAGTGCGAAACCTCAATTGACACTTAACACTCGTAACCGATCATCCACTCGAATCATTCGTCAAACAATGAGTTCATACCCCTATGCTTTTATGAGTTTTTCATGTTTTCAGGGGGAGGGGATACAAGAAAAGCACAATGAAACTTGTGCTCAAAGTATATTATTTTGTTTACGATAATTATATTTTTAGAATGCTTTTAACATGGAAAACAGTTTTCAAAACTAGAGCAATGAACTTATGAATCATGTAGAAAAATGTATCGTTTTATAAAGGATTCATGTTAATCACAAAAAGGGTTTTCCATATTATTACTTGTAAATTTGTTAGTCTAAGTTGGAGACACGTCCTTGGTAACACTCACCACAAGAAACAGAGTGTAGGACTAGCAATTATGACCAGAGTCTCTTGTAGGGAGAGTGTGATTGTTGTGTATAGATCTATACGGGACTGACAACCCCGCACCTCGTTGCTAGCAACAGCCGGACCAGCAGGTCTACAGGTGACAAAGTCATTCAAGATACAGGCTGTTGCGGGCTATATCCAGTCAGTTATGGTTATAAAACTCAAAACCTAGATAACTGATATTTACTTTTGTAATAATGAATCAAGTGAACTAACCTCAAAGTAATAACTGATTTAATTACTGGAGGGTATTACCAATAATATCTTCAAGACTTAGTTCATCACGGTTTTCTTTTACTTAGTTTTTAAGACTAATATACTTATTTGGGTGTGACCAGGGTTCTTAAAAGAAAACTGCTTTTATATACACGAGTATGGTAGATACTTGCAAACATCAGTTTAAAACGGATATTCAACCTTCAACCTTCAGGGAAAATATAGGATTTTCCCAGGATAAACCGGCTATTCAAAATGGATTATTTTACAACCAACGGATATTCATATTCATTCCACGACTCATTGGATTGTACGTGTTCTGTACGAACCTCGAATTCATGGAATGAATGGGTTTTCAAACACGCTTTTCATAAGAAAATATAGGATTTTCTTGAGGAACACTTTTCAAAAGGATTCAAGGAACATTTTTCCACCAAATCTAAATGCTTATGAACTTACCAGCTTTATGTTGATATTTTTCAAACTGTTTGTATTCTTAGGGAATTAGTAGACAGGTAATACCAGGAATTCGGTGAAGTCGGAGCAATAAGAGTCATATTTTTTTATATTATACCTACTTTTGATGTATTTAAAACAAGTTTCAAACTGATGTAAACACTTTTCATATGTGTATTCAATGTTTGGTTGTGTTTACAATGTTTGCTATACAAATGTTGTGATACTACGCATGTGTAACACTCTAAAAATTCCAACCAATTTAAACTTTTCAAAAACAACCCAATTTCATTAAGTTATTACAAAAAGGTTTTCAATACATTTATTATCAGAGTATTCCCATAACCATATCATAAAACATAAACATGAGGATCGGTACGATCACGCCTTTGCCTTACCACGGTCTCCTGAAGTACCTGAAACGTTAAACCACAACTGTAAGCCCGAAAGCTTAGTGAGATACCCCCAAAATACCAACCACATATACCATACACATAACATGTCATATCATAACAGAACAGAACAACCATGCACTTCCGGTCTACTGTGTGGCTGGTCCGCCGCACCGGGCCTACAGTCCACCTGGTCCACCCTCCGAGTCTAGCCATATACATCGAGTCTGCAGTGTGGTTGGTACGCCCGCACCGAGCCTTCAACCCTGGTCCACTCTCAGAGTCTAAAGTACGACTGGTCCGCCCACACCGAGCCTTCAGTCGGCCTGGTCCACTCTCCGAGCCTCAGCAAGTCTGGTCCACCCTCGTGGGGCCTACAGCCTATCCGGACCGCTCGCTGGGCCTTCGGAATATCCGGTCCGCCCTAGGTATGTTGGCCTACAGCACAAAGAAGGAACCGCTTCAACCCAGCCCCAGTCAACCAACCATGTGCACATAAACATATAATCATATAACAATTAATCACCAATCAACCGATCTAGCAGATCACATACATAGCATACTCTAACCAGGATACCGACCTAACCGGTCACTAACATAGCATCATCCTATATTCCAGGATTCCGACCTTAACCAGGTCTCTAACATATATCATCCTAACTACCAGAATGCAAACGTATAGCGAAGCAATAACATAACAACTACCCGGATTTCCATCCGATAAAGGGTCAGCCTTGGTGCCGTAGACCCTATTGATATAGTGAGGATAACTCACCTCGTAACTGCTGACTGAAAAGATAAGATCACGCTGCTCCAACCTTCGACACGAACTCCACCACTGACCAATACCAAAAGACTGAACTCAATAAATACCAATAATTACCAAAATACCCATGGAAGTCAACTGGTCAACTCTTTGTCAAAGTCAAAGTCCTCAGTCAAAGTCAACCTTCCTGACTGACTCTACTCGCCGAGTCAACCCGCTGACTCGTCGAGTCCCTATACTCAGAAACTCCCAATCCACGACTCAACTCGCCGAGTCGCCCCAAGACTCACCGAGTCCAACAAACTCTGAGTCCTTTCTCGCTCAACTCACCGAGTCGTCCCTCGACTCACCGATTCAAAGCTCAACCAAAAAGGTTAGGACTTCACGACCAGACTCGTCGAGTCTAAGAACAGACTCACCGATTCCAAGGCAACATTCAACATACTCGCCGAGTTTTTCTTACAACTCGTCGAGTTCCTACCTATCTTCATCCAACTCGCCGAGTCCACCCATGCGACTCGCCGAGTATCTCCAGCTCTTAACCCATGCAGTGGCTTTCTAAGCCATGCTGGGGCTCAAATCCATAGATCTATCCTTCTTCAAGCTATCCCTCACATAAAGTTGCAAACTTTACGTGATATCAAGGAGATATAAACTCAAAACACACTAGGGCTTGGGTTTTGTGACATCCCCTAATTTCTCGGCCAGAAAAGACCGATTTAATTTATGCTTTTTAAAACAAAATCAAGGAAATCTTTTTAAAAGATGTTGCGGAATTTGTTCCCAAAACAAAACATGATAAAAGTTTATCAAAACCTTCTTTAAGAAATGTATAGTTTCATTTCATATCAAAACTTCGGGATGTCATGTTCCGATACATATCAAAAACATAAACAAGACATTATAAGCCTTTCAACAGTTATTTACAACTATTGACCTATAATCCAAAAATCTCTCATCGTCCTCCAACTATGCTCAGGGTCCACTACCTGTAATCATAAAACTGAGTGGGTCAGGCTTGGGAGCCTGGTGAGCATATAGGGTTTTCAACCCACAATAATAATATACTTATTAATTTCACCAATCAACAATAACCCTGATTACCCATTCCCGTTGTCCTCACTTTACGTCCCTAAGAACCTATCACAAGGGACCTAGCCTAAGGATTATCATCGGGATGGACACTACTGCTAAGGGGTTTCCTCAGCCATACATGTCTTAAAGGCAACCATGAGGGGGATGGAGTACGCCAATGAACATTTAATTCGTCAACACCTACAAGTTGCGAACCTGCTAGTGTTCCACTGGACTGTCTAGAAAAGTTCGTGGTCGTCATCTATACTCCGCTAGATGACTACAACAACAACAACAACAACATCGAGGCCTCTCACCATTTTAACACACATCAACTATTTCATCTACCCATGTTCTACCCAACATATTTTGTAGATAAAAAGCATAAACAGTTTAAAACTTGTATAAAACATCAATTCAACAGTCACCTCAAATAAACAATTAACCTATTTACACATAACACGTATTTCAAGGTAAATACTTCATATCTATGTGTAAATTGAAAGTAAATACACACTCACTTGATTTGATGATAATCGGGCAGCAATTTGTTTCCTAAAACGATCGTTTCTAATAAAATCGGGAGTTTTATTGAGAAACCGGGCTTTGTAAAAGTCGGGCTTCGAAACCGAAAAGATAAATTTTCCGGGCTTCTCGAGCACTTCATGGAGTATTCCGGGGTTTACAATCGATACCGGGGCTTCGCAGAAGGTTAAGGTGAACAAAATATGAAGAAAGGGGCTAAATATGGCAATATCTTAAAAATATCCGAGAAGGCTCGCAGCCTTCTATTTATAGGGGGAAGCTTCTGATCGGACGGCTGAGAAGTCTCCAGGTGGCGAAGATCTGAAGGCTCGCAGGGGAGGGCTCGCACGTGGGTTGCGCATGGCTCGCAAATGGGTCGCACCTGCGAGGGGCTCGCTGGCAACTTCTAAGTGGACCAGAGTCTAGGTCCGAGGTTCGGACCCGAAGCAGGAAGGAAGGGAGACAACTGGTGCGAAGGTCGTACACGCGGCAGGCATTACGAGGCTCGGACTAGGCTGCACACGCGTCGCTCCTCGGATGTGCCACGGCTTCGGATGACTCAGCAGCTCGGTGACTCAGCAGGACATGTGTCACATTTTAAGCGAGGGTGACGTGGCAAAGTGTGACTATGCGAATTTTCTCGATTTTCGCGCCAAAACTTCTAAAATCCATAACTTTCGCATACGAGCTCCGTTTTTTACGTTCTTTATATGCACGCGTAGCTAAAATTAAGCTCTACAACTTCTATTTAGACTTCGTTGACTAATTTTGACTTTAATTTTTTTATTATTATTTTTAACAGACTGGGACAGGAAATCCATTAAAAATTCATAACGAGACCTTCAATTCTTGTTTAGGTTGTGTTGGCTAAAAATCGTTCGATCTAAAATTCAAGTTTTTTAACTGTCTACTGCTAAGCTGAAACTTCGAAAAATCATAACTTCCTCATACGAAGTCAGATTTGGGCGTTCTTTTTATCGAACTTATCGGTTTAACGAATACTATGACTTTCGTTTAGATTACTAAGGCTAAAAAGTAGTTTATCAAAAACTCACTTTGTACGACATTCAGAGTCGTGTCGGTTTTGTCGCGAAACTTCGACAGGTCATAACTTCTTCGTTATAACTCAGATTTTGGTATTCTTTATATCCCCGAAATCCTTGTTTCGACCACTACAACTTTATGTAAAGATATCGGGCTTATCTCACACTTTAATTTTGACACTTATTTTTATTCTTAATTAATTAAGCATAAACACATAATTCACATAATTTTCACATCATTCCTTTTCATTTCTTCAAAATGAGTTACAAAGGTTAACCTAGACTATCACATCAATATAAATGCCTAGGATAGAAACACGAGTGTTACACTAAATATATGGCTAAATATGCAAATATCACTTTCTCTCATCTCTTTATTGTTATTGTTTGTTGCTTATGTTTGCATGTTTTATGATAGGATCGTTCCTAGTGAACGGTATATCAGCTTTAGTATTATTCAATTCGGGTGCCACCCAATCTTTTGTGTCGCTCGTGCTCAGAAGATGGTTTGTAGGAGCTCCAGGGGAGCTGGGTTGTCCACTGGATGTAGAGATAGCATATGACAGGACTGTCAGGGCCACGAGGGTTCTCAAAGGATGTACACTTCGGTTATTTGATCTGCAGTTTTCAGTGGATTTGGTTCCTATTCCCCTGCGTGGGAATAAGGTTATAATGATGGGTTTTGGTATACTACAACATCCTATGGTGTACATGTTGAATTAGATGTCTAAGTCCATAACTTTTATTGGTATATACTTGACCCGAGAGTAGCATGGTCCATTTGGGTTGCATATCATCAGGGCAATTTGATAGGATAAACTCTTGAGAGAAGGTTATATATGATTTATTAATATATTATAAGTTATAATATATTAATATGAAATCATATATTTTAATTAGTATTGATCAACAATTATTTTGGAATTAATTTAGTGATCAAAAGAGACTAGTTAAATCTATGAGGACTAGTTATGGTAATTAGTTATATTTATATTTGTTGGGCTTTATGATCCATATTGGACCAAGTTTATGTATGGATACATTCTTGGACCAAAAAATGGAGAAAACATCGTAAAAATAGATCTAAACATACTACAGAAAAGATAGGAGCTTTATACCTTAGATGAACCAAAAATGAAGCTCAACTTCTGAATCTACTCTCCTCATACATGTCCTTGCTCCTTCTTCAAGCATCTTCTTCTTCAAATTCACAAAGAATGCACAAAAAATGACTCAAAACTCTCAAAAGTGAATTAGGGTTTCGTGGCTAGGGTTTGGGAAAATGGAGGCTATAAATGAGGCCAGCTTATGGGGGTTAAGGCGTTTAAATAGGGTGCAAAACCCTAAAAATTAGGCTTTTATTCTGCCAGTCCTACTCGTCGAGTTGGGTCTTCTCGACTCGTCGAGTAGACTTCACAACCCGCGTCCCAGTCTATCTCTACTCGATGAGTTTAGAGCCTCTAACTCGTCGAGTTTCTATACAAAAATGAATGAATTATGAATTGAATACATACCAGGAACCGGACGTTACATGGAGGCTGAGGATGGAATGAATGTGGGGGAGTTAAGGAGCTTAAATAGGGCTCAAACGATGAAAATAGGTTTTAGGCACTGATTGCGTACGCACAACATACTTAATTTATGCCCAGCATACTACGGATGCCCTAGTACTCCGAGAGTACACGTTGAGTACGCCCAACGTATGTGGCTCAGCCTAAAACCGCCCTAACTTCAAACGGTCATAACTTCTTCGTTTCAACTCCGATTTCGATGATCTTTATATCCACAGAAAGGTGTTGAGAATCTCTAAAACCCTATTAAATCTTATTTGCCTTAAAATTTACTGAACTTAAATCTAAAATTCATAAAAGGGTCGAACTATCACTTTATGGTTATACCCTTGGGCTCCAAAGCACCAACCGAACTCTCGGATCACCTAATCTACATTATCTACATCCAAAGGGGTCTAAATATCTCTTTCCACCAAGGCCCAAAGCCTTATGATAACCGGTCTTCGGGTCACAACCCTTCAAGGTAACAGCTTAATACCTCACAAATGTGTCCCAAACTGGAGTGGGTTCTGGATCCACACGAAATCCTTGATGGTTTCCTCTTGCTCTTCAAGTCTCCTCCACCAAATTCACTTCTCAAAGCTCCAAACACTCTCCAAGCTCTCACTCATGGCTATTAGGGTTTCTGGGACTCAAAGGGAATGTAGAGAGGCTGAAGAGAGGGTATTATGTTCTTTATATATGCCACAAACTCCGGATTAGGGTTTTTCTCATTCCAGCACCAACTCGCCGAGTTGGTCACTTAACGCGTGACCAGAATCGCGACTCGACTCACCGAGGCTATCCATCGAATCGCCGAGTCGACCTTCCTCATTTACACTAAGAACCCTGAACTTGCACTTCTGAACTCGGGGTGTTACAACATGACTTCCTCCACCCCGGAACGTTTCCGCCATCACGGTTTCAGGGTGTGACAGGAGGGGTCGTGAAAACAAGTGATAGTACCATTGTTACTACAGATGGTACAATTAAAAACTCACACACATCTCCAATTACTGAGGAGGGTTTTAAAATTGTAAACTTCATTACCAATTATAATGTTGGGTTTTAGAACAGGAATAGGGAGGGGGTATTGTCCACATTGTCTTTTTCATCTTCATGTAAGCTTTCTTGGAGATGGAGAGGAGAAACAATGTGTGTGAATGTGTACAAAAGAAAGGTAATTCCCCCACAATGTCTTCGATTTTAAGAATAGATATATAGCTATAGAGGTATAAAAAACGAAGAGCATTGATGCTTTCTTTGAAATCCGATTTTTAGCTTGGTATGAATTAAAGAACACGGTCCGAGTATGTATTTATTTCCCTCTTCTTGCAGGTCAAAGAGCATCAACTCTTCAGTCCCACCCTTTGAATTTCTAAAATCAATTCAATAAGGGGAGAGGTTGTCATGTTTTCTGAGTATAGGGACTCGACGAGTCAGCGGGTTGACTCGGCGAGTAGAGTCAGTCAGGAAGGTTGACTTTGACTGAGGACTTTGACTTTGACAAAGAGTTGACCAGTTGACTTCCAGGGGTATTTTGGTAATTATTGGTATTTATTGAGTTCAGTCTTTTGGTATTGGTCAGTGGTGGAGTTCGTGTCGAAGGTTGGAGCAGCGTGATCTTATCTTTTCAGTCAGCAGTTACGAGGTGAGTTATCCTCACTATATCAATAGGGTCTACGGCACCAAGGCTGACCCTTTATCGGATGGAAATCCGGGTAGTTGTTATGTTATTGCTTCGCTATACGTTTGCATCCTGGTAGTTAGGATGGTATATGTTAGAGACCTGGTTAAGGTCGGAATCCTAGAATATAGGATGATGCTATGTTAGTGACCGGTTAGGTCGGTATCCTGGTTAGAGTATGCTATGTATGTGATCTGCTAGATCGGTTGATTGGTGATTAATTGTTATATGATTATATGTTTATGTGCACATGGTTGGTTGACTGGGGCTGGGTTGAAGCGGTTCCTTCTTTGTGCTGTAGGCCAACATACCTAGGGCGGACCGGATATTCCAAAGGCCCAACGAGCGGTCCGGATAGGCTGTAGTCCCCACGAGGGTGGACCAGACGTGCCGAGGCTCGGAGAGTGGACCAGGCCGACTGAAGGCCCGGTGCGGGCGAACCAGTCGTACTTTAGACTCTGAGAGTAGACCAGGTGGGTTGAAGGCTCGGTGCGGGCGGACCAACCACACTGCAGACTCGATGTATATGGCTAGACTCGGAGGGTGGACCAGGTGGACTGTAGGCCCGGTGCGGCGGACCAGCCACACAGTAGACCGGAAGTGCATGGCTGTTCTATTCTGTTATGATATGACATGTTATGTGTGTTAAAATGGTGAGAGACCTCGATGTTGTTGTTGTTGTAGTCATCTAGCAGAGTATAGATGACGACCACGGACTTTTCTAGACAGTCCAGTAGAACACTAGCAAGTTCGCAACTTGTAGGTGTTGATGAATTAAATGTTCATTGGCGTACTCCATCCCCCTCATGGTTGCCTTTAGGACATGTATGGCTGAGGAAACCCCTTAGAAGTAGTGTCCATCCCGATGATAATCCTTAGGCTAGGTCCCTTGTGATAGGTTCTTAGGGACGTAAAGTGAGGACAACGGGAATGGGTAATCAGGGTTATTGTTGATTGGTGAACTTAATAAGTATATTATTATTGTGGGTTGAAAACCCTATATGCTCACCAGGCTCCCAAGCCTGACCCACTCAGTTTTATGATTACAGGTAGTGGACCCCGAGCATAGTTGGAGGACGATGGGAGATTTTTGGATTATAGGCCTATAGTTGTAAATAACTGTTGAAAGGCTTATAATGTCTTGTTTATGATTTTGATATGTATCGGAACATGACATCCCGAGGTTTTGATATGAAATGAAACTATACATTTCTTAAAGAAGGTTTTGATAAACTTTTATCATGTTTTGTTTTGGGAAAAAATTTCGCAACATCTTTTAAAAAGATTTCTCTGATTTTATTTTAAAAAGCATAAATTAAATCGGTCTTTTCTGGCCGAGAAATTAGGGGATGTCACAGTGGGTATCAGAGCATTAGTTTAAGCGAACTAAGAAATTGTAGAATTTCTAGACTTGAACTTAGAATGCTAAGTGATGATTGTGAGATGAGTGTCTACCATATTTTAGACACGAGCACTAGTTTATTTTAGAGAAGATGCCTAAAATGCCCTTATGTGCTAAATGTTATATGTTGCCATATATGCCATTATTTGTTCGGATCTATGGTCTGTTGCCGACCGGATCTGGAAACCTTATGTGTGTGGGATTCTAAGCGTATGAATACGAGATTAAAACTAACATGTAAACGTTTCGGAGTGATAAGGGAATTAAAATGTCTAACAAGGATAAAGACCTAAATTCGCCTTATTTGGTATATAGATTGTAATGGCAAGAACTCAGAGTGGAGCTGGAAATGAAAACAGAAACCAACAACCTCAACCTCAAGTGGTGGAACAGGTGCCTATAGTAGGAGCTGCTGTGACATCCCCAATTTTCACGGCCAGAAAAGACCGATTTTGTTTATGCTTTATAAAAATCGGAGTTCTTCTTTTAATGAAAATGTTTCGGAATTTGTTCCCAGAAAAACACGATAAATACGTTATTAAAACATTTTCGAAGAAACGTATTTTATTCATTTTAAAACGTTTGGGATGTCATCGTTAATACAGAAACATAAGCATAAACAGAACGTACATTTATTTACACAAGTGATCTACATCTCTTTAAATCTCTCAGTGTAATGTGACTTCATATCAACACCTGTGATATAAATAAACTGAGTGGGTCAGGTTGGGAAACCTGGTGAGTACATAGGGTTTTCAACCCACAATAAGATAATTATTATTTTTAAACAATCAAACAATCAACCCAATTACCCATCCCCATTACCTTCTTTACTCTTAAGGATTTAACCTAAGAGTCATCTATCCTGCATTCGTTTATTCCGAAGTCCCTTACTTCCAGGGTTATAGGACTGGCACTAAGTCCATAGCTGCCGATGTTCGTTCGTAAAGCACTAATTCCATAGCTGCTATAGTCTACTCATCGGGTACTAAATCCATAGCTACGAGTGTTTAATAGGTACTAAGTCCATAGCTACCAATTCCTAACAGGTACTAAATCCATAGCTACCAACGTCTAACTAATAGGTACTAAGTCCATAGCTACCAAATCCTAACAGGTGCTAAATCCATAGCCACCAACGTCTAACAGGTACTAAGTCCATAGCTACCGGTGTTCGTCCCATAGGCACTAAGTCTATAGCTGCCACTATATACTCACATCATCTTATATCTCTCGTCATTCATCTACCCATCTCATACCCAACATATTCGTATATATAAAATACGTATACAATTTAAATCCTTTAAAACATGTATTAAACATTCATCCAGCATAGACAGCAAGTATTCAGATAATATGCACACATAGCATGTAGTTTATATAAAATACTTCATATCTATGTGTAAGATGAAAGGGACTATGCACTCACCTAAAAGGTGGTGACTCAGCACTCGGACAACGCTTCGATATTCTCAAAACAACTTTCCTTCGATAAAACCTAGTATCAATACCACTAGGGTTTAGTCTAACGATAACCGCGACAAATTAATAGTCTGACTATTATTATTATTATTATATAAGTGTTAAATAACACTCAATATAACTCATAATAATATCCCAAATAATTATTTTAAGGACCTAATAACATTCCTATAATTATTCGAAAGCTATATTAAAAATTGCGTAAGCGTAGCACACTTACAGCGAATTTTATTGAAAACCGGAACTTAATTGGAGCAGCGTTTCGAAACTGAAAGGCTCTTTTTCTCGGGACTCCGAGAGCCTCGAGGCTTCCCTCGGGAGCTAAGGGGTTTAACTAGGGCTTAGGGGGGGTTAGAAACCCTAGAGAGAGAAAGAAATCTAGAGAGAGAAAGGAAATGGTGTGTTTTGCTTGGCAATCTTCGCATCTATTTATAGCCTCAGCAGCCTCGGTTACGCTGGGCGTAGTTCCGAGGTACGCTGGGCATAGTTCGCATTGGGCTACCAGATGGCTTCGTAAGAGACACGCGTTGGACATCGGTTGGGGCTACGTGGCTGCTTGTGGACCGAGGGTGGCAGCTGTACGCGGCACGTACTGAGCTTCGGACGCTGGGCGTAAGCGAGACTTCGTGGCGATCATCGGATGCGAGGCGTGATCAGCAAGCAACGGTCCAGATCATGCCACGTCATCGATTTAGCAACAGACTTCGCAAATTTCACTCTCGACTTCTAAAAATCGTAACTTTTGCATACGAGCTCCGTTTTTGACGTTATTTATATCCACGCGAAGGTGGGATTGTACTCTATAACTTTCATTTAGACTCCGTTGGCTAATTTTGGCTCGATTTTAAATTTTATTTTATTAACAGGTCGGGACAGGATTGGTCAGTTAAATTCTCATAACTTCTTCATCCGATTCCCGTTTAGTTCGTGTAGGCCAAAAACCGCTCGATCTAATATTCGAATTTCGGGTTGTACACTGCTAGTCCGAAACTTCGAAAAATCATAACTTCTTCATACGAAGTCAGATTTGGGCGTTCTTTTTATCGATGTTCTTAGTTTAACGTATTCTACGACTTTCGTTTAGATTGCTAAGGCTAAGTCTCGTTCTATTGTAAATTCACTATTTACGCTTCCCGGTGCCGTGCCGGTTCCGTCGCGAAACTTCGACGGGTCATAACTTCTTCGTTATAACTCGGATTTCGGCGTTTTTATATGTACGGAAACCTTGTGACATATTCTACAATTTGGTTAAGATTATTTATTCTAAATAATCTTTTGTTGAAAATTCGTTTTCGACCCCTATTGCCTCTAATTTGACTAGCTCGGATTTGCGGGCGTTACAGCTGCACCCGAACCCATCACCATGGCTGGAGTACGAACTATGATTCAGACCATGTTGGCTTAACAGAGGGAGGAATTGAGGCAAATGTTGCTGAACAACCGGGATGAACCTTCAGTTCCTGTTGAACAACATGAACTAAATGACGATCGATCTGAAGAAGGGAACAACAGTAGATCGGTTGGTCATAGTGAACCACTTGTGGTTGGGAGGAATAACCACGAGGGTAGAATGGAGAGAAATGGGTGCAAGTATAAGGACTTTATGACTTGCAATCCATCAACCTTCAATGGAAAAGAAGATCATGTCGGAGTAATGGACTGGATCTCGGAAATGGAGTTGGCTTTCATGACTTGTGATTGCCAAGGCAAGTTATAAACTCCCTTTGCAGTACGTCAGTTCAGGGGTAGTGCTGCTCATTGGTGGAGCACTTTGGGGAAAACCCTAAGCCCTAATGAGCCACTGCAACTAACTTGGGCAGAGTTCTTGGTGCACTTCAAGCGCAAGTACTGCTCGGCCCAAAACATACTTGAGTTAGAAAACCAATTTCTAACATTGCAGAAGGGAGTATGACCGTTGACGAATATACGAATAACTTCACGGTCAAAATGGAGTTTGCTTTGCGTGTTGTCCCAGATGAGTTGGCAAAAATTGATAGGTATGCAAAGGGACTTCCATGGGAGTACGCGGTGCCAGTATGTCAGACACTTACTTTGGAGGCAGCTATCTGGGCTGCCAAGTCTGTTGAAGATATGATAAAAGGGAGAGCCGCCAGCAAGGTTGAAGTTGATGAAAAGAGAAAGTTTGAAGGAACTTCAGGTTCCAATAAAAAGAACGAATTCTCGAAGACTGGTTGGAGAAAATTTGGAGGAGGAGCCGAAGCCAAGTGGTGTGACAAGTGTAAAAAGAAACACGTTGGGAAGTGCAGCGTGGAAGTCACTTGTTACAAATATGGAAAGCCAGGGCATTATGCCAATGAATGCACCTTCAATAAGAACGTATGTTTTGGGTGCAATGAAGAAGGGCATATTTTGAGGGATTGCCCGAAGAAGAAGGACGCAGCAAAACCCAATCTACCACCAAAGTCGAAGGCGAGAGCCTTTCAGATGACACTCAAAGCTGCGAAAGAAGAAGCCGATGTCGCTTCAGGTACCTTTCTCGTAAACAAATTGCCTGCCCAAATTTTGTTTGACTCTGGAGCCAATTACTCCTTTATATCGCATGAATTCGGTAGAAAGCTAGCTTTGCCTGTAGATAGGCTAGTTAATGCCTTATTAGTCGAGATTGCTAGTGGCAAGTTTATACCTCTTAGCCATCGTATTAAAAACATCCTCATTGACTTGGATGGGAATAAGTTCCACGAGGAATTATTGTCTATCGATTTAAATGGATTCAACATAGTTTTAGGAATGGATTGGCTTAGCGCCAACGATGCAGAAATATTATGTAGAAAGAAGATAGTAAAAGTAAACCCGCCGGGGAAAGAGTCATTTATGGTGTATGGAGACAAACGCAGAGTAAATTCTGGAATCATTTCCCTAATGAAAGCCAGAAAGTGTTTGGCCAAGGGATGTACATCATATCTAGCGTTCGTGATCGATGCTAAGAAGGAGAAGAAGGAGGTGCAGAATATTTCGGTGGTATGTGATTATCCGGAAGTCTTTCCCGAAGATCTTCCCGGATTGCCCCCTGATCGACAAGTAGAATTTCGTATCGACTTGTTACTAGGAACGACGCCGATAGCAAAAGCACCATCCGCAAACCGATGGTCAGAGCAAACGAACGATTCAAACATTGGAGGATATGCTGAGAGCATGTACCCTAGAATTCCAAGGTATCTGGGATGAACACTTACCTCTAGTAGAATTCTCCTATAATAATAGTTTCCACTCGAGCATCTAGATGGCACCTTATCACGCTTTGTATGGGGAGAAGTGTCGAACGCCATCATGTTGGCTGGAAGCTGGGGAAAAGCAGTTTATGGGACCTAAAATAGTCCATTAGACTACTGAAAAGTTCAAAGTGATAAGGGAAAGGATGTTAGCTGCTCAAGATCGACAAAAGAGTTATGCTGACAAGAAAAGACAACCGATATCCTTCGATGTTGGAGATTCGGTTTTACTTAAAGTCTCGCCGTGGAAGGGACTTATAAGATTTGGTAAGAAAGGGAAGTTGAGTCCAAGATTTATTGGATCATTTAAAGTTCTTCAGAGGATCGGGAATCAAGCTTACAAGCTAGAATTACCGAAAGAACTGGAAGGTATTCATAACACCTTTCATGTGTGTTATTTGAGAAAGTTCACAGGAGATGTGCCCGACATAATTCCGATTTCTGAGTTAAGGTTGGATGAAAACAAGAGGTTGATCGAAGAACCTGAGGCAATCGTTGACCGTAAGACTATGAAGTTACGATGCAAGATGGTCGATTTAGCGCTTGTGTGCTGGAAACATACGAATGGACCAAATCTCACTTGGGAAACGGAGAGTGACATGATGAATTGCTACCCACAGTTGTTTGGTGATATGTGATTCCGGGGACGGAATCATCCTAAGGGGGAGAGAATTGTAACACTCGTGTTTCTAGCCTAGGCATTTATATTGAGTTGATAGTTTAGGTTAACCTTTGTAACTCATTTTAAAAAATGAAAAGGAATTATGTGAATATTATGTGAATTATGTGTTTATGCTTAATTATTAGGGCTTAATTAATTAAAAATAAAAATAAGCATCAAAATTAAAGTGTGAGATAAGCCAAATATCTTTACATAAAGTTGTAGTGGTCGAAACAAGGATTTCGTGGATATAAAGAATACCAAAATCCGAGTTATAACGAAGAAGTTATGACCTGTCGAAATTTCGCGACAAAACCGGCACGACGCTGAATGTCGTAATAAGTGAGTTTTTGATAAACTACTTTTTAGCCTTAGTAATCTAAACGAAAGTCATAGTATTCGTTAAACCAAGAAGTTCGATAAAAATAACGCCCAAATCTAACTTCGTATGAGGAAGTTATGATTTTTCGAAGTTTCAGCTTAGCAGTAGACAACTAAAAAACTCGAATTTTAGATCGAACGATTTTTAGCCGACACAACCTAAACGAGAATTGAAGGTCTCGTCATTTGTAGCACAACGGTAAAGATTATGACGAAAACAGACGTCGGATGAAGAAGTTATGAATTTTTAACGGATTTCCTGTCCCGGTCTGTTAAAAATAATAGTAAAAAAATTAAAGTCAAAATTAGCCGACAAAGTCTAAATGGAAGTTGTAGAGCCTAATTTTAGCTACGCGTGCATATAAAAAACATCAAAAACGGAGCTCGTATGCGAAAGTTATGGACTTTAGAAGTTTTGGCGCGAAAATTGAGAAAATTCGCATAATCACACTTTGCCACGTCACCCTCGCTTAGAATGTGACACATGTCCTGCTGAGTCACCGAGATGCCGAGTCATCCGAAGCCGTGGCACATCCGAGGGGCGACGCGTGTGCAGCCTAGTTCGAGCCTCGCAATGCCTGCCGCGTGTCCGACCTTCGCACCATCTGTCTCCCTTCCCTCCTGCTTCGGGTCCGAACCTCGGACCTAGACTCTGGTCCACTTAGAAGTTGCCAGGGTGCCCCTCGCAGGTGCGACCCATGTGCGAGCCATGCGCAGCCCACGTGCGAGCCCTCCCCTGCGAGCCTTCGGATCTTCGCCACTTGGAGACTTCTCAGCCGTCCGATCAGAAGCTTCCCCCTATAAATAGAAGGTTGTGAGCCTTCTCGGGTATTTTTAAGAAATTGCCATATTTAGCCCCTTTCTTCATATTTTCTTCACCTTAACCTTCCGCGAAGCCCCGGTATCGATTGTAAACCCCGGAATACTCCACGAAGTGCCCGAGAAGCCTGAAAAATTTATCTTTTCGGTTTCGAAGCCCGACTTTTACAAAGCCCAGTTTCTCAATAAAACTCCCGGTTTTATTAGAAACGATCGTTTTAGGAAACAAATTGCTGCCCGATTATCATCAAATCAAGTGAGTGTGTAGTTACTTTCAATTTACATATATATATATATATATGAAGTATTTATCTTGAAATACGTGTTATGTGTAAATAGGTTAATTGTTTATTTGAGGTGACTGTTGAATTGATGTTTTATACAAGTTTTAAACTGTATATGCTTTTTATCTACAAAATATGTTGGGTAGAACATGGGTAGATGAAATAGTTGATGTGTGTTAAAATGGTGAGAGGCCTCGATGTTGTTATTGTTGTAGTCATCTAGCAGAGTATAGATGACGACCACAGACTTTTCTAGACAGTCTAGTGGAGCACTAGCAGGTTCGCAACTTGTAGGTGTTGATGAATTAAATGTTCATTGGCGTACTCCATCCCCCTCATGGTTGCCTTTAGGACATATATGGCTGAGGAAACCCCTTAGCAGTAGTTTCCGTCCCGATGATAATCCTTAGGCTAGGTCCCTTGTAATAGGTGCTTAGGGACGTAAAGTGAGGACAACGGGAATGGGTAATCAGAGTTATTGTTGATTGGTGAACTTAATAAGTATATTATTCTTGTGGGTTGAAAACCCTATATGCTCACCAGGCTCCCAAGCCTGACCCACTCAGTTTTATGATTACAGGTAGTGGACCCCAAACATAGTTGGAGGACGATGCGAGATTTTTGGATTATAGGCCAGTGGTTGTAAATAACTGTTGAAAGGCTTATAATGTCTTTTTTATGCTTTTAATCTGTATCGGAACATGACATCCCGAGGTTTTGATATGAAATGAAACTATACATTTCTTAAAGAAGGTTTTGATAAACTTTTATCATGTTTTGTTTTGGGAACAAATTCCGCAACATCTTTTAAAAAGTTTTCTCTGATTTTATTTTAAAAAGCATAAATTAAATCGGTCTTTTCTAGCCGAGAAATTAGGGGATGTCACATTTCTAGTCTTGTAAAACTAGAGAAAACCCTTTTACTTTTATTACTTGTTATTTAAAATTAGTTATTAGGTTAATTTCCGTTCCTCGAGTTCGACACCCTACTTATTCAACTATACCACTAAAAGACAGGTTCACTGCCTTTGTGTGTTTAAATTAAATTTTTAGTGTAGGAATAAAACGAGTTGGGTTTACACACATCAAAAAGATACATACCCATCACCGCGTCAGGAGCTGCTCATGCCTCATCTGCAGTAAGCTAAAAAGCCCTTCTTCGTGCCATAGGCGTCTCAGCCCTGACCAAACGGCCATCTGTAATCCTCAACGTGGCAGGAGAAGGCGCTGCCACCTTCCCTGCTGCTGCTAAACTCGGGCATTGGGACCGCTTGTGTCCCCTCTGATTGCACTGAAAGCAAATCTGATTTGATGTTGTCGTGGTGGTGGTAGTGGCTGTGCAATCCCGAATCATTTGACCAGTTTGGTTGCACTTGTAGCAACCCAAACTCCTCGCCTTGCACGTCCCCTCGTGCATCCTGCCGCATTTGCCACAACGGCCGTGGCTCTGTTGGCTCCGAGATCTGTGATCTGATACCTTGGGCTTCTTGCTCGAACCCCCTAACTGAACCCCCTATGGTTTCCTCTTCCTCTCCATCTCTAAATCCAACTCTCTCTCTCTCTCTCTCTCTCTCTCTCTCGCCCTATCAATCATGTCCTCCAGCGTCTTGCAGCTGGAGTAGCTCACAAACTATCTAATGTCACTCCTCAACATCTCATGAATTCTGCCCTTCTTCATCTACTCGTCCTCCCATAGTACGGAACAAGTAGGGCTCTCTCTTTAAACTTGGCGGTAATCTCCGCCACTGTCTTCGTCGTCTGCTGGAGATCCTGGAACTCCCTAGCAAGCTGTTGCACCTCAATAATAGGTACGAACTCGGCCCTGAACTTGGTCGTGAAATCACCCAGGTCATCGCATCCAACATTGTGTCATCACCAATGGCTCTCCCAACCTCCTCCTACCACTCACGTGCTCTGTCCTTCAAAAGACAGCACACAAGCCTAACCTTGTTCCCCTCGGGACATCTGCTGGTGCGTAATGCATTGGCGACATCCGCCAACCATCTGGTACTTGCAATGGGGTAGTCGGGAGCTCCACAAGCCCTGAACTCCCTAAAAGTCAGCATGCGCAACCCCATCATGGCCGCCACCTCCGTGCGAAAAGCACTGAACCTCTCATCCAAAAGCTCAAGAATGCCCTCCTTGATCGTGCCAAATATCATAGGATTTGTGTTTAGTATGTTGCGCGTAATCTCCGGGGAGGTGAACTCCCCGATCTGCTCATCTAACTGCTCGACTCCAGAGCCTGAGCCCGATCCCTCTCCAGCACTTGAGCTGCCAACTGCTAGTCTAGGCCGCAAAACCACCATTCTGAAAAACACATCATAATAAACTTCATAATACTAACATAACTCAAGGGATCACATACACTACAAGTTCCTTGGTCTTATCTCGGATCCTCTACTTTCAGTAGTACGGGCCCATACTACCTTCCACATCTATTCGTACTATCCTCAAGAACTGCTTTGACTCCACCAAGTCCCTTCTACTAATACTACTCTCTACTACTCTCATCCCAGGCTTGCCCTAGGGTAATCACCATTCCACTCTCCGCCATTAGCTGCATAAGAAGTCCATGATTTCTTCCCCTAACTAGCTTGTGAATACTATTACATATTGCTCATACTAGATAAATCTTCGAATGAGAGATCCTACCCTACAACGGTTAGACTCAAACGAGAGCTACGAAATAGGGCTAGACCTAACCTTCTGAAATTATTTAGTCATTGCAATATGTAACTTAACATATTCGTTTACTAGTTAGTGAAACACAACTAGAACTCCTAAAAAGCACAAAGCAAGCAGCATTCGGACATTGAGTACACATAATCAAGCATATACTACTCGGCTATCCTACTGTCTAATTTGTACTGGCATGCAATTCATAAAGATGATACATATATAACATGCACATAAGGCATCATTCCTAGATCCTTAGTCCTAATCTAGCATGATGTTCTCATAAGCTGAAAAACATATCATAACATAAACATGTATGGGTAATTTGGGAGTACTTCCTTGGGCTCGACTGATTGCATGCACCACACCCTTTTCTCTTTTCAAATTCCTTTTCTATTTTCAAAATCCTTTTTGTAAAAAAAATGATTTTCTTTTGAAAATTTCATACCATTTCCTTAGTTTAAGTTCAGAAACCCCCGAAAGTGTGCCCAAATCTCTCAAACCAAGGCTCTGATACCAACTTGAAACATCCCGAAAATACAGTCCAAAATTTTCGTTTTGAAAATTATTATAAAACCATAAACCATCCATAATCATAGAGAAAACCACGTATCATGTATCTCAGAACATCATATCAAATACTATGATAAAAACAAATGATAAAAATAATAGAGTAATCTTCCAGGATAGAAAGACTACGGTGTGTGCCATGTTGTCAACCCGAGCCCTTCCCTTTGCTAGCTGAAGTACCTGAAACCAGAACTGAAAAAAGTAAGCATGAAGCTCAGTGAGCTCCCCCAAAATACCACATACCATACACATAACATATAACAAATAACATAACTCTGGGACTACTCCCAACTGCATCGGGACGAACCTGACACCGGCTTACTGGACATCGAACTCCTGCCCGACATCGGGCTCACCCCGACATCATACTCGTCTGGCATCGGGCTCACCCCGACATCAAGCTTACCCCAGAACATACACATCATAACATATATCACATAACCTGCATCGGGCTTACCCCGACATCGGACCGAAACCCAGAACATATAACATATAACATATAAACTAGCATACATCGAGCTTGCCCCGACATCGTACCGAAGCCCGTAACACATAACATATAACATATAACATGCATGAATCATAAAGACGTCAAGCATACATAGATACTTCTTGGGATTGCCCCGACATCGGAATGAAGTCCGGAAACATATAATCTGCATCGGGCTAACCCCGATATTGGACCGGAGTCCGACATACTGTAACTACATAATCGGGCCGACATTGGTGCCTTAAACCCGTTCCTACTGGAGGAAAACTCACCTCTCAATTTGGCTGCTAAAAAATCGTGCAAGGTAACTCTACCTGCTGCTCCAATTACTCTCCGACTATTATGACCAAATAAACACTTAGTCAAAAACTGAGAATCCTTTTAAGGGTAAAATGACTGTTTTACCCCTTTTGATCTAATTTGGGCCATGACCTAGGCCCAATCCTTTCTAGTCCTTCCAAATTCATTAAAGCCCATTAAAGTCCCCAAATGGCCCAATTTTCTAAATTGGGCCTAGTTCCTCAAATGGGTTTTCCTCTCAAGCCCAACTAGTCCTTGGGCCCTTGACCGACTTCTAAAGGCCCATCACGGCCCAACTACTGCTATGTCTAAAGCTTGGCGCAAACTAAGGCCCAATAACATAAAGCCCGCTATCTGAGCGTACCCTTCTGTACGCTGCGCGTTCTGCTTGAATGGTTTGTACGTTGCACGTACTGGCGTGTATGCCAAGCATACTCTCCTGTTAAGCCATTTTCTCCAAAAACTACATAATCCCTTAAGACACTACGTCCAAACTACAGATCTGAATCCAATAATTCGTCCTAACCCATAAAGTCGATCACTTGGTGGCTTGCAACCCACCAAGTGAACCCAACTCTAAAAATAGCAATAAACTTCCATGGAAATGGCTAGATCTCCTGCATGGCTACATAAATGCCTCAAAGCTTGCAACTTTACTACTAAATGAATACTTTAAGCTTGAAGGGTGGAAACCCTAAGCTCAAAAACGAAGTTGCATGAACAAGATCCATTCTTTGGACCTAAAAAGGTCCAAAGCTTCAAAACCCTAGATCTAAGCTTGTAAGAGGAAAAATAGGAGCTTTATACCTCCTTTGGGTGCCAAAAGATCAACTAGTTCTAGGTCCTAGAGCTCAAGATACTTAGGTGCTTCTCCTCCAACTTCTCTTCACTTCTTCCAAGCCTTTCTTCACCAAAAATGAACTCAAAAAGGTCAAACACACACAAAAATGGAGTATGAGGCGAACTAGGATTTTCTGAGGGTGAGGGATTGGTGAGGAGGCCAGAGGGGAGGCTATAATGGGGTATTTATATGTCTTAAACTCTAAAAATTAGGGTTTGACATTTGCCTGCGTACGCTGGGCATACCTCTTGGTACGCTGCGCGTACACCCCCGAGTCCCTCAAATCCAATGTGCCACTACGCCCCACGTACGCCAAGTTACGCCTAACGTATGACTTATGGGCAACCCAACTTCTTGGCCCATTTTTCTTCGGTCCATCCTAAAAGGTCCATTGTCCAAGTGTTATCCCAAAGCTAATATTAATTTACATAATTTAAATAATACCTCGAGAGACGGATGTTACACTTCTGCTCCACAAGCCATGTTACTACACCCTTTTCAGAAAATATGCACAATACAACCCCAAAAAGTATCCTGTGCGAAATACTAGAGACAATGGCAATCCAACCACGTTTGAAAATTTTAACTTAAACATCCGTTACATGATTACCTGCACTAGACTCGTTAAATCTAGGTTCAAATAGCAAAACATATTAATCAATTGATGAGGAGGATGCTCTAGGAACTTGTCAATATGACAACTGACCAAAGCTATGATATAGTTTATGGATTAGGTGTCCAAGCTAATAAATAAACTGGCATATACTTGAATTAAAATAAGAGTCCTTTTGGATTACCGTCAAACCTAGTAATTGATAAAATGACTTTTTTAGAGAGAGAGAGAGAGAGAGAGAGAGACAGAGAGAGATTGATTCATCGATTGATCGGTTTACTATATGATAAACAAATAGCAATAAATAATTTATTAATATATTATGAGAATAATTTATGTAACATCCCGAAAATAGTGATAAATTTTTTCATTTTAAAATCGATTTTTTCAACCATCAAATAGTTCCAAGTCAATCACAATGTACAATATCCAAAGCATCAGAGTAAAAGTATCCAAAAAGTGTGTAAATCATGAGGGGAGGATGTTGTGCCATCACGTTGGTCCCTTCCCTTTTGTACTGGGAGTACTTGAAACCATAAACAAATATACAAGCACAAGGCTTAGTGAGTTCCCTAAAGTACCACATACCAATAATACAACTTGGCCTAGCCCTGGGGTATATTTCAACCCAATACACAAATATGGGCCTAGCCCGGGGACCCAACCATGGGGTTTCTTCCAACCCATCTTATACTCATGGGCCTAGCCTTAAGGTCCATCCATGGGGTCTATTTCAACCCAAACATATAATCATATAAGGATCATGTAACATCTATCAATCCACATAACAATCTGTGGGCCGATATTGGTGCCTTTGAACCACAAGTACAATGAGAAGACTCACCTCTGACAGAAGATAACTGAATCGCACACTCAAGCTGCTACTAACACAGATCCTCACATTAAACATAACTCATTAACAACCATAATAATCAGGGTTTAACCTACGAATAATGGTCCAAAACATAATTTACCATATCAAGGGCAAAAGACCATTTTTCCCTTCCACGTATGGCCTAAAAACCAAATCCCAAAACTCCCTAGTGACTCAACGCCCAAAATGGCCCAAAAAGGTTTTATTGAACGTACGCCTTGTTACGCTCAGTGTACAACTTGATCACGGAAGGCTTACGGGGTTGCAACCCAATACGCCCAACGTACTCCGGGATACATTTAACGTACTCAACAGACGTCTAAAACTCTATCAAGGTCTTAATACATTAAGACTTAGGTGTTCTTTGTTTTTTCCGAGGCAAAATGTCTACAGTCTGCGGACCATATCTGTAGACCTCTGCAGTAGAAGAGGTGGACTAAACGTCTGCAGTCTGAAAATAAAAGACTGTTTGTTTTTTTAGCATTTGCAGACTACTAAAATAAACTAAAATCTAAATACACTGATTTTTTTAAACTACAAAGTGATTTTTTAATATATTTACGACTTTGTTATAAATAATTAACAAATCTAAATCAACTTTTTTTTTTATTATTGTATAAAAAGTGAAAATAAAAATGGTACAAATTAATGCATATATTTGATAAAAACCAACAATTTTGGTCGCAAATTTATGCCTAAACATTGTAATTAGGAATCAAAGAATTTGATATATAAATGAATGAAAATAAACTTCGATTTTTTCAATTAAATCAATTAAAAAAGTGCCATAAATATTTTCTTTAAGAAATTAACGATGCTTTATTAAATGATGTTTTATAAAATTTGGCACAAAAAATATAAGAATATATATATATATTTTTCATATTTATATAAACAACATCAACGACCATTATTGTAATAAACTTTTATTTATAAATTTGTCAAAAATAGTATACTTGTGTCGTCAAACTTTTTTTTTTAAGTATTGTAACTTTTTTTTAAAAAAAAATTGTTTATCACTAATAAAGTTGGAATAAATATAAAATTAAAAAAAAAACTAAAAAAAATAATAAAGTATATGTTTTTTTAGGCTACAAGATGTTAAAAGACTCTGATCCACATCTGCGCCAAGAAGAAGACACACATACATTTTTAGGTCTGTAGTCTTCAGAAAAACAAACAGTCTGCGAAGGCTAATGTATGCACGTGGTCTGCGCCGCACAGACAAAAAAGGCCAGGAAGATATGCAGATAAAAAACAAACACTACCTTAACGTCCAAACTTCAGATCCAAATCTAATGAACGTCTAAAATCATAAAGTTGCAAAATTTATGATTTGCATGGCTACAAGGAGTCCAAAATTAAACTCCAAGTATTATTCATGACCTAAAGACTTAATAGATCTATCATGTATGATTGGGAAAGACCAAGATCCTATTTTTATGAGTCGCAATGCTCTTAAATGAGAGGAAACACTCTTTATTAGGTCTGGAGTTGCTCAAACTCTCAAGATCTAAGGCCAATAATGAACATATTATTATATAACTAGATCTAAAGAAATATGCATCAAGGTTGGAGCTTTATACCTTCATAAGATGCACAATGATGAGTAATTGTTGGATCCAAAGGCTTGAGTGCAACACCATAACTCCAAGTGTCTTCCTTCACCACCAAGAACATCAAATGGCACTCTAAAGCTTCAAAATTCACACACACAATTAGGGTTTCGAAACGGAGGCTACGAGAGGTGGAGGCTGGAGTTAAGAAAGGGTTTGAGGCCACAATGTTCTTTAAATAGGGTCCAAACCCTAAAAATTAGGGTTTGCTCTCTGCAACAGTACACCCAACGTACATATGCATACGCTCAGCGTATGCAAGGGATCCACGATCATCATTTAAATGCCTACGCCTGTCGTACCTATCTCGTACGCACAACATAGGGATCAAATTTGCAAATTTTTAAGGAAATGAACCACAAATGAAAACACATGAAACACTAGTGTTACAAATCCCATTGATGTTTCAATGAGTTAACTTTAGGGGTAGTTTTGGTGTTTGTAAATGGACCGATTGGGCATGCTGTCTTTTTAACATTTTGTAATCTTTTTACCCGTGTCATTTTTGTCTTGGCATTACACATTTCCAACAAAAATCAACTAAGATCACCTTAACTTCATTTATTTTCCTAGATTAAATTAACTAGAACAAGTGCCACTTGATAATGACTAGTGTTTTTTATAAATTGGTGAGGATTATATAAAATTATGGATGATCAGTGATTATTATTATTATTATTATTATTATTATTATTATTGAAACAGACAAGGAAAAAAAACTTAAACTTTAATGGCTATATATATATATATATATATATATATATATATATATATATATATATATATATATTAACTAGAACAAGTGCCACTTGATAATGACTAGTGTTTTTTATAAATTGGTGAGGATTATATAAAATTATGGATGATCAGTGATTATTATTATTATTATTATTATTATTATTATTATTATTATTATTATTATTATTGAAACAGACAAGGAAAAAAAACTTAAACTTTAATGGCTATATATATATATATATATATATATATATATATATATATATATATATATATATATATATATATATATATATATATTGAAGTAATGCTTTATAAACCGTTTTTAAAGTCACGATTAAGTTGGAGATTATTGCATATGATTCTTTTGTACAAAGATTATTGCATATGTTTCTTTTGTACAAGATATTAAAGTATTCATATTAATTTTTTTGAGCAACCATCGAATTTATATTAATGATATTGTGATTGTTACATATGGTTCTTTCGAATAAAATGCATTCTTCATATGTTTAGATAGCACTGATTTTATCTTTTAAAAAATAATTATAATCCTTCAAAATCCTAAAAAAGATTTGAAAGACTTTACCGATCACGACAATTAATATTCTGAATTAAAATTTTAGAAAAATTAAAATATTATGAGAAAAACATTGAGTTTTTCGTATACTTTTAAAGATAGTAAAAATAAGTTACATTATAGTTAATAAAATCTTGTAATGAAGCCACTAATTTTTTTATACAAAATAAAATTTTAGACTTAAACTTGTTATTTATGTCAAAGCATAGAGACAAAAACTTTTTATATGATTCACATCAAAAAAGGGTTATTCAAGCAATTACACAAAAGTAGATGGGTGAAAGTGAAATAAATGTTGGATGATTCATCAAAAACGATACAATTAAATCACATACTTTGAGTTTGAAACAGTGTATTGTCAATTGTGTATGTGTGTGTGTGACTGTGTGTGAAGAGGCTTTCACCTTTCTCTCTCTTCTCTTGGAAGTGACACAAAACGGACCTCATGCAAAAGCAAAACCCCTTCTTCCCCTCATAAAACCCTCCTGAAGTTATGCCTTCTGCTCTTCAATGGCGTCTCCCTCACAACAATCTCCCCCTCCTCCTCTTACTCATCCTCATTCCCTGAAAGCCCTTGTCGCCTTCCGCAACCTCATCTGTCCAGGTAACAGCAATGCCGTTCAAACTTTCAGATTCTTTGGTTTAGCAGCTTAGCAACACATTCGATTAATCTCGAAATCGGTTTCTGTAAGCTTCAATTTTTTTCTAGACCGTGCGTTTGTGCGTTGTTCAGACACAAAACACAAAAAGCATACGATTGTCGTCAACCGATGCTAAATGCTATTCCAATTTTCTAACCCTCGACCGAGGGTTCTCAAGTTGGGTGTTAGATTCTAATTTCAGTTGCAATTAGATAAGTTATACTTTAGATTGATGATTTTGTGCCCGATTTTGTTGATTACAGAGCTGATTAGGACGGTGCATCTGTATCGATCGGAGGAAGGAGGGGAAGAATCGGAGGTGGAAAGAGAGTATGTGTTTCATAAGGAGAAGGATTACGAGGAGATTAGCTTCTGTAAAGTGTTTACCTTGAAGAAATTTGAAGTTTCATCACACTTTGAAGGGCTTGTGAATGGTGTGTGGCTCTGCATTTATGTCTTCGACGCTTCCTGTTGGTCTCCTGCTGATATCGACCGACTCCCTACTGTTCTTACAATCTCCAGGTGAACTCATTTCTGCCATTATTACTTATCACTCACACCTTCCCAAAATTAAAGTTAACCTTTTTTTCACTTTAAAGTTGGTAACATTTGTTGATTGTTATGATTACAAAGAGGAAAGTCGTAATTACAGTAGAATCACTAGAATGAATGAACTACCAAAAGCACAAAAAGGGAAAACTTTCAAGCTAAGTTACCAAAAATACCAATGTGAAATTGAATCTGTAAATTGTAATACATCAGGATTTGATTTTCAAAATGAAAGATTGGACTTAGATTCCTTTCCTGTATTGAAAATCTTTTTTTTGTCTTTTGTCTGTGGTCTTCTGTAGTTCTGTTTTGTTTTGGTTTGTCAGCTCTAGTCAGCATGGTGGGATTTTGTTCATGTTTCTTCTGTTTGATTCTTTCTCTATTTAATAATATATTGACCATTTCATAAAGAAAATTTCCATCCTTTCAACATAACTGTTTCAACTTTCAAGATTGAAATTTTTTACATCTGTTGAGCAGATAAACGAGCTGACAATTGTGATTGTTTTTTGCATTTGGACATTCTATTTCTCCCTATAGTTTTGGGGTTTCAACCTAAAGTTTCTTGAATGTCTGAAAATATTTCATGATTTCCAGGAATCACAAGCTGGATTCAATCCCAACATTGGCTAATGACTTACAAACAATTAATCAGCTCAGCTGTGAAATGGGAAGGCTTAAACATTGTAAAGGAGAATCTGAGGAAGATGGGGAAGAAGACAAAGACAATCGGTATAAGAATCATCACATGTGTGATGTGGATCTTAATTCTCTTCCTTATGGACTTTCAGAAAATGATGAAAGTGATCAAAGCGCCACAGGTTTTATTTCTCAAAATACAAACTTATTTCTATAACAAGTGTCTTTATTAAAATAAAAAAAAAAACAAAGTTATTATATTAACAAGTTAAAATTTAAAATCTGTATTGTAAAGATGTTTCAGGGAAGAAGAAAAGAAGGGCAGCAACAAAAGACATAGCTAGCCTTAATCTAGAGGATCTATCCAAGTACTTTGACCTTCCCATCATTGAAGCTTCAAAAAACTTAAAAGTCGGACTCACCGTCCTCAAAAAGAAATGCCGCGAGTTTGGCATTCCCCGTTGGCCACACCGAAAGATCAAATCACTTGACGGTCTCATTTCCGATCTCCAGGTTCTGTCTCTGTCTGTCTGTTACCAGTTCTCATGGGATCCGGTGCATTAGTATTACTGCGTTGGTGTCGGTACTGATAAAATATAATTTATGTGAAATATGTAGGAAGAGGTAAAGCGACAGCAAGAGGAGGACAAGGGCGGCGGTGGGGGTGGTGGTGCCGCCTTGGCGGTGGTGGAAAGGCAAAAAATGATAGAAAGTGAAAAGGAAACGATAGAGAAGAAACCGTTCATGGATATCCAAAGAGAGACCAAGAAATTCAGACAAGATATTTTTAAGAAAAGGCATAGGGCTAGACTTCTTGAAACCCAATGCCGAACTTTGCCTTTGTTTTAGTTTTTTTTTTCATCTCAAATGACTTTTAACAATCCAAATAAAACTCTACTTTGTTTTTTTCTTTGTTACTCTTTAAGAATTTGAATTTTATGAGTGTTTTCGTATCTTGTGTTCCATTTGTTTCAACAAAAAAAATTACATTTTTTTTTAATCAATTGACAATGGCTTTGGTCCTAGTTAAACACATCTTTAACATGCATCTCTTTGAGTACTTACAGTTGGACTTGGACTTGTTAGCGGATCTTAGTGTAGCCCATATTATGTTGTATAATTGCCCAAAGGCCCATATATGATGTATTTTTAGTATGAATATGTTTTAATGAAACGCAATACCTTTTCACTCTCAAAAAAAAAGTAAAAGGTGAAAGGGTTAAATGAAAACCAAATAACTATCGAAAATGTCACTTCATTTTCTCATGAAGTTTTATAATTATTGAATTCATTCAACTTACAAAAATGTCCCTCCCTTACAAAATGAACCGGTATAAAATGCAGTTTGAAATCTCACTCGACCTAATTTGAAAACCCGATCTAGATTCAAATTTCGTAACATACAGGTTATAACTCAAAATTTTTATATTTGAAGATACATCAGACAACCACAAAGTGAGTAGTACAAAATTAAATCCAACTTTATTGCTTCCATAGATATCTACTACATATTAGTCTTTACTTCAGAGTTTCCCACGAATCTGTTTTTAAGATGTGTTTTGAGTTAGTTTCAAAGTTGTGACATGCTAAGGGAATCGTTGTTTGCATTAATTAAACATTTGTTACAACCAATGTTCTACACTTGGTAACAAAATACATTGGTTGTCACAATTATGATTCAAGTACTTGTTGTCTATCGAAACAATTTCTCAAGTTTCTAACTTATATCATGTTTTAGGTGGTGCCCTCGATCATATAATGTAGGTCCTATAATTATATAATGGGTTATTATAGCGTTGCTTTAACATCCTTTTTAACTTGTATTTTTTTTTAATATATATTGATCTATTGAACTGTTTTATATAAAGGGTGTCTTATTAATTTAATATTTATTTTGATGTTAGAATGATACATATTTAATCATTTGAGGCATGAAAACGTCGCTATATGTGTATTTGGTGTTATATATAGTCATATAACGATATCATTGATAGAAGAAATATTTTTTTAGCCTTTTGGTCACACAGGTGAATGTGAGTTTTCTTGGAAAAACAAAAGTTTTGTATTACCAAAGTTTACATGCAAACCGAATAAATGAGGCAAATAGAAAAAATTGAAGAATATAATTTTTTTTTATATAGACAATTAGATTTAAACCCAAAAAAAATTGTATTTTATGTAATAAACAACATGACATGTGTTCCTAAAGAGTATTTAGTTGTTCCCTTTCCAAAAAAAAAGAGTATTTAGTTATTTAAATTTAAAAAAAAAAAAAGAAAAAAAAAAAGAAAACTTGTAAGGCACATGACGTCGCAAAGAGTATTTAACTTTTGAAAGGGCTACACACACTTTCGTCACACAATAAATTATCAGTCGTGACGCTAGTGACACAACCACATGTTGTAGTGGAATTAATCTGGTTATTTTTATTAAGATTTTTAATCGATGACCATAATTATAAAATAATAAATATTTAATTAATATTCATTATACTTTTCATGCTGCACTTATTCATTACAAAATTATTTATTTTTACTCGATTTTGAATATTTTAAAAACAACATTCATTGTATAGTTAAAGTGAGCGCACTATTTTATTATTTAATTACGTAAGGAAAAAATACATATGATGTGCAAAGTTAAAAAATGGTTTAGATTTTAGAATAAAATAAAAGAAAAAAAATATAAACCAAAGGAAAATGATGAAACACGTTGGATGACAAAGAAACATGGAAACCACCGATTAGAAAAAAAAAAAAAAGATAAAAGATACTAACATAATATAACACTTTAAAAAAATATATATACTAATTAGATATATCGATAACTAATTCATCTATTACTAATTTTCATAGAATATTTTTAACGCAATTTGCAAAATAGTATCTAGTTACGTTTTGATAACAATTCCCAAAACGTTGAACATTTTACAAAGTGGTGCAATTCCAATGTTATCGTGTATTTTCTAGTTAGGGTTTTATCGAATATATTAAAAACCGGTTTGAACCGGCTGGTTGAATCGGTTGGACCGAAAACCAATGAACAGTTCAACTAGCATCGGTTTTATGTCTATTTCTGAACCGAAATGAACCAGGTTTTTACAAAATCCAGTTGAACCCGTTAAATTAAACCGGTTGAACCGGTTAAAATAAATAAAAACACATAGAAATCAGTTAAACAAGCGGTCGAACCGGAAACCGGTCACTATTTCGGTTCAACTAAAAAAATGGTTTTTAAAACATTTGTTTTATCATATTCTTGGTCAATGTTGTGGTATATTGTCATACCCCTGAACCAGACGGTGGAAACGTCTGATGGCTCACGTGACTCAAGTTGAATATAATCACAATGAATATATACATGAAACATAACATAAACTTCACCATGCATCAATACATTACAACTGACATTGTTTACATCAAGTACATTGTCTAAATATTACATATTCATATCATAATTGTTTGAAAGTTTTCAAAAGCATAACACCATAACATACTTGGTACTACTCCTCAACTTACCTGTTACCTGAGAATACAAGTTATTTTGAAAAACATCAACATATGGAATGTTGGTGAGTTCATAAGCATGGTTGTTTTGAAAATGTTTGTATAGTTTATAAAACCCAGAAAATCCGATATTTTCTGAAAAGACAATTGTTTATACCAAAGTGTGAAGATCCATAGTTTTGTACGTAAGTGATTTCAAATAAATGAGAAGTTTTGCATGATAGTTATTGAAAAGTACGAATGAATGGTGTTGATTTCCTCGAAAAACTCGATGTTTTCTGATAACATAAAATATAATATAATTGTTTCGAAGTGTTATACCATCACAACAAATGATTATGCTTTTCCTTGATTACTCGGATAGTATTGGATTTATTTATGTGAGTCGTTATAACCATGCATGATAATGACTAGTTCATTTGTATTGGCATTCTGACGAACGCCAGAATTGATCTTAACATTTTGTCACCCTAGACTGGCCGAGTGTAACTGTAGCGAACAACTGAGGTGTGGGGGAGTCACCCCCGTATATAGATCTATACACAAACTCTCGCTCTCCCTCCAGGAGACTTTGATTATAACTACAGACTACAAACGACCCATAAAGGTGCCGCCCGTTATTACTCACTGAATCCAAATTGAATTTGATTATCATTGATTAACGTCCTGTATTTGTTTACTGAATTGAAGATAAGCCTAACAAACGAGAAGAAGAGGATTACAAAGTCCTGCTAATTACGTGTATTATTTAAGGCTGCTGGGTATACGAAGGACACGTAAGCCCATTTCGCATTTGATTTATTTGGACCATACTAGCAATGCTAATGGGCCACTGAGGCCCAATAGCACTTGAAAGCCATTGAGGGTCCCTTAAACATGTAATTGGGTCACAGGAGGCCCAATAACATTGATTTTTTTATCGTTGGGCTCAAAAGTTATGTTAATGGGTCACGAAGGCCCAATAAGCATGATTTGAGACTTTCAAGCCCAAAGATTTGAATGTTTACTTGTTTTAGGTATATTATAATTGTTGGAAAGTTTAATTGAACGATTGTTAATTTCGTATCGGCACGATGCCGGTCGGTTGTTTATAACGATATTTGAAATTATACGTATATTCATCTTTCTATTTTCATGAGTTGTAGTTTGGTATTTTTGACTCAAATATCTTAATAATAAAATAATTGGTTCAAAATATTGGTTTGACCTTTTCAGCCCTTCTTTAATAAAAATGACAATTTTAGTCCCTTATTTAAAAAAAGACATTTTAGGCCCTTAAACCATTTTCTTGACAATTTTGAACCATAGACTTGTTTAAGTGATGTTTTTAGTTCAAAATTTACTCTTTGGCAGTTTCAGCCCCTCCAGTAAAGAGTTTTTCAGTTTAAGCCCAAACTTTTCGCAAATTTTACAATTTTGGCCCAAAATCCAAAAAGTTTACATTTTTGATCCTTGTTTGGAAAATAAATCATTTTAACCCCTGAATTAGTTTTGTTTACCCTTTTACCCCTTTTTTTGAGGAGTTTACCATTTCAATCCCTTGAAAATTTTATTTTTCGTAATTTTTTGTAACACCCGAAATTAGAAAGGTCAAGAAAGGAAAGGAAAAACCCTAAGTTAAAGAGGGTTGACTCGGCGAGTCTAGGGAGGAACTCGGCGAGTCGGAGCGGGATCCGAGTGTAAAGTAAGTGACCGACTCGGCGAGTCGGCAAGTGGACTCGACGAGTCTGGTCTGGGTTGGGAAACCCTAATTTCGGCACCTGGTACCCTATTTAAGCATCTTATTCTCTTCCCTATGGCTCATTCGCGGCCCTATAGTCCAGAACCCGAAACCCTAAGCCTCCATTGTTGCTCATTCAAGCTTCCAAGCCATTTTTGGGTGATTTGAAGGAAGAAGAAAGAGGGAAATCAAGGAAGCTTCAAGGATTGGTCTTAGATCTGGAGTTTGTGGAGCCTTCCTGAGTTGTTGAAGGTACTTAGTCGTTTCCTTCATTTAGATCTATTTTAGTTGTGAGATTTGGGGCTTTTTGGACAAATTTATGAAGCATTTCGAGTTAGAAGCCCAGATCTGAAGTTGCTACTTCAGATCTAAGTGTATCTTGGCCTAGAGAATCATAAAGCATCAGTTTATGGGTTAATTGTTAAGCCCCTTTGTCTTAAACCCTAGTTCATGGTGTGTTTAGCCTAGATCTCCTTAGCTACACGTAAAGTTTGCCACTTTACGTAAGGAATAAGCTTTAGAAGAATGGATCTACAGTTTGGAGTCCATGCATGACTCAAAAGCCTCTGAATATATGAAGGACTGAATAGACTCGACGAGTCCTTCGAGTGGACTCGGCGAGTAGTATGAAGATGGAGATGAACTCGACGAGTTGGATGAACAACTCGGCGAGTCTGTTGAAGATTGCCTCGGACTCGGCGAGTCAAGTCGCGAAACCCCAAACCCTTCGAGTTAAGACTCGGATCAGTGAGTTGAGTGGGGACTCAATGAGTTGGCCAGGTCAGGACTCGGAAATCGGTAGACTCGGCGAGTCAGGGGCTGACTCGGCGAGTCGAGTCGCGAATGAATGGATTCTGAGCATATGAACTCGGCGAGTCAGTAGGCAGACTCGACGAGTAGGGTTGACCAGGACTTTAACTTTGACCAGAGTTGACTTAGTTGACTTTAGAGGACTGTCAGACTAAGAGTCATATTGATATTGGTAGCTTGGAGAGCTAGAGGAACAGAGGCTCAGAGGATTGTCGGTTAGCAGCCAGAGGATTATCGGCAGAGCTCAGCAGTCCAGGTGAGTTTCCTTCCAGTAGGAACGGGTCTACGGCCACAATGCCAACCCGTTTAGTGAGCAGTAGTTCCAGACTTTAGTCCGATGCAGTAGTTTAGTATGCGTGGTGTCTTTGTGATACATACATGGTATGAGTTATGTGTTCCGGACTATGGTCCGATGCAGTATGTAGTATATGTGTTTATATTATATGCTATGGTTATGTTATGCTATGTTCAGTTAGTTCTAGACCTCGGTCCGATGCAGTAGTTAGAGTGCTTGATGTCTTTGTGATTCAAGCATGTTTTATGTTATGTGTTCCGGACTCTGTTCCGATGTAGTATGCAGTATATGTATTCATGATAGTTGATATGTTTATGCTATGTTATGTAAAGTCAGTTCCGGACTTCGGTCCGATGTAGGGGACAAGGTCCCAATCAGTTCCGGACTTCGGTCCGATGCAGTTAGTTCTGGACTTTGGTCCGATGCAGAGGGCAAGACCCTGGTTAGTTCCGGACTTCGGTCTGATGCGGTTAGTGTTGGATTAGTGTCTAAGTCCATAACTATTTTGGTATGTACTTGACCCGATGGTGCATGGTCCTTTTGGGTTGCCTTCACCAAAACAACTTGATAGGATGAATTATGGAGAGAAAGGATTAAATATGATTTATTAATATATTATGGGAATAATATATTAAAGGAGAAATCATATTGTTTAATTAATATTAGTCAATAATTAATTGGTAATTAGTTTTGTGACTAAAAGAGATTAATTAAACTTAAGGGACTGGAATTGTAATTATAAGATAATTGCAATGTGGGCCATGGATTGCCTTGTATTAAGGAGTGGGCGAATTCTTTGGGGAAGCCCATAAGGAAATCGTCCAAGGCCTTAAGGAAAGGGATCCATGGGTTGCTTAGGGCTTAAGCATCCAAATTAGGGTTTCCTTATTAGATAACCCTAATAGCCTCACTATATATAGACCCCTTAAGGACCAAAAACATGGCTAAGACTTCTTCTAGGGTTTCACACGTTTTAGGGCAGCCTCCTTCACCTCTCCTCTTCATCCTCTTGCTTATGGTGTTTGTGAACTATTAGAGGAGTGACATTTGTGACTCTAAGCTTTCTAAAGTCAATACAAGGAGATTTGGGATTGTTATTGCTACATAACAATCAAGGTAACATCTTAAACCTATTCTTATGTTAATATGATTACTTGTATGCTAGAATTAGGGTTTATAGTCTTGGATAACTTGCATGTACAATAGAGAAACCTAGATCCAAGCATTAGGGTTTGTATGAGCACATAGGATGTTCTTAGGACCAAAACCCATCAGTGGTATCCGAGCCTAGATTGGTTTCTATTGTATTGATGCCTTGTATGTTGAAAAAATTCGTTTTTTGTGGATCTGCTTGCTGAACTCGCCGAGTCTCTAGATGAACTCGCCGAGTCCATGCTGACTCGACGAGTCCATGCCTGACTCGACGAGTCGGCTCGTCAGAAGGAGGGAATACCGGGATTTCTTGCTGTTTTTGCTTAAGGATAGTTGCCTTATCATATTAGATCAATATAAATCCGATTTTATGATATATTTGACTATATTCTTGATGTAATTGAAGATATTTATCAATTAATAAAATATTTGTTTCCCTATGTGATAATTGATTAATTATTTTGATTAAATTGATAAATCGTTTTGCAAGAAATCATTAAATAAATCAAATATGGATAATTATGTGATTACTTGTTAATCTAGATTATTTGTTATTTGATCCTTGTGTTATGAAAAGTTTCATATTTTCCCCTTTAGGTTTTATAGTTTAAATTTGAACCCAAAAGTTTTGTTGTTTTGAAATTTAAATAGTTAAAACCCTAATGTTTTGAAAAAGGTTTCAAAACTTGCCTTAAAGTTTTGGAATTTAAATTTTGATTAATTGTTTAATTTTGATGTATATTTAAATTCTAAACCCTAATGTTTTTAAATGTTTCAAAACTTGCCCTCAAGTTTTGGAATTTAAAAGTTGATTAAAAGTTTAATTAGGAATGTTAAATTCTAAAACCCTAGTATTGTTTTGAAAAAGTTCAAATTACACCCTTATGGTTTTATTAATTAATAAAGGTGTATAATTAAAAGAGATTTAATAAATCCATATAGTTTTTGGTTTACAATTTAATTAAATTAAAAGTGTAATCTATTAAATTAGACCACATAGTATTTTAAAAGTATAAAATACACCCTATACTATATATAACATTAAAAGTCTAACATTATATATATGTATGAGTAAAAGTCAGTTTTACCTTTAGTAGGCCTCATTCACGAAGCTGGTCTATAAGGGGTGTTTAAGGAAATTGCCTATAAAATGGCGATTGAATGGGTATCCACTCTTACCCACCGCACTCTTGACTAGTGGAGGGTCGTTAGCCGAACGGGTAGGATAGGACGAAAACCTTCCATTATAAGTATAATGAATTACAAAAGTAACTAAATGTTTTCATAAAATTCCCAATCTTAGTTACTTAGGCAAAAGTGAATTGATGCAATTCCATGAAATTGCACTTTGTGCCCTTGCGAAGACGTTAATGGAGCGTGTGTGGTTTACCAACACACTAAATGGTTCTAAGCAAAGGTAGCAAAGGGTGACTCAATGTTTGTCATAGTTCGGTGGAGCGTGTTTGGTTTACCGGCACATCGAATAGGTGACTGTAACATGTGGGGGCACCATGTAAGTTTGCATGGTTATTCACACCCGCTTTGTGATCCTCGACATCCCAGTCACAAACAAGAGGGGCATATCGAGATTTAAACATGCCATTGAAATGTTCAATGAATCTCATAGGATCTAGGAGTTTTCATAGATTCAAAACTTAAATTTCCTTTTCGTTTTTCATGGTGGAAATTAGTGAATCGTCATTCACTTACCTTCAAATGTTTTGCAATTTGGGTTACGGCATCCCTCTCCCGAGTTGTAGAATATTGTGTTGGGTCCTAGCCTTAGTATCTCATTTGTGTGATTTACTAAGGACTCAATCAATCAACTAACTTGAATTTGTTTTCTACCGTTTTGTAGATGTCAAAGTTCGACAACTATGGTCTTCCCAAATCCCGTGGAACAAGCTTTCCACATGAAGATGATATTCCACGATTCGATCGAGGAACAAGAAATCATGCTTCACTTCCTCCACCTCCTCCAATTATTCTCCCTAACCCACAAGTTCAAAGGCTTGAAAAGTTCAAGATCATTGAAGCCCTTTTGGCAAGTAAACATAAAGAAGGAAAGTCGGTGTGTGCACACGTCCTAGGGATGAAGTCACACATTGATAGGTTAAGAATGTTGGGATCCGTTGTCTGTGAGGAAATGGCTGTTGATTGGGTTCTTCAGTCACTTCCTAACTCATATAGTGAGTTCGTAAAAGAGTACTATATGATGAACCGCGACGTGACCCTTATAGATCTCACCTATATGCTTATTGCTGCTGAATCAGTAATGATTTGACGCAATAGAAAAAGCAAAGTTGATTGGTGAATCTGCCTTCAAGACCTCTATGGATATAGACAATGGCAATGAAAGACATGCTATGATCGAAAAGTTTGATCATAAGAGAAAGGCAATGTCTGAAGTAGTTCCATGTCATGTTCCAAAAGAGTCAATTTGCTTTTATTGCCAAGAGAAAGGGCATTGGAGACGAAGCTGCTCCATTTACCTAAGAGATCTAAGAGATGGGAGAGTCGAAACATATGGATCTAATATAGGTAAAATCCATTAACTAACTCTTTTAAGCTTCTATTCTAGATTCTTAATACATAATGTGATAAGATTACAATTGATGTTTTGTAGGATCGAAGAAAAGAAAGGAAGCTTAAGGGAAGAAGTGAGCAAAATCTAATCGTGAAGGAATGGATTTCGATCGCATTTCTCGAAGATTAGATTCTTGAGCTACTACTTAGAGTTAGAATTAGATTGCTAAGAAAGATGTATTAGAATAGTTTTTAAATGAATTGCATTGTAAGGATAAATTTTTCCGCAATAAAATAAATTTTGATTTTATATTATTTATTTATCCTTGCAATGGCGTATATGAAAAATTGATGTTTGAATGTTTCTATTATTAACAATAATGGATTTGGTTCTTATTATGTTATTTATGAAAAGTCGAGAGTTTACCAAATAGGGAGAGTTTCTCATCGCCCAAGTTTCAATTGGACAGAACCTTGGAATCATGAAACTTGGTTGCACGATGAATGAGAAATTTCATATTTGGAAATTAGACTAATTCATTGACAAAGTGCCGAGTGAAGGACTATGAGATCAAGTACACAAAGTTGTGTGCTGATCAAGTCTACCACAAGAATAATAAAGATATTCGTCATGATTTACTAAAGGTTTAGTAAATGTGATTATACTTACAAGATTAAGTGTAATTCTGAATTGATTAAAGGGTTTAGATCAATAGCAGAACGAATAAGAAGAATCAAGTAGGCAGAAAGATAAAAGTTTCTCTATTCTAAGAAGAAGGGAGAGTACCTTTTATGCTTTATGATAGGTCTTAATGATTAAGAACCATATCTCAATTGATCCTCTAAGTGAGTCTTAGTGCAATTGTATGTCTAAGAAGAGGAATCAAGAATTGAAGAAATGGTTAAATCAGAAAGTCAATCATACTTCGTTCTCCTTCTTAACAGATAGTTAAGTCCTTCATCCTACTCGCCGAGTTGTATGAACAACTCGTCGAGTTCATCTTCATCCGATGAACACTTATGCTAAGACTCGCCGAGTTGTATGAACAACTCGCCGAGTCTGTTCTTGATCTAAGGAGATTGCCTTGAACTCGCCGAGTCAGGGCATTGACTCGCCGAGTACCTCCATAGACGAGTTCAGCTTCCGACTCACTGAGTCACACCCCGTGACTCACTGCTCACTCGACACTACGAAAAGGGGACAAACTCGGAGACTCGCAAACAGACTCGCCGAGTCGTTGCCATGCACCCACTAAATACACAGATCTGCTCGATTCCAGTACATGCCATTCACATATCTGGGCTTCTAGGACACGAATCACACGTAAAGTTTCAACTTTACGTGTAGATATTCACCAATATGGATTTTAGGGTTCAAAATGCCTCAAAAGGGTAGATCTAGGGTGAACAAGCAACATGGGTCCATAAAGCTAACAGATCTGAGCTCTTGGAGCTCAATCTTGCCTAGATCTAGAGGCCAATCAACTTATTACGAAATATTATGCACATACAAGCTTGGGGAATGGCTCAAGAATGTTTTAAATAAAGCCTTAAGCATAGAAATAGGGGAAAATGGGATATACCTCAATGGAACTGCTGAAAGAACACAATAATGCTTGGATGGCTTCCTTTCTTCTGGATCTACTTCCCTTCTTCTTCAAAACCTTCAAGAGCACACAACAAATGCTTCAACTCTTCAAAGAACAAGCTTAAACGAGGGTTGGGAGCTCTGGGGGGTGAATGGGGGCTGGCCTGGGGCGGATGTGCTGTTTAAATAGGGTGCAAACCCCTGAAACTTAGGGTTTCATCCAACAGTGGTGACTCGTCGAGTCCAGAATATGGACTCGCCGAGTCGCCAACTTAAACGTGTCCCGGGTCCCGCATCTACTCGGCGAGTCGGACCTGTGACTCGCCGAGTCCAAGGCTAAAAGAAGAGAAATACTCAAATAAGATTTACGTACCAGGAACCAGGTGCTACAAATCTCCCCCGCTTATTTTAGACTTTGTCCTCGAAGTCTGCTGCTCGATCCTGAAACAGCTCGGGATAATGCTCCATCATCTCGTCCACCGGCTCCCAAGTCCATTCCGAACCCTTGCGGTGCTGCCATTGCACCTTCACTAGCTCCACCCTCTTGTTCCTCAAATCCTTCGACTTCCTGTCAAGGATTGCGACTGGGCGCTCAATGTAATTCAGGCTGTCATCAACCTAAATGTCCTCTAACGGCACAACCGCTGAATCGTCCACTAAGCACTTTCGCAGCTGAGAAACATGGAAAGTGCTGTGGATCTGGATGAGCTCGGCTGGCAGATCCAACATATACGCCACCTTGCCCACCTAGGCTACAACCCTGAACGGTCCGATGAATCTCGGGCCCAACTTGCCCCGCTTCCTGAATCGGATGACGCCTTTCCAAGGCGACACCTTTAGGAGAACCATATCCCCGACTTGAAACTCCAAGTCGGATCGACGCTTGTCGGCATAACTTTTCTGTCGACTCTGAGCAGTCTGAAGCCTGCTCCGGACTTGCTGAATCCTCTCGGCCGTCTTGAGCACCACTTCAGTGCTCCCCATGACTCTCTGGCCAACTTCATCCCAGCATATCGGGGTCCTGCACCTTCGTCCGTATAACAACTCAAATGGAGGATGATCAATACTCGCGTGGTAGCTGTTGTTGTATGAGAACTCGGCCAGGGGAAGATAGGTATCCCAACTACCACCGAAGTCTAGCACGCATGCCCGTAGCATATCCTCCAGAGTCTGGATGGTCCGCTCGCTCTGACCATCCGTCTGCGGGTGAAAGGCGGTGCTAAAATGCAGACGAGTGCCCAACTCGTCATGGAATCTCTTCCAAAATCTAGAAGTAAAACGCACATCCCTGTCCGAGATCACCGATACTGGCACCCCGTGCCGCGCCACGATCTCCCTGATATATAGATGTTGGCCAATTTCTCGGCTGATATGCTCTCCTGAATCGGAATAAAATGAGCACTCTTGGTCAATCTATCCACGATGACCCAAATCGAATCCACTCCACGTGCGGTCCTGGGAAGCTTCGTGATAAAATCCATCGTGATATCTTCCCATTTCCACAGTGGAATATCCAACGGTTGCATCTTGCCATGCGGTCTCTGATGTTCGGCCTTGACCTTCCTGCAGGTCAAACACCGCTCGACATACCATGCCACATCCCGCTTCATGCAGGGTCACCAATAATCTAAACGAAGATCCCTATACATCTTCGTCGCCCCGGGATGAATAGAGAATCGGGACTTGTGCGCCTCCTCCATCAAAGTCTGGCGCACACCTCCGTGATACGGCACCCACACCCTACGGTGTAATGTCAATAGTCCTCGGCTATCATAATCAAAGGAGGAAACTTGACCCACCACACGCTCGCTCTTCCGATGTTCCTCCTTGATAGCCTCCTGTTGAGCCTCCCAGATTTGCTCCAACAGGGGAGTCACCACGGTCATCCTCATGCAAACGTCCCTGATCGGCACCGCCTTGCGGCTAAGCGCATCGGCCACCACGTTGGCTTTCCCCGGGTGGTAAAGGATCTTGCAATCATAATCCTTCACCACATCCAACCACCGACGCTGCCTCATGTTCAGATTCGGCTGATCCATGGGTACCTCAAACTCTTGTGGTCCGTGTAGATGGTACATCGAACCCCGTAGAGGTAATGTCGCCAAATCTTGAGGGCAAAAACCACCGCCCCCAACTCCAAATCATGCGTCGGGTAGTTCACCTCGTGAGGCTTGAGCTGCCTCGAAGCGTAGGCAATGACATGCCCCCTCTGCATCAGTACCGCGCCCAACCCAGAAATGGACGCATCACTATAAACCACAAAATCCTCTACGCCCTCTAGTAGGGCTAAGATCGGCGCCACACACAATCTCCGTCTCAGCGTGTCAAATGCAGCCTGCTGCTCGGGTCCCCAACGAAAGACCACGACTTTCTTCGTCAGCCGCGTCAGGGGCACGGCTATCTTGGAGAAATCCTGGATAAATCTCCGTTAGTAGCCTGCCAATCCTAGGAAACTCCGAATCTCAGATGGAGACTTCGGAACCTCCCATCTCATCATGGCCTCGACCTTGGCCGGATCGACCAGAATCCCGTTCTGGTTGACGAGGTGTCCAAGAAATTGCACCTCGCGCAACCAAAACTCACACTTGGAGAACTTGGCATACAAGCTCTCCCTCCTCAGGGTCTCCAACACCTCTCTCAGATGCTCCTCATGTTCCTCCCGAGTCTTGGAATAAACCAAGATGTCATCGATAAAGACTATCACAGACCGATCCAGCATCGGTCTGCATACGCGGTTCATGAGGTCTATGAACGCGGCAGGAGCATTGGTGAGCCCAAAAGGCATCACCACAAACTCATAATGGCCATAGCGCGTCCGAAACGCGGTCTTCTGCATATCCTCCTCCCTGACCCTCATCTGATGATAACCCGAACGCAAATCAATCTTGGAGAACCAAGATGCTCCCTGAAGCTGGTCAAAGAGGTCATCAATCCTCGGGAGCGGGTAACGGTTCTTCAACGTTACCTTGTTCAGCTCCCGGTAATCTATACACATCCGATGCGACCCGTCCTTCTTCTTCACAAACAGAATCGGAGCTCCCCAGGGCGAACTGCTCTGGCGAATAAATCTCTTGTCTAGCAGCTCCTGCAGCTGCGTAGACAACTCCTGCATCTCGGGAGGAGCCAACCGATACGACGCCTTGGCTATCGGAGCCGCACCAGGAACAAGGTCAATCCTGAACTCCACCTGTCGCTCCGGAGGTATCTCAGGAAGCTCCTCCGGGAAAACATCTGCAAAGTCTCGGACCACCGAAACCTCGCTCACTGTCGCCTTACCCGCCTCCCGGGTATCCATCACATACGCGACATATCCTGCGCATCCCTGCTGAAGGTAGCGCCTAGCCTTCGCTGCTGAACATACAGTGGGTCCACACTGAGGCCTCTCACCATGAATCACTAACTCTCCCCCGCTTGGGGTCCTGACCCGCACTAGCTGTTGCACGCAATCTATCACCGCCCCATTAGGGCTCAGCCAATCCATGCCTATAATCACCTTGTTCCTACGCAATGAAATGGGAACCAAATCTACCAAGTAGCGCTCCTCAAACAAACGCAGCACGCAATCTCGAAATACCATCGATGCTCGCACCGATCGATCATCAACAATCTCCACCTCCAAAGGGCAATCTAACTCGCCCGATGACTCATGAAACTTCTTGCTAAGCGCAAGGGAAACAAATGATCGGGACGCACCCGAGTCGAACAACACCTGATCTGGAAGGCCGTTCACATGGTACGATCCTAATGCATACATATACATACGGAGCACATATCAATAACATAACATCATAAAAATAAGATAGAGGGAAAGAATCATACCCGTCACCACATCGGGTGCGGTGCGTGCCTCCTCGGTAGTCAGCTGAAATGCTTGGCTCCTCGCCACTGGAGCCTCTGCCTTGCCCTGCCGGCCATCCGTGATCTGCAGGGTCGCTGGAGCTGGCGCGTTCACCGGCGCTGAAACTATCAACTGGGGGCAATTGGCCTTCTTGTGGCCCCTATGGTTGCAGTGGAAACACAACAACTCTGATGTCTGAATAACCGTTGCCGGAGCAGTGCAATCCCTGCTGATGTGCCCAGACTTGCCGCACTTGTAGCAGCCTGATGATCCCATCCTGCACGCCACCTCGTGCGGCCTACCACATTTCCTGCAGCGGCTCGGTCCTGACTAGCCTTTCGGCCTACCATCTGATCCCTTGGGCTTCTTCCCCGAAGCCCCTCCTGCCTGTCCCTCCTTTAATTTCCGTTTCCGGATGTGCTCCAAATCTATCTCCCTCTCCCTCGCCCTGGCAATCATAGAGTCCAAGGTAGGGCAAGCCGAAAAGCTAACATGATCCCGGATGTCAGCTCGTAGCATATCGTGATAATGAGTCCTCCTCATATCCTCGTCACCAGCATACTGGGGCACCAACAAGGCCCCCTCCCGGAACTTGGCGGTGATCTCCGCCACAGTCTCCGTCGTCTGTCTCATGTCTAGAAACTCCCTGGCCAACTACTGAAGCTCGACAGCCGGCGCAAACTCTGCCCTGAACTTGGTTACAAAGTCCGACCAGGTCATAGCCTCGATAGCTGAGGCTCTCAACGAGTCACCCACTGACTCCCACCAATCCCGGGCTCGGTCTCGTAGACACCCTGCTGCATACCTCACCTTCGACCCCTCGGGGCAGAAGCTAGTCAACTGGGCAGACTCGATGTCTGCAATCCATCGCCTGGCAGCAATGGGGTCTTTCACCCCATGGAAATTCGGCGCACCACTGCCCCTGAAGTCCTTGAAGGACAATGTGTGAGATCCCGACTGGCTAGATGCCAAATCACTCCTGAATGCCCGCAGGCGATCCTCCATCAACTCCATGATCCCTTCCTTGATCGACCCAAAGAGGATGGGGGTCGACTCAAGGATGCCTCTGGTGATCTCTGACGCGATGAACTCGCATAGTCCCTCATCTACTGGCTCGGAACCTGATCCCGAAACTGACCCCTCTCTTGAACCGCCATCTACCGGCCTCGATCGAAGTACCACCATTATGCAATACATCACAACAATAATTAGAGATACTGATACTTCCTGAGGGATCACAACTACTTACAAGTTCCCTGGTCTTGTCTTGGCCTTCCTTGGTTCGGGTATGGATCCTCTGCTTTCAGTAGTACGGGCCCATACTACCTTCCACATCTATCCGTACCTTCTTCAAGGACTGCCTCGACTCCACCAGATCCCTTTCCCTATTGCTGATCACTACTATATCCACCCCAGGCTCGCCCTAGGAAATCTCCGACTCTACTCAATCCAGTCCTCAGCTGCTGCAGACCTCCTTGTAATGCCAATTAGCCATCCCCCGAATACCATCACACACGATGAGACTCAGATAATCCTTTGAGTACCCGACTCGTCCCTATAATGGTTGGACTCAAACAAGAGCTGCGCAGTAGGATCAAATCCGGTACTCTAAGATTATTCAACTCTGATCACATGTAACGTGACGTATTCGCCTAATGGCTAATTCCCATTATTCGGAGTCCCACATAGCACGAAGCAAGCAACATTCAGACAAGGGAAACAACCTCAAGCAATTCCGCTCTCTTGGAGGGAAACTGAACTAGCACACAGTGCTAACTCATACTATCGGGCACAACCCTAACAGGCTACCCTACTGCTGTCTACTCGATACTAGCATGCAATTCTCATACAACGGGAACACATAAAGCAGGCACATAAGGCATCACTCCTAGATCCTTAGCCCTATTCTAGCATGCTGTTCTACAAAAGTTGATAAACATAACATAAACTTGTATGGGTACTTTGGGGAATACTTACTTGAGCTCGGCCGGTCGCGCACATCACACACTTCGTTCTTTCTTAAACTCTTTTCTCAATTTTTTAGAAAACATTTTCTTTTAGAAATTCTTTTAATCCCTCGATTTGAGTTCAGACACCCCCGAAGGTGAGTCCGAATCCCTCAAACCAGGGCTCTGATACCAACTTGTAACGTCCCAAAATTTACGACTAAAAATTTCGTTTTAAAAACATTACTTTAGAAAACATTAATAGTTAAAAACATTGTTTGATCAACCATAACAAAACGTAAACCATGTCTAAAAGCCAAATCATACAATCATCAAAATATCAGAGTATAAATCCCAGAGAATCTCGTAAGTGCGGAAACCAGTGTGTGTGTATGATGTGCCGCTACCGCGCCGACTCCTTCCCCTTAGACGAAGAGGTACCTGAAACCAAAACTGTAAACTGTAAGCACAAAGCTTAGTGAGTTCCCCCATCGTACCACATACCATACAAACAAATAACACGTATACTGCCAGGCTATTCTGGGGTGTCTGACTACCTGGTACGGCCATTCTGGGGTGCTGACTACCCGTGTCAAGCCATTCTGGGGTGCTGACTACCCATGTCAAGCCATTCTGGGGTGCTGACTACCCATCGGTCCTAACAACCGATCCTCGGGGACTAGTCCCCTCCTACTACCACTATCGCATATAACATAACAGGCCAGCATGCAAACATATCATCACGTACTGTCAGACATTTCTGGGGTGTCTGACTACCCTCCGGTCCTAACAACCGAACTCTACTATTATCACATATAACATATCATGCTAGCATATAACATATCAGATAGTAGCAACCTAAATGATATCACAAAGACAATCATCTAATCATACGACTCCTACTGGTGGGCCGACATTGTGGCCAAAGACCCACCGCTACTGGAAGGTAACTCACCTCGAAGTAGCTGCTGATCTGAGCGGGAACTGACTGTCTACTGCTGCTGCTGCTGCTCCGGAAATCCTCCGGCTGCAATTCCCACAACATACTCAATCAAACACTGCTAACTGTCGTTTGGGTAAAATGACCATTTTACCCCTGATCATGACCTAAGTCAAAATCAGAGTCAAATTTCAGTTGACCCGACTCGCCGAGTTGGCTTTCCAACTCGCCGAGTCCCTACCCAAACGTTTGCCCTGAATCCCGTTCCTACTCGTCGAGTTAGGCGACGACTCGACGAGTTCTCCTTCTTAACAGATAGTCAAGTCCTTCATCCTACTCGCCGAGTTGTATGAACAACTCGTCGAGTTCATCTTCATCCGATGAACACTTATGCTAAGACTCGCCGAGTTGTATGAACAACTCGCCGAGTCTGTTCTTGATCTAAGGAGATTGCCTTGAACTCGCCGAGTCAGGGCATTGACTCGCCGAGTACCTCCATAGACGAGTTCAGCTTCCGACTCACTGAGTCACACCCCGTGACTCACTGCTCACTCGACACTACGAAAAGGGGACAAACTCGGAGACTCGCAAACAGACTCGCCGAGTCACATGAACGACTCCCCGAGTCGTTGCCATGCACCCACTAAATACACAGATCTGCTCGATTCCAGTACATGTCATTCACAGATCTGGGCTTCTAGGACACGAATCACACGTAAAGTTTCAAACTTTACGTGTAGATATTCACCAATATGGATTTTAGGGTTCAAAATGCCTCAAAAGGGTAGATCTAGGGTGAACAAGCAACATGGGTCCATAAAGCTAACAGATCTGAGCTCCTGGAGCTCAATCTTGCCTAGATCTAGAGGCCAATCAACTTATTACGAAATATTATGCACATACAAGCTTGGGGAATGGCTCAAGAATGTCTTAAATAAAGACTTAAGCATAGAAACAGGGGAAAATGGGATATACCTCAATGGAACTGTTGAAAGAACACAATGATGCTTGGATGGCTTCCCTTCTTCTGGATCTACTTCCCTTCTTCTTCAAAACCTTCAAGAGCACACAACAAATGCTTCAACTCTTCAAAGAACAAGCTTAAACGAGGGTTGGGAGCTCTGGGGGGTGAATGGGGGCTGGCCTGGGGCGGATGTGCTGTTTAAATAGGGTGCAAACCCCTGAAACTTAGGGTTTCATCCAACAGTGGTGACTTGCCGAGTCCAGAATATGGACTCGCCGAGTCACCAACTTAAACGTGTCCCGGGTCCCGCATCTACTCGGCGAGTCGGACCTGTGACTCGCCGAGTCCAAGGCTAAAAGAAGAGAAATACTCAAATAAGATTTACGTACCAGGAACCAGGTGCTACATACATTGATAGGAAAGGGTGAGATGTTTAACTACTTGGAAGACATGGTGGGCAGCTGTGCTACCATAAGGCAAGAAATCAATATTTAGAAAGTTCGATCCATATGAGTTTGAATTTGTCGTAAACTTTGGTTTTAACAAATTCACATGGATAGGAACACATACACTGTTTAAATCTAAGTGTCATAAGATTTCCTCCTTCATGAAAATGATTGTGAGGAAATGCTTTCACTAAGAAAGATTTTAAGAAGATAGTGATTGTAAAATTGCATTCTCGAATTCGATCATGGTTACGGTATCCCTTTCCATGATTTGAATTGTGAGGTTTGGCAATTAGTCTTAATTGTTTAGACACACATATGAACTATCTAAGGCAAAGGTGTATAAGTTCAAGAGGCCTTGATAAAAGATTATCAAAGCATTAAGTATTAGAAACATGGACTTAAGAAATTCAATAGGTACTGTTTTTCTGAAAGTCAATAGGTATTGTTTATGAATACATGTCAAAGCTAGTGGGAGCATACGTGTTATGTTTTATAATAATCATCATGATAGTGGGAGCATAAATGTTATGATTGTATGATTATTAAGGAAAGTATTGCAAGTTGGCAATATTAATTATAGAAAACAAAAGTCATTCTTTGCAAAGTTGTAAGGATGGAATAGTTGTTTTGCTATAATTAAGGGAGAGAATATTATGCTTCATTTCAAATCTAAAGGCTTAGGTTGTGGAATGTTAATAAAATTTAGTCAAAGGTACATAGTGTGTTCTTAAAATTTTGATTATGATTACGACATTCCTCTTCACTATTCGATTTTTGAGAACATAGCAAATAAAACATTATGCGTCGTGTCCTATACGCTTCGGGTATAGGATCGATTGCAAATGCTTTAATGTTTGACCATTCTAAAATTTTCCAAATGTCTAGCGCATTTAGAGGGAAAAGGGACTAGAATCGGTTTTGACTAAAATAATTAAACAACTATCAAAGGACAATCCAAAGTTCGACGAGGATTGGTTGCTTGTGAGTAGTTGGAAGCATGGTATTGAATGGACCATATCGACATTATTATGAATAGATAAGATTCTATTAAGAATGAGTTGTCATATGGAAAATATGGAAGCGTGTCCATATTGGAAATTGAATATTGACAAATCTATGTCTAAGATTAGAAACATTTATGCAAAAGGATGTTCAAAGGAATGTACCTTGAGTGAGAGACATCATATCTAAGGAATTGTCTTGTAACAATCTCTGATAGAAGACTTTGTAATATCATTGGCAATAGTCTTTGTGACTTTGGTGTAGTGACATTACGAAAGGATAGTTGTATAGAATGTTAGAATCTAGCATATTCTATAAGTAGCAAGAATTTGATATTCTTTCACTTATGAAAAAGGATTTGGGATTGTGAAATGAGAATGATTGGAAATGTGCTCAATTTGGTCTATACAACAAAGTAAGAACCATAGGTATACATTGTGTGCATGCTAGGAGCATGGGACAAGTGTAATAATTCAAGTAAAAAGTTGATTACCCGAAACGACAAATAATGAGTAATCAATATGGTGATAAATAAAAGGTGTTTTATTTATGCTCAAAGGGTTGAGGCCATATGGGATTAGTATTATTCTTGTGTTTCACTTTGCATGTTTTGACTTTCTGAATAATTTAATTGGTTAAGAACAGTCAAATTATTCGAACGGGCCACAGTCGTTCATATGTTGGAAGTAGGTATGAATGAAGACTGTCATGAATTGGTGTGTGGATTGTCTAAAGAGCATTAGACATAAGCAAATGTTTGCTGCAACGTTCATGAGTGCTTATGAATATGATTTGATCATTGGATTAGACCCACACTCACTTGGATCACTCCATGAATTGTATCACGAGTGATTGGTGAGACGATAACATCTTATGTTCTTGAAACCGAGATGTGTGAGTTGTATCTTACGAGTCGGTTGCATATTGATAATATGTAAACGCACCAGTAACTTGGTGTCATAAAACATATTGTTGTGTGTAATTCGGTGAGTGAGTGCAAGCAAGCATTGTATCAAAGTTTATTCGTTCCTTTTATCTAAAGTAGGATAAAATCGATATCTTTGGGCCCCTCGATGATTTAGTGATGACAAACGTAAATGCTCGGCCGGGCTAGGGCTAATTTGATTTGTTCAATTAGTCAATCGTCATAAATCGGAATCGAGATATAGTACAAAGAGAATGATTTGAAATCATATCTCATATGATATCTAGAATGGAGGAATATATGATCCCTTATCTAAAGGACACGCGTATCTGATAGGATCAGAGTTGACAGCGGCTTTGGAAGGCTATGATTGCAGATCAAGATCTGAAGTCATACGCATAATAGTTATTAGACTTATCCTAGTGGGAGACTGTTGGATTAGTGTCTAAGTCCATAACTATTTTGGTATGTACTTGACCCGATGGTGCATGGTCCTTTTGGGTTGCCTTCACCAAAGCAACTTGACAGGATGAATTATGGAGAGAAATGATTAAATATGATTTATTAATATATTATGGGAATAATATATTAAAGGAGAAATCATATTGTTTAATTAATATTAGTCAATAATTAATTGGTAATTAGTTTTGTGACTAAAAGAGATTAATTAAACTTAAGGGACTGGAATTGTAATTATAAGATAATTGCAATGTGGGCCATGGATTGCCTTGTATTAAGGAGTGGGCGAATTCTTTGGGGAAGCCCATAAGGAAATCGTCCAAGGCCTTAAGGAAAGGGATCCATGGGTTGCTTAGGGCTTAAGCATCCAAATTAGGGTTTCCTTATTAGATAACCCTAATAGCCTCACTATATATAGACCCCTTAAGGACCAAAAACATGGCTAAGACTTCTTCTAGGGTTTCACACGTTTTAGGGCAGCCTCCTTCACCTCTCCTCTTCATCCTCTTGCTTATGGTGTTTGTGAACTATTAGAGGAGTGACATTTGTGACTCTAAGCTTTCTAAAGTCAATACAAGGAGATTTGGGATTGTTATTGCTACATAACAATCAAGGTAACATCTTAAATCTATTCTTATGTTAATATGATTACTTGTATGCTAGAATTAGGGTTTATAGTCTTGGATAACTTGCATGTACAATAGAGAAACATAGATCCAAGCATTAGGGTTTGTATGAGCACATAGGATGTTCTTAGGACCAAAACCCATCAGTTAGTTCCGGACTTCAGTCCGATGCAGGGGACAAGGTCCCAGCCAGTTAGTCCGGACTTCGGTCCGATGTAGTGGGCAAGGCCCAATATGTGCTTTATATGTTATTGTATGGTATGTGGTAGATTGGGGGAGCTCACTAAGCTTCGTGCTTACGGTTTTCAGTTTTGGTTTCAGGTATTCAGTTTTCAAAGGAGGAGTTCGGGAAGATTGCAGTGCACACACCATAGTCAGTTAGCCTGGGAATGTTTTACTCTGATAATAAGATCATGTTTTGAATTGATACTCGGAAACTATGTTATGAATTATGATACAATTTTTATAAATATGGTTTAAGTAATGTTTTAAAAGAAATTTTTAGCCATGATTTTTGGGACGTTACATTTTTGGCTCAATGGGCCGAAAAGCCCAAAATTTGGCCCATTAAGCTACAAATTACATTTCTAGCCCTTAGAAGAGTATGATATTCATAAAAACATTTATTTTTACTGTTTTGACTCTTTTAGTCCTTAAGAAAACCGTGGATGGTAATTTTCAACCCAACTTTTGTTTATTTGACAAATTTAGTCCAAAAATGAGTTTTATGTTGTAACATGTTTATTATAACCTTAGATGATAAATTTTCTTAACTTGTTAAGTGTAATACATCCTAGATCACATATTTCACCCCCATGAACTATAGATCTCGAAATATCTTTCATTTTTGGCACATATTTACCACATAAACATAAGAAATCACACATAACATACAAATACACATAGATCTACACATTTTACTTGTATTCTCCCCCATAAAACATGTGAAAACCGAAAATAGAGAGGTATGAACTCACCTTGAGTTTGTGGGTTCGGTTTTGAAGAGAAATGGAATAGTTTGATGTTATTTTCGGCTTTAGCAAGCCCTCCTTGGATAGATCTCAAACTTATGGAGGTTTTCTAAGAGTATGATCACAAAATGCTTAGAGTGAATGATCTTAGCATGGAAATGAAGTTATACAACTTAGAGGTGTAAGGACTTACCAAGGGAAGATGAGTTTTTGGTGGAAACCTTCTTGATCCACCTTAGATCCTCGAAAATTTGAGAAGGAAATGAAGACTTTCTAGAGAGAGTGAGGTTGAAAGAAGTTGGTGAAATGTGTGTGTGTGTGTGTGTTGTAATTTTCGGCTGAGAGATAAGAAAAAGAGAGGGGAGGCGAGAGATGAGGTGATATGCATGGAAATATGAGATTTATGCATGGGTTTCCAATGGGTAATTATGAGGTGTCTTGCCCTCATAATTCTACACTTCTCTTTTTTTTTTCTTTTTTTCCTACTTGGGCCGAGATTTGGGTTGTATAAGAGGGAATGGAGTCATTTTGAGCCCATGTTTGAATTTATGAGGCTCAAGTAACATTCTTCGGCCCATTGGGCCTCTAGAGTAAATCACGGCCCAATACACATCAAAGAATGAGTTTTATGGCTTATTAGGGCTAATTAGGTTTGTTATGGCCCAATAAAGCCTATTAAAGATAAATAGTCCATTCTAGACTTATGAGGCCCAAAATATTTAGTTTCATACAAATGGGTCCAAATTAGGGTCCATTTAAGGGTCCTAAGCCCAAAATAGTCAAATTGGAAGCTTATGGGCCCATTAGGCCCAATAAGAAAATCCTAGTCCAAAATGGACTTAAACCGGGATTTTTAGGGTTTCCAACTTTTGTTGACTATTTGAAAATTTGTATAGAGTATTTGATGGGATTTTGTTGTCATTGAATAAACCCCATACATGTTTTAGCTACAATGTCATTATTTGTTAAGTGTTTACAACGTATCAGAATTCCTAGTTGTGACATATATTAAGTTAAAAAGATTGATTATTTTTGAAATTTTTGGAAAGTTTGTGTTTCATAAAAAGAGAATAAATTCGTAAAACTTTAAAACGTTTTTGTAATAAGATGTGTTATACTATGTTATTTTATGTTTTCTTACCTATACTTTGAGTTATAAAATTCAACATTACGTTTATTCAAACAAGATTTCAGTTCGTTTAGTTAAACGATCCAACACAAACAATTGTTTTGTTCGTTCATTTATCTCCATGAACATTTATTTAAGTTTGGATATTTATATTCGTTCGTTTATGTTCGATCATAATATTACACTATATATATATATATATATATATATATATATATATATATATATATATATATATATATATATATATATATATATATATATATATTATAAACCGGTAAGAGTGAAAGTGAAGCTTTTAAAAATGGTTTAAGTTTTACGTTTTTAGATTTTGTAAAATATCATAAATGGCACCGGTAAGTACGGCCAACATATAAGAAGTGTTAATGGTTAACTTTTATGGTTTTTTTTCATTTATGTTTGTTTATGTTCATATTTGTTCGTTAATGAACATCTTGACGAACATAAATGAATGAACACGAACAAAGTAATTTGTAAAACAAACGAATATGAACAAGAAAATTTGTTCATTAACCGTTTACATTTGTTCGTTTGTTCGGTTAACTTAAACGAAAGAATATAAACAAACATTTGTTCGTGTTGTTTTAGATTGTTATAATACCATATAATATAAGCATATAAAAAATATAAAAAAAGGTTGTAGCCAAAAATACTTATGCAAACCCATAAAAAAATGTATTTTTTTTTTTCTTTTTTTTTTTTTAATTTCTTAAAAGTTGTAGGTGAGGCCACCATGAAATAAAGATGATTATAAATAAAAGTGAAAGGCTAACTATTAGATAGAAAATCCCTCCCTACGATGGGCAAATATTTACACCTCTAAAAAAGAGCGTAGATAGCAACTCTTTTTTGCAAAATGTCAAATATAAAGTATCTTGCAAAGGAAAAGTGGTCAAGACTCCAGTGCACAACCTGTATACTTCTCTTCGATTCCATTCCATTGCTATAAAAAGTGTTGTGGGAGCAAGCCACTGCTAAACCTCTCCACATAATTAACATCTTATACTTAATTATTTCTGTCACTCTCTTTCCTACTTCCTCAAATACATAATCGGCCAATAGGGTGAGACTCGAAAATATGTTTTGTTTCAGACGTTTTTACTTTATTTATATTTATCCTTTGTATGGGTGTAGGCCTATATTTGATCGATCTGGATGTTTTGATCAACAGATTAAGCATTCTCTTTTGTTGAACCAATATGGAATTGGATCCAATCATTGCAACGGACACTTCGCTGTAAGTCTTAAGAATTTTGTTCCAAGTATTAATGTGTTTTTTCTTTTGGTTTTCTATATATATCTTGGTGAAAATGATGATAGACCATCTTCAACATATCTTTATTTTACTTTTTTTTTTTACATCAAAATAGACTAAAAATGAAACAAATAGTATTTCATTTCATCCCTACTCCATTTTTTACTTCAAAAATATATTTATAGTATATTTCTTTTTTAAACTTATAAAGATTTTTTTTTAAAAAAAACTTATAAAGATTGTTAAAAAGACCTTTCAATTTATTAGTTTTTTTTTTTACATATTTATAAAATTTTATATGAATTCGATACATAAGTATAAATTTTATATTTATGATTTTCTGATATAATTTAAATTATAGCAAGTTAATTAAAATAAAGTAGAAATTGATAAACCTAAAATATGAGAACTAAAATTGACAAATAAAATATAAATCTATTTTGGAGTAAAAAATAATAAATACTCCATATTTTGAGTATTACTATTCCTTTGCTCCAAAATGTAGTCCCAAATAATATACATTTAATTTCATAACGGAATAAAAGATAGGGTTTAAAATAAAATTGAAAATGCTCTTAAAAATGATTGTTATTTTGATTGTGACCATGTGCCATCACCTTTTCAAGATGTTTCTATTCTTTTTTATTTATAAATTTTGATTGGTATGTTCTATGGTTCCTCAAAGTGTCTAGGTCTACATATAAGTGGCAAAGAGTATTTAATTTAATGCTTGCGTTGGTTTGTATGATCCATCAACATCTATTTGCTTTTGTGTTTTTATATTATGATTAAATACAAGTTTGGAGGTTTGAAGTGCACACTTATATATAAGACGAGTTTAATCTTAAACATTAAAAAACAGTCAGGTATCAATAGGGTTGTGCCTCTTGTCGGGTCAAAGGAGAGAAACCCTGACAGTGGAATGTAGTGGAAAACAATGTTTCAGACCAACACATTAATAGAGAGTAAGTTCATTAATTCCACAACCAAACTATGCTCAAACCTAGATAAAAGGTTTTAGCTTCTCAAAAACCATTTTTATCAACCTTGTCCACATTGTAAATATAAATACAAGTGAAACTTCAAAATTTTAGACTCACAAATAAAAACAATTCTCATACTTTATGTGATTATGGCTTTCGATTTTGCTAAAGTCGAAAGTGAGTTGATTGGTTATCACCGATTGATTTTTGTGAATCCATACATATAGGGTTGAAATAATTTACTAAATCAATCAAAATCCATATCCAAGTTACCATATGATCCTATTTCATATCCAGATTCTATCAACTAGTTAAGTTTTTAAATATTATTCAAGTAGTAATAAAAATAAAATTAAAAGGTTGTAACTATTTGAAAGCATTTTGAATAGTATTCAACATATTTAACCTGTTCTATATTTCTTTTTATTTTTTTATTTTTCGTTGTGTTGTGTTGTGTGCGTTTTTATATGTTGCAACCGTAAATATAACTTATTTTTTTAACACAATTCATTACAATAGCTACCATAAAACAACAATTATTTTCTTTCAATTCACTCACTTGTGAAGAAAAAAAGAAAGTTTACGTTCTAATGGTTATGTCCTAGAAAAAGCTAAGGTCTCATTTGATAGTTTTTGTCTGGGAAAGTGCTGTCTAGGAAAGTTTTCTGACTGGAAAAGAAATCATGCTGTTTGATTGTACATTTGCGTGACTGTGCTGAATGATGAAAAAAAATAATTCAATAAAAAAATAAATTTAAAAAAGTTATTTAAAAAATTAATAATCCAATAAAGAAAGAAATAGGCGGGGTTTGGTGTATAATTGTCTTTCCAGCCTATTTAGGCAGAAAAATGTGACTTTGGGGCTTTGTGGGAAAGACATATTTTACCGGGAAATATCTCTTCTTTTGTGCAAATCAAAAAGTCTTTCCGGTCCATTCAGCCAGAAAGATCTGTTTGGACCTGAAAAGATGTGTACCATATTCCTAATTATGGAAAATACTAAATACTAAGAAGCTATAGATAGGAATTTAATATTGTAAGTACACTTCCACTTAATTCCTTTGTGGTTTCAAAAAAAAAATACAAATATAAATTCAATAATTTATAATCTTTCTAAAAGATAAGAATAATTAAAAGAGTAAATTACACGAATGGTCCTATGGTTTGAGTAATTTGTATGTTTGGTCTCTAACTTATTTTTTTAACTCGGAAAATGTCTACTGTTTATTTTTGTTACATGTTTGGTCCCTATTGTTTGTTTTTGTTACACGCTTGATTCATGTCTTATCTAAAAAAAACTATTATTTAAATAGGAAAAAATGACGGAGTAGGTAAGGTAAGGTGAGAGGGTTGGGGTTGGGGGTGTGTTTATTTAAATAAATTAAAAATCAAGGGAAAATAATCTTTTTAGGTAAAACAATGACCAAACGCGTAATAAAAACAAACAGTAGAAACCTTTCAAGTTAAAAACCAAACGTACAAATTACCCTAAACCATAGGAACCATTCATGTAGTTTACTCTAATTAAAATATGAAGTTGTTTTTTTTCCCAAGAAATCCACCTTTTTTTTTATATCTAGAAGCTAAAAAAAACCATATATTTCCTCGTTTTCCTCTCCGATATGAAGGTGAAAACATAAGGTCGCATAAAAAAAATGTGGACAATGATGGAGAGAGAATAATCACACTTTTATTTTAAACTTCTACTATATTCAAAGGTTCTTTGTTTATTTGAGAAGAGATAAAATATCTTTCTATTTATGTTTTAACTTTTTAAATTAGAGGGAAAGAAATGCGGTAAAAGTCCTATGACATGTTTTATCGTAGTGAACACCGTTTTTTCTATGTGATTTGGGATGTGCGGTTTGGATTGTTCGACTCCCTCTCTCTATTTCTTTCATCTTTTCATGATATATCATCCTTTGAGTGTGTCGCCATTCCCTTCAACTTAATGATAAAGATTTTCTAATATGTCAAATGCCAAATGCATTAATTATATGGAGTATTTTTTATTGAAAAATTTGAAATACATTAGTTATAGAGAATTATGTATAATTATAATATTTAATATTTAATTATGATAAGATTTTCCATAATTAATAATTGATATATGTGTATATTAGAAAATTTCATCTGTTAATTATTTGTTTCATATCATTGTTATAACTTTATTTATTATTCTTACTAAGAGTTATAATCTTTTTATATAATTTTTATTACAAAGTTTTAAACTTGTTTTCCAAATTATTAAACGTTTTCACACTTTCATATAACTTTATGAAGTCTTTTTTTTTTTCCTCAAATGTGTCATTGTGTGTTCTCCTTTCCTTTTGTCTCGTTTCTATTAGCCTATTAGGGGTGTTTACAATCAGATTTTCGAAATTTGGGATAGCAGATTTTGTTATCCGAGTTAGTATCCGAAACTTCGGATATCTGAATTTTGGATATCCGAAATTTCGGATACTGATTCGGATATCAAATCAGATATCCAAAAATCTAACCTTTTTTCGTTATAAAAATTAATCAAATAAAAGAATTAATGTTTTAGTATTAACCAAAAAAAGTTATGATTAAACATTAACAATTTACTCTACGTAATCAATCTCAAATAAAAAGGAGATTAAAAGTCTTTAGTATAAATTCACAACGAACTGATGAACAATTAAGCATTAACGTAAAATTCATTTATTGTATAATCAAGCTCCATTCTTTAGTTACTTAAACAAGTTAGAAGTTAAAACACTACAAGAAAACACTCAAAGAGTATAATAATGTCCACTAAAATAAAAATATTGTATATAATAACGTAGCATCTACACCCATCATGAAACCCCTAGCATGTTGTGACACTTGCATGTACATCTTTTTGATCTTTTGTTACTGTCTTTGTGTCACAAAAGAAACACACACAACACACAGGATGTGTGTCTCACATGCAATTTTTTTGTTACACACGCATCACACATGCACTTTTTTTTTTCTTTTTATTTGCACACACTTGGAATTTTAATTTTAATTTTTTTTGGATATCTTCTTTTACGGCTTTATTTTGGATCAAGAAAACAGATTCCAAATAAAATTTTGAAAACAACGATGTAAAAATTAAAATTTAGGATGAATTTGTAAAAAAAAATGTAAAAATTAAAATTTAGGATGAATTTGCAAAAAAAAAAAAAAAAAAAAAAAAAATTGAGACAAAAGTGTAAATTTTGAACCAAATTTGTAATAAAATTTAAAATCTAAACCAAAAATGTAATTTTTAAAAGTTGGATAACCTGTTGAACGGATAAAAATATCAAATTGAATATAATTCATAGTTTTTGGTTCTTAATTGAATAAAAAAATATATATAACAACTAAATCGGTTACTTAGCCAAAGCATAAAGATTTTTACGGAGTTTTTTTTATTATTACGATGTTGGCTGAAAGTGTAAACAATTAGGGGAGAGCAAAAAAAAGGTTTAAAAAATTAAGAAATATTTTGTTTAAAAAATGTTGTATAAAAATTATAAAAAAAATTAAAAAAATTAAAAAAAACTCTTAACCAAATAAATGTAGGAACATTTAAAAAGTTTACTTTATACAAACTTGTTAATATTATTAATAGAAAAATCAAAAAAAAAAATTATTACATTTGAAGACAGCTGATTTTTTTTGTTTTATTATAATAAAAATAATAATATTCTTTTAAAAAAAATTTAAAGTATTATGTTGGTTTGAATTAAATTTTAAGAACTTTATTTTTTTATTTTTTATACAAATTAAAAAATGTTACGGCAAAAAAAAGAAAAAAAATAAGTTGATATCGTTAAACATGTGACACGTGGCAAAAAAGAGAATCGCAAATGTATGTTTCAAGTTTCTATATTTAGTTGTGATCATAAATTTTATCATTCTTAAAGTTCTGTTTCGAAATATTAATCGTGCATATATATATATATATATATATATATATATATATATATATATATATATATATATATATATATATATATGATCTCTCAACAATTAACAACAATTAACTGAAGGATTCGTTTCACCTGCATTGAGCTGAATATTGTAACACTATGAGTCCTTTGTATATAGTTAATTATAGGAGGAATTTCGTATATATCTTTATTAAATATCAAAATATCATATATACCTTGTTAAATATCAATGATAATATCTAAAATATCCTCCATCTAGAAAATGATAATAGTTAACAACAATAAAAACTAGGCAATGAATGCATACATTTCATGAAGATGGTTGAAGATGAAATATTTTATTTATCAAGAAAGCAACATTCCAACAATTTAGAAATGGTTGTTCTATTATTATAGATGTAAAGATAATATAGTTAAAATTTTTAATTATTATAATAATTCCAAGATATAAAAAATGATTATAAACTACTAAAAACATTATAAAAAAGACTTGAGCAAATATGATAGTTTGAAGTTTTACAAAGGCTAAATATGATATTAAGAGATTAAGTTGAGCGAATATGATATTTTGGTGTTTAAGATTGACATACATTAAAATTCTCTTTTAAATATATATACAAGTGGAAGGTAGTATCTTACTAAAACAAGATAAATATTTGAATACATCACCTTTCTATCCATAAAAAGTGAACATAAATTATCATAAGTTTTTGAAACAAAACCCTTTAGTTATATATAGGACCTATATCCAAAAATGTCTTCATATGCCATTTTTTTTAGATTTGATTACTTTATGAGGAGCGGCTTCTAAATAGATTTTACATTTGATTATTATTCTATAAAAGTGATATACTTAATGAAAATAGAATTAAAGGAATTCATGAAAAACAATCAATTTTACATTTATTAGGTAAAGTTTTAAAGGGAAAATGTCACTTTACCACAATAAACTTTTTCAGTTTGTCCAATTTGATCACTATTTTTTTTCTTGCTCAATAGACCATTAAACTCATTTATAACCTATGAATTAAGTCATTTTGCTGGAATTCAACAGGTTACCCGATAGCAAAGTGTTGATGTGACATTAATAATTAATTTTTGATAACTATGTCATCTAAATAACAAACAAGTTACCCACCCTTTTTCCTATCTATATTCTCTCTTCTTTCTTTCTCCATCATCTTTAATCAACATCATCGCTATCCTCCACGTTCCTCACTGGGAACCACCATCCAACCATCAAATCCAACAACACAATTCCCCCTTCCCTGATTATAACTTCAATTCACCACTAAAAACCCACCTTATCAGCACTTGATAGTCTCGTTATCTTCACCATCACACAACCAAACACTATCCTTATTCTTCATTTCAATTCACTACCAAAGCACAAACCATTCTCCATCTCCACTCCACAAAACCTATAAGAAATACATCTCCGATCAATCAGCTACCATAACCAAGCTGGAACCAAATACATGCCCTTTCTCCATTCCCTTGATTACCATGATTTATCTATCACCATTATCCCTTACAACCGATTAACCTCATCGTATCATTAAAGGATATTAGTTCATACACAACCATCGTCACCAACCCTTACCTGCGCAAAAAAGAAAAGAAACAAACAAAATAAGAACACTGAATACATAGATGCACACACAAAGGGGTGAGAGACTAGCCCTATTATTCAATTTTTTACCTACACTTCGATCCAACAAATTAGCAAAAATATCCCAAAGGAAGAGAGAAGGATGCATGAAGAAGAAGCATAGGAAGAGACGACACCCACTTCGAGTCTCAAGGGACTCTTGTCATATTTCGATCCATCACCGAGTCCAGAAACAATGAAAAAACAGAGATCTGATGATCGACATTTGAATCCAGGGTCATAAGACGTCAGCTCATTTCCTGCTTTTTTTTTCCTCGAAACACACATTTTATTGGTTTTATTGCTGACCTAGATATATAGTCATAAATAAGCCAATGAGATGAATATCAAATTTTACAATAAATGTAGTATTATATAATTCATCGTATCCATCTTATCAACTAGTTTAATGACTACGTGTCTAAATCAGCAATCAAACCAATAAAATGTATGTTACATGAAGAAAAATGCTAAATCATCACTAAAATTTAGTTTGGGAATTATTCGTAAATTATGATAAAATAATGAGACTTTAATGAAACCAATAAATCGTTATTTTTACCGATAATTCATTTTTTGTAAACAAATTTTAGTTTGTGATTTTTTTTCGTAAATTAAGGTAAAATTTTAGGACTTTTCTGGAGATTTGTTTTTAAGAATACAAATTGCTATATTTATGTTTAAATTGATTATCATTTAACAATTTGAGAATTTGGCACTTTAACTTCATCCAAGATAATCGAGTTTCCATATTTTCAAATGAACTAAATTTCAGACACAATGAGTACGTCCATGACTTTTATGTTCATATTACACTTGGAAATTTCAAATTTTTATTAGAATATTTCTCTTTCTTAGAAAATTCAAAGCCTTATCTAATTTTATGTCGTTCCTATTGGTTTAGATCTACATTGGAATTAATCTAAGTGCAATTTTAACTTGTTATTGACAGGAAACAAGCGGAAGACGAAAGATCAAATGGTACGATCAGCAAGCTCCTAGGAGGCGTAAACCACACCTTAAGAAAACTCATATTTCGTGTCATTTCTTCACGCCCGATTCCAGAACACATCGCCTTCATCCTCGACGGAAACCGAAGGTTTGCTAAGAAATGGAAGCTCACGGAAGGTGCAGGTCACAAAGCCGGTTTTTTCGCACTCATGGCAGTCCTAAAATACTGCTACGAGATAGGAGTTAAGTATGTCACCATCTATGCATTCAGCCTCGACAATTTCAATCGACGCCCTGATGAAGTCCAATACGTAATGGATTTGATGCAAGAAAAGATCGAAGGGTTTCTAAATGAACTTACTCTTATAAACCAATATGGCGTTAGAGTCTTGTTTATTGGCGATCTCGATAGGTTATATGAACCCGTAAGGATTGCTGCTGAGAAGGCCATGGAAGCCACCGCTAAAAACTCACGCACATATCTCCTAGTATGTGTTGCATACACTTCTTCCCATGAAATCCCACGAGCAATCCACGAAGCTTGTCAAGAAAAAAGTGAGGCTAATAGCATACGTGTCATGAATGGAGACATGAATAGTGACATAAATCATGGTGGTCAATCGGTGATCAAAGTGTTGGATCTTGAGAAGCATATGTACATGGGAGTGGCTCCGGATCCTGATATTCTAGTGAGGAGCTCCGGCGAGACAAGGTTAAGCAACTTTCTGTTGTGGCAAACCACCAACTCTTTCTTGTATTCCCCGAAAGCTTTGTGGCCAGAGATGGGATTCTGGCAGGTGGTTTGGGGGATCTTGGAGTTTCAGAACAACTATCAGTACTATGAGAAGAAGAAGAAGCAGGCTTAAGGATGTATCTTTAAGTAAAAATATTTTCCTTTGAGTCGGTTTGCAGTGTGTTGTCAGAATTAATGGGAATTTTCTTCTCAATATGAACTTTCAACTTTGGGTCGATAATATCTGAATGCAATGTTATACATACGTAAATGCTTGTCTTATCAAGTAAATCAACTTGATATGTTTATTTGGAATAAAGGCATCACAGATCATATTAAATGGATTGGGACATCATGATTTTACTTTTCATTGAGCTTTATTTTTTATAACAAAACTATAAATATGGTCGTTGTTGTATGTATTTTTTTTGTTTTAGTTTAAATTTCGATTTTTTGGCTTCGTGATCATTTTGGCTATGTTTGTACACAGATTTGATCCCTCGTAAAATTGAAATGACTAAATTGTCTTATTAGATTTATTTTTCATTTTCTTTTTTTGTATAAGTATTTTTATATATTAAATAAAGATAGGGGCCTCTCTCTCTCTCTCTCTCTCTCTCTCTCTCTCTCTCTCTCTTATAAAAACTAAGGACCACACACTAGGGATGAAAGTGGGTCTAAACCCGGACTGGATGGACCCGGACCCGGAAAACCTGGAACCGGTTAACGAGATTTTATAGAACCGGAAATCGGACCGGTATATAGGAACCGGTTCCGGTTCGGTTCCGGGTATGGTTCCGGGTAAAGTGGGTCTAGAATCGGAAAACCCGGAAACATCAAAGTGGGTAGGTTGGAACCGGATAAAGTGAGTTTAGAACCAGAAAACCCGAAAAAACCGAAATTTTTTGGTAATTACTTACTACTTAGTGGGTTGAACTTTGAAAATTTTCATATTGATATCCCGACTTTGGGGGGCTGTAACTTATTGAATACAAAACCACAATTAACAAAATTAGAGTCTAAAATCATGTACAAACTCTAAAATACACTCTGGAAAAACCCGCATGTCAATCCGACTTTAAACGAATGAGATATGCTTGTGTTAGAATTTTCACATAATACAAAGTACAAAAACAAATAGCTGAAAAGTTGAAAATTTTCAGTTTTGATATCCCGACTTCGGAGGACTGTAAATCATTGAATGTTAAACCAAAAATGACAAAATTATAGTCTAAACTCATGTACAAACTGTAAACTAGAAGTTGGAAAAAACCACATGTCAATCCGACTTCAAACGAGTTAGATATGCATGTTTTAAAACTTTCACCGAATACAAAAAAAAACTAAAGAACTAAAAACTTCCAGCTTTGATATCTCGACTTTTGAGGACTGTAAGTCAATGAATATAAAACTAAAAATGACAAATTTATAGTCTAGAATCATGTACAAACTCTAAACTACATGTTGGAAAAAACCGTATGTCAATTGGAGTTGAAACGAATAAGATATGCATCTTGTAAACGTATCACAAAAACCGGTTCCGGCCCTAAAAGTGGTTCCGGTTCCAAAAACCGGTTCCGGCCCTAAAAGTGGTTCCGGTTCCAAAAACCGGTTCCGAATTTTAGACCCGGTTTACCCAGACCCAATGGACCCAAACCCGGATTACCCGGAACCCAGATAAAGCCAATTTTTAAACCCGGAACTGGACCCGGTTCTATATATTCCGGTTCTAACGGGTCCGGTTCCGGTTCCGGTCCAGTTTTCCGGTTCTAAATCTCATCCCTAGTGCTGTATTTTAGATATATAGAATAGATTACAACAATAAACTCCTATAATAAAGGAGAGATAAATAATGAATACATAATTCAATAATTTACTATCTAATTATCTAATATCCCCCCTCAAGCGAATGGGTGGTGGACCAAGGCGTAGCATCGCACAAAAGTTATCAAATTGAGCATGCGAAAGACTGTTAGTGAAGATGTCTGCCACCTGATGCTTGGTTAGTCCAAATTTTGTGTAAAGTTTGCCCGAAGCAACTAGTTCGCGAACAAAATGGTAATCGAGATCAATATGTTTTGCACGTTTGTGAGATTATTAGTCATGAATACGGCACTTTTGTTGTCACAAAGAAAGGTAGGGCAATCAGGAGGTAGCGCGTGAAGTTCCCGTAAAGCTGAGTTATCCAAAAAAATTCAGCTTCTATGTTCACCATGGCCTGGTTTTTTGACTCACAACTAAATCGTGAGACGGTTGGTTGTTTCTTGGCACTCCATGAGACCAAGTTGCCAACAAGAAAAATTGAGTAGCCATAAGTAGACCTGCGAGTCTCAAGAAAACAAGCCCAATCAGTATCTGTATACCCATGAATGTTATTGGTTTGAGGTCGTTTGAAAATAAGGCTAAAAGAGAAAGTGTCTTTTACATACCATAGTATACATTTCACATACTGAAAATGAGCATCATTTGGAGCATGGAGATGTTACTAGCTTGATTTACACCATATGAGAGATCCGGTCTAGTATTTTTTAAGTATTGGAGAGATCCAACTTGGGATCGATAAAGAGTAGCATCAGAAAAAGGTGTTCCATCAGCTATGAAAGTCTCATGAGTGGCCAAGGGTGTTCGTACTGGTTTAGAGTCAATTAAATCAGAACGAGAAAGAATATCTTTAGCATATTTTGACTGGATTAAGAAGAGACCATCATCAGTATAAGTGACCTCTAAACCAAGGAAGTAACTGAGAGCATCAAGATCTTTAATAGCAAACTCTTTGTGTAGTCGTGTAGTGAAGGTTGTAGTGATAGATTCCTGATTCCCAGTAAGGATGAGATCGTCGACATAGATAAAGAGGTACATGATGCATGATTGTTGAGAAAAAATGAATAAGGAGGTGATAGCACAGGTACAGACAAAACCATTAGCAAGCAAGAAGGTGCTAAGGCGTTGAAACCAGGCACGGGGGGCATGTTTTAAGCCATAAAGAGCATTCGTTAATTCGTAAACATGATTAGGAAGCCGAGGATCAGTAAACCCAATTGGTTGCTCCATAAAAACTGTATCAATAAGATAACCATGTAGAAACGCGTTTTTGACATCAAGCTGATGTAAATGCCATGTATTTAAGACAACAAGAAATAGAACAATGCGAAATGTGAGGATTTAACAACTAGACTAAAAGTATGAAAGTAATCGAGTCCAAGAATTTGAGTGAAACCTTAAGCAACAAGATGGGCTTTGAAACGTTCAATTGAGCCGTCATAGTTATACTTGGTAAGATAGACCCACTTAGAACCGAAAATGTTGGAGTGAGAGGATCGAGGCACTAACATCCAAGTGTTATTTGTACGTAAAGCCTCAATTTCTTCATGAATGGCGACCATCCATTAGGGGTGTTTAGCAATAGATTTGTACCCTTTAGGTTGAGATGTAGAAAGTAAAGCAACATGCAATGCATAGTTGGTGAGTAACACAAAATCGGCTATATGTCGTTTTTTGAAAGTACCAGACTTGGACCGAGTGTGCATTGGATGCGTGGAAGAGATTCGAGATAGTGGATGAATGTTGGCGTCATGATGATCATGATCAGAATGATCATTAGTATCAGAAGAATCAGCATGAGCGGAATCATCATCATGATCAGAAGGATCATCGGGTGCATCGGTTAGAGGTTGTCGTGGTTGGGCAGCCAATATCGAGGGAGGCGAACAAAGTGAACAAGGCTCGGAAGGGCCCATAGCGGGTTGATTATGCCCAAATGGCACCGTGCGATCATTCAGTATTGGATAGATTGGGCTAACAGACCCATCATCCAAGAAAGCAGACAAATCTAATGTAGACAAATCTGAAGCATTGTTGGACCCGTCAAAAGGAAATGATTGTTCATTAAAACGTGCATGTCACGTGATATATATGCGAGAAGTGGCTGGATCAAGACACTTAAAGCCCTTATATTGTGAGTGATATCCAATAAAAATGCAAGGGATGCTCCGAGGAGAGAGTTTGTTTGTCGAATAGTCGCGAAGATATGGATATACAAGACACGCAAAGGTGAGCAAGTTTCCATAATTTGGCATGCTTGAGTAAAGTAACTCAAGTGGATACCGGTTGCCAAGTTCTTTAGTGGGCACGAGATTAGTGATGACCACAGTTAAACTAAAGGCATCAACCCAAAAAGTGGAAGGGACATGAGCATGAAAGAGCATTGCAAGGCCCGTTTCAATAACATGTCTATGTTTACGTTCTGCTCGTCCATTTTGTTGAGGAGTATATGGACAGGAGAGCTGATGTAACATCTACTATTCAGGTTTTTATTTTAACCCTTGATTTATACTCTATTTTCAATTTATACCCCGGTGGCAATCACACAATTTCGGAGTTGTTGGAGTACGCGGGACGTACACCCTCGTACATTGAGCATACTACGGATCGCCCTAGTACGTTGCACGTACGCTAGTACATCGGGTGTACACAGCCAGGGTGCAAACCCTAAATTTTAGGGTTTGGACACTATTTAAACACATTTATGGCCTCATACATCTTCTTATCTTCAGCCTCCCTCCTCATTTCAAAACCCTAAAGAGTGTTTGTGCATTGTGAAGCTTGTTGAGCCGTTTTTGGTGCCATTTGGAGATTTTGGTGTAGAAGGAAGAGCATTGAGGGGGTGGTGTTTCACTTAAGGCTTTATATCGAACATCTTGTCCCCCTTGTGCACCTTGTGGAGGTAAAAAGTTTCAACCATGATGTAGAAATCTCATGGATCTAGTTTTAGCTCAAAGTTGTTCCCTTTTGGTCCCAAACTGAGTAGAAGGTACTCCAAGGCATTTGAGATGTCCTTTTAAAGGTTTTAAATGGTGTTAAGTCATAAAGTTGGGTTCTTGGTCACTAGTTTCCCTTGATGCAAGTGTAAGATGGTCTTAATGGGTTAAGAGACTAAGGTTTTTGGAGTTCAGGACTTTATAGACATGCTAGGCCATAAAGTTGGATACTTTATAATTAAGAAAATCATTTGTTGCCTAGATCTGAAGTTTGGACATAAGTGCTTAACGGATTAATAAATTAATAAGAGGGATGGTAAGAAGCCGCGTACGCAGGGCGTACCGAGGGGTACGCTGAGCATACGAGGTCAACTTCCTGATCCTAGGTTAACTGCGGAGTACCCCCCACGTACTGGTTGAGTCGACCCGGTTGAATCGGTTGACTTTGGCCTGGATTTTGACTAGGGTTTGACTAAGGGGTATTTTAGGTATTTGAATTGTAGTCTAAGTTTTGGTTACTGTTATTCGTAAAGGTGATCAGTAGCCTATATTTCAGAGCAGCATGTCAGTTCAACTTTTCGTATGTTTGTGAGTTGAGTCTTATTACTACCTTAAGTGGGCCAAAGGCACCAAGGCCGACCCACTGTATTGTATGTTATTATATGATTCTGTTTGATGTGCTTGAATGATTTATGTTTTGAGTTATATGGGCTCAGATTCATTACGGACTGGGGGTTGATACAAACTCGGGGATTGATTCGGACCCGACACATCTATATGTTGTTATTTTGGGTTGATACGGACCCAGGGGTTGATACGGACCTGACACAGCCACGTGTTGTTATATTATATGTATGTTGCATGTGGTAATTTAGGAAGCTCACTAAGCTTTATGCATACAATTTATGTTTATGGCTTCACGTACTTCCAACTCAAAAAGGAAGGGTCCAACGTTCATAACGATCGGTAATTCCCCAAGGTGTTATTTATATATATGTTGGGTTAATAAATTAAATTGGTTTGGGCTTGGACCTATTGGGCCCTTATGTTTAGGCTAAGATTTCATACGCAGGGTGTACCACTCTAAGTATGTGCAGCGTACTCACAAGTTATGGATGCGAATGCCATGCGTGTACGCGGTGCGTTCCAAAAGGGAACGCGCAACATACGCATGCAGTCTCCAAAACCCTAAATTTTAGGGTTAACCCCTATATAAAGAACATTATGCCCTAAAACCCAACCACCCTCTCACCCTTAAGCAGATTCCAAGAAACCCTAATCCATTGTTTATGTGTTTTGAGCTTATAAGGCCATTAGAAGAGTATTTTGGTGCTTTTGAAGAAGGTGTTCACTCTTGAAGATTCATTGAAGAAGATAGAGCTTGTAAATCCAGAACCTCGTCAGCTTTTGACTCTCATTTGAGGTATAAAGTCTTAAACTTGGTAGTTATTTCCTTAGATCTCTTGTGTTGGGTTTTTGGACCTTTTTGGTCCCAAGGATGAAGCTTTATGGTTCAAATCTGTTTCCTAGGCTTAGGGTTGTCACCCTTGGTGCTGCTTGAGTCCCTAAGACAAAAAGTTGCCATCTTGAAGGTCTTGATGTGTTCATGCATGAGTTACGGTCATTTTTATGGAAGTTTATTGCTATTTCTAGAGATTGGAACTTTTGGGGGAATGGAAAGTCACCAAGTCCGTGACTTTATAGTTCTAGAGGTCCTAAATGGCTTGGATCTACGTTTTGGGTAGTACGGCCTAAGCATTAAGTGCTTGATGCATTTTTTTGAACTCTGGACACGAACATACAGCGTTAGGTCCAAGAACGCCCTGCGTTCCAGCCAAAACCCGCGATTTGAATTGATGAGGAACGCCCAACATACCACAAGGGAATGCCCTACGTTTGATCCGACAGTGGACTTCCTTGGGGCATTTTCTTGGACTTTATTAACATGGGACTTAGTGGATCATCATTTGGGCTTTATTGGACTATATATTATTGTGGGGCTAGAGTAAGACCCATTAGAGGGGTTGGGCCTAATTTAGAAAATTGGGCCATTGGTGGGCCACTAGTGGGCTTGTGAAGGCTATCTAGAATTGGGCCTTTCATGTTTTGGTTTTGGGCCTTAGGCATGGCCCGAATTAGACCAGGGATAAGATGGTCATCTTACCCTAAGAAGGATTATTGGGTTTTGACTAAGTGTTATTTTGGTAATGATAGCTTAGGGAGTCATCAGAGCAGCCGTTAGAGATTCATTATCATGAGATTCAACAATCAAATGAGTTTGCCTCCTGTTTGAACGGGTCGAAGGCACCAATATCGGCCCGTATTTATGATTGTATCTATTCTGAACTAAGGTCTGATGTCGGGCGATGCTCGATGTATGTTTATATGCTTTCTGGATTACGATTCGATGTCAGGCGATGCCCGAGGAATGTTTGTATGCTTGATGGCTTCGTGATTCTTGCATGTGTCTGCATTCATATACTTTACGGATTACGGTCCGATGTCGGGTGATGCCCAAGGAATATTTGTACGCTTTCCGGATTTCGGTCTGATGTCGGGCGGGGCCCGAGGAATGTTTATATGTTTTATGTTATGTGATTATTCTATGTGTATTTATTGAGATGTTTATATGTATACCGAGCTTTGCTCGATGTCGGACACTGTCTGATACCGAGCGGGGCTCATGATATGTTTATATGTGATTATGTGATTATGTGTATGGTATGTGGTAGTTTGGGGAAACTCACTAAGCTTCATGCTTACGGTTTTCAGTTTTGGTTTCAAGTACTTCTGGTAGCAAAGGGAAGAGATCGGGATGACTGCCTTGCACACACCATGATGTTCAGCCTGGGATATTTACTCTAATATAACTAACACGTATTTTGATATAGAAGTACCATTTATGATGTTTTAAGATACTATAGTTTATGTTTTGACGAGAGGTTTTGATAACTATGGTTTAATTTTATAATTAAAATGAAATTTTTGGTCATGAATTTTTGGGATGTTACATAGCACAACATCCTCCCCACATGATTTCCACACTTGATGTATTTATACTATGATGTTTTGGGATATTGTAATCAATGATGGCTTTTGATACATTCAATGAACAAAAATTAATGGTTTTTATATGAAAAATTTTAGTACTATTTTTGGGTCGTTATAGTTGATGAAAAGTGCCCTTTTCTTCAAAGATTTTTGGGTCGTTTAGGAAGTATGCCTTGTATGCCTATTGAATGGGCTTATTGAACTGCATGCTAGTACTGTTTAGTCAGTGATACGATGGCCTGATTAGGATATGCTTGATTATGGTTACTCAATGCTGGAATGCTGCTTGCTTTGTGCTTTTAGGAGTTCTAGTTATCTTTAACTAACTAGTAAACACATATGCTAAGTTACATATTACGAGGACTAAGTAATTTTAGAAGGTTAGGCTTAGCCTTATTTTGCATCTCTTGTTTGATTCCAACCGTTGTTGGGAGGGACCTCTCATTCGATGAATTATCTGGTCTTAGTAATATGTAATGGTATTCGCGAGCTAGTTAGGGGAAGGTAGCATACACTTCTTATGCAGCTAATGGCAGAGTGTGGGTCGAAGGTTACCCTAGGGCCAGCCTAGGATGAAATTAGCATGGAAAGTAGTAGTGGTGAAAGGGACATGGTGGAGTCAAGGCAATTATTGAGGAAAGTACAGATAGATGTGGAAGGTAGTATGTGCCCATACTACTGAAAGCAGATGATCCGTACTTGAGTCAAGGAGGGTTGAGATGAAACCAGGGAACTTGTAGTTTGTGTGATCCCTCGAGTTATGATGAGTATTCTGATGATTGTTATGATGTATTTTTAGTATGGTGACGCTACGCACTAGACCAGTTAGCAGTTCTGGCGCAAGGGAGGGATCAAGCTCGAGCTCTAGATCCAGGCAGCTCAATAATCAGATGAGGGAGTTCATTTCATCTGAGATCATGTGCAGTATCATTGACCAGACTCCTGTGATCTTCAGTACGGTCAAGGTGGGCATTTTGGAGGTTCTTTATAAGAGGTTGGGTGCATTCTGTAATAAGATAGCGGCCATGATGGGGGCGCGCACGATGACATTCAGGGAGTTCCAAGCTTGTGGAGCTCCAGAATACCATAGGGCTAGGGACCCTATTGCTAGCAGCAGGTGGTTGGCAGATGTCGCCAACGCCTTTCGCAACAGTCGTTGTCCCGAGGGGGACAAGGTTCATCTTGCTTCCTGCCTCCTGAAGGACAGGGCGCGAGATTGCTGGGAGGAGATTGGACATGCTATTGATGATGTTGTCCTTGATACTATGACGTGGAGCGACATCACGGACAGGTTTAGGGCCGAGTTCGCACCTGTGATTGAGGTGCAACAGCTTGTGCGGGAGTTCCAGGATCTTGATCAAACGACTGAGATGGTGACTGAGATCACTACCATGTTCAGGGAGAGGGACCTTCTTGTTTCTCAGTATGTGGTGGACGAGGAGATGAAAAAGGTGCGGTACCATGAGATGTTGAGGTGCGACATTCAGCAGTTTGTGAGCCGATCCAGCTGCAAGATGTTGGAGGATATGATAACGAGATCTCGCGAAAGGGAGTTGGATTTGGATTTGGAGAGGAAGAGGAAACCAGATGGGGTTCAGACAGGGAGTTCAGGAATAAATCCCAAGGTATCTGATCACAGATCGAGGAGCCAGCAGGGCCACAGCCGCTATAGCAAATGCAGAAAGTTGCACGAGGGGATGTGCAGGGCAGGTAGTTCGGGCTGCTTTAAGTGCATCCGAACTGGTCATGCCAGCAGGTATTGTACTGCTACCACCACCACCACCACAGTATCTGATCTGATTTGCTTCCAGTGCAATCAGAGGGGCCATAAGAGGTCCCAGTGCCCGAGTTTAGCAGCAGCATGACAGGAAGTGGCACCCGCTCCTGCTACATTGAGGATTACCGATGGCCGTCAGGCCGGATAGAAGCGGATGTGGGGAAGAGCAGAGCCTTCCAGCTAACCGCAGAGGAGGCACGTGCAGCTCCCGATGTTGTGACAGGTATGTATCTTCTCCTTATCTCTTTATTTATATTGATTTTTCACTTATGTTTATTTGTTTCGTTATAGGATCATTCTTAGTGAACGACATATCTGCTCTGGTATTATTCGATTCGGGGGCTACCTGATCTTTTGTACCGCTCGCGCTTAGCAAGCGATTTGTTGGAGCTCCATGAGAGTTGGACTGTCCCCTTGATGTAGAGATTACGGATGATAGGACCGTTCGGGTCGCGAGGGTTCATCGGGGAAGTACACTGCATTTGTTCGATGAGCAATATTCTGTGGATTTAGTCCATATTCCCCTACGAGGGAATAAGGTTATCGTGGGTATGGCTTGGTTGGGCCCCAATGGGGCAATGACCGATTGCGAGCAGCAGCTAGTGCGAGTTCAGACCCCAAGAGGGGGAGGGTTGGTGATTCAGTGCGAGAGGCTATAGTGTGGACCGACTTTGTGTTCGCCAGAGAGGGCGAGACGTTACATTCAGCAGGGTTGCAAAGGGTACGTCGCCTATGTTATGGATACCCGGGATAAGGGTAAGGCGACCGTGCATGATGTACCGATCATACAGGAGTACCCGGACGTATTCCCAGAGGATTTGCTTGGGGTACCTCAAGAAAGGCAGGTAGAGTTCAAGATTGACCTAGTTCTTGGTGCGACTCCGATAGCCAAGGCACCATATCAGTTGTCTCCTCCCGAGATGTAGGAGTTATCTACACTGTTGTACGAGCTGTTAGACAAGGGATTTATCAGGCTGAGCAGTTCGCCATGGGGAGCCCGATTTTGTTTTTAAAGAAGAAGGGCGGGTCACATCGGATGTGTATAGATTATCGGGAGTTGGATAAGGTAACGATGAAGAACCATTATCCCCTTCCAAGGATTGACTATTTATTTGACCAGCTTCAGGGTGCATCTTGGTTCTCCAAGATTGATCTACGATCGGGTTATCACCAGATGCGAGTCAGGGAGGAAGATGTGCAGAAGACAACCTTTCAGACTCGCTATGGTCACTATGATTTCGTGGTGATGTCGTTTAGGCTCATCAATGATATTGTTGCATTCATGGATCTCATGAACCGCGTGTGTAGACTGATGTTGGATCGGTCTGTGATAGTTTTTATCGATGACATCTTGGTGTATTCCAAGACTCAGGAGCAGCACGAGAGCGCCTAAGGGAGGTGCTGGAGACATTGAGGAGGGAGAGACTTTTCGCAAAGTTGTCCAAGTGAGAGATCTAGTTGCGCGAGGTGCAATTTTTGGGGCACCTTATCAACCAGAAGGGTATTCTGGTCAATCCGGCCAAGTTAGAGGTCGTGATGCAGTGGGAGGTTTCGAGGTGTCCATCCAATATTCGTAGTTTTCTTGGTCTAGCGGGTTATTATCAGAGATTCATCCATGATTTCTCCAAGATTGTCGTTCCTTTGACCCGACTGACCAAGAAGTCGGTTGCATTCTGTTGGGGGCCTGAGTAGCAGACAACTTTTGAGACTCTCAGACAATAGTTATGCGAGGCGCCGATTCTGACCTTCCCAGAGGGTGTCGATGATTTCTTGGTTTAATGTGACGCTTCGATCACGGGTATGGGTGCAGTGCTGATGCAGCGGGGTCGCGTGATAGCGTACGCATCGAGGCAGTTGAAGCCTCATAAGGTGAATTAACCGACGCACGATTTGCAGCTTGGGGCTGTGGTTTTCGCCCTCAAGATTTGTTGACACTACCTTTATGGGGTTCGTTGTACCATTTACACAGAACACAAGAGCTTGAGGTACCTGATGGATCAGCCGAATCTAAACATGAGGCATCGTCGTTTGTTGGATTTAGTGAAGGATTATGACTGTGAGATCCTTTATCACCTAGGGAAGGCCAACGTGGTGGCCGATGCTCTTAGCCGCAATGCAGTCGCAGCTTCAACTCGGTATATATGTCTGAGGATTATAGTGATTACTCTATTGTTGGAACAGATTCGGGAGGCTCGGGTCGAGGGTATGAAGAAGGAGCGACGGAAGTGTGAGCGGATCATAGGTTAGGTGGCTTCATTTGATTATGATAGTTGTGGGTTGTTGACCCTGCATCGGAGGGTCTGGGTTCCTTACCGGGGCGGCGTACGCTAGGTTTTGATGTAGGAGGCTCACAAGTCAAGATTCTCCATTCATCCTGGGGCGACGAAGATGTATCGGGATCTTCGCCTTGATTATTGGTGGCCCTGCATGAAGTGGGATATAGCATTTTTTGTAGATCAGTGCTTGACTTGCAGGAAAGTCAAAGCCGAGCACCAGCGACCTCACAACAAGATGCAGCTGTTGGAGATTCCCGTGTGGAAATGGAAAGACATCACCATGGATTTCATCACAAAGCTTTCCAGGACTGCACGTGGAGTGGATTCAATTTGGGTCATCGTGGATCGGTTGCCAAGAGTTCACATTTCATCCCAATCCAAGAGAGTATATCGGCTGAGAAGCTAGCCGATATCTACGTACACGAAGTGGTTGCATGTCATGGAGTGCTGGTTTTGGTTGTGTTTGACCGAGATGTTCGCTTCACTTCCATATTTTGGAAGCGCTTTCATAAAGAGATGGGTACTCGTCTTCACTTCAGTACAACTTTTCGCCTTCAGACGGATCGGCAGAGTGAGAGGACGATTCAGACTCTAAAGGATATGCTACACGTATGTGTATTAGATTTCGGTAGGAGTTGGGATACGTATCTTCCGTTAGCGGAATTTTCGTATAACAACAGTTATCACGCTAGCATAGATCAACCTCCCTTTGAGATGCTCTACGGGAGGAAATCTAGGACCCCAATCTGTTGGGGTGGGGTCGGTCAGAGAGTCATGAGGAGTACTGAGGTGGTACTCAAGACCACTGAGAAGATCCAGCAGGCTCCAGACTGCTCAGAGTCAGCAAAAAAGCTATGTCGACAAGCGTCGGTCAAACTTGGAGTTTCAGGTGGGCAACATGGTTCTCCTGAAGGTGTCACCTTGGAAAGGTGTCATATGGTTCAAGAAGTGGGGCAAGCTGGGCCCCAGGTACATTGGTATGTTCAGGGTTTTGGCTCGGGTGGGCAGGGTTGCGTATCGACTTGATCTTCCGGCCGAACTTAGTCAGATCCATAGTACTTTTCATGTCTCCCAGCTACGGAAGTGCATGGTGGATGATTCCGTAGTTTTGCCTTTGGAGGATATTCAGGGGGATGACCTCCTGAACTACGTTAAGAGACCGATAGTTATTCTCGATCTAAAGACGAAAACCTTGAGGAACAAGGTTGTACAGTTGGTGAAGGTGCAGTGGATGCACCGCAAGGGGTCAGAGTGGACTTGGGAGCCAGAGGAGGAAATGACGGAGCATTACCCCGAGTTGTCCGAGGCGACAGGCTTCGTGGATGAAGTCGGATTTAAGTGGGGGAGAATTGTAATGATCAGTAATTCCCTAAGGTATTATTTTTAGATATATATATATATATATATATATATATATATATATATATATATATATATATATGTTGGGTTAATTAATTAAATTGGTTTGGGCTTGGATCTATTGGGCACTTATGTTTGGACTAAGAGTGCATACACAGGGTGTATCACTCTAAGTCCGCACAGCATACTCACGAGTTATGGACATGGATGCCATGCGCATACGCGCTGCGTTCCAAAAGGGAACGTGCAGCATACGCATGCAGTCCCCAAAACCCTAAATTTTAGGGTTAACCCCTATATAAAGAACATTATGCCCTAAAACCAAGCCACCCTCTAACCCTTAAGTAGATCCCATGAAACCCTAATACCTTGTTTGTGTGTTTTGAGCTTATAAGGCCATTAGAAGAGTATTTTGGTGCTTTTGAAGAAGGTGTTCACTCTTGAAGATTCATTAAAGAAGATAGAGCTTGTAAATCCAGAACCTCATCAGCTTTTGACTCTCATTTGAGGTATAAAGTCTTAAACTTGGTAGTTATTTCCTTAGATCTCTTGTGTTGGGTTTTTGGACCTTTTTGGTCCCAAGGATGAAGCTTTATGGTTCAAATCCGTTTCCTAGGCTTAGGGTTGTCACCCTTGGTGCTGCTTGAGTCCCTAAGACAGAAATTTTCCATCTTGAAGGTCTTGATGTGTTCATGCAAGAGTTAAGGTCATTTTTATGGAAGTTTATTGCTATTTCTAGAGATTGGAACTTTTGGAGGCATGCAAAGTCAGCAAGTCCGTGACTTTATAGTTCTAGAGGTCCTAAATGGCTTGGATCTACGTTTTGGGTAGTACGGCCTAAGCATTAAGTGCTTGATGCATTTTTTTGAACTCTAGATGCGAACACGTTGTGTAAGGTCCGGGAGCGCCATATGTTCCGGCCAAGACCCGCAATCTGAATTGATGAGGAACGCCCAATATTCCACAAGGGAATGCCCTGCGTTCGATCCGGTAGTGGGCTTCCTTGGGCCATTTTCTTGGACTTTATTACCATGGGCCTTAGTGGATCATCATTTGGGCTTTATTGGACTATATATTATTATGGGGCTAGAGTAAGACCCATTAGAGGGTTTGGGCCTAATTTAGAAAATTGGGCCATTGGTAGGCCACTAGTAGGCTTGGGGAGGCTATCTAGAATTGGGCCTTTCATGTTTTGGTTTTAGGCTTTAGGCATGGCCCGAATTAGACCAGGGATAAGATGGTCATCTTACCCTAACAAGGATTATTGGGTTTTGACTAAGTGTTATTTTGGTAATGATAACTTAGGGAGTCATCAGAGCAGCCGTTAGAGATTCATTAACGTGAGATTCAGCATTCAGGTGAGTTTTCCTCCTGTTTGAACGGGATGAAGGCACCGATGTCGGCCCGTATTTATGATTGTATGTATTCCGGACTAAGGTTTGATGCCAGGCGATGCTCGATGTATGTTTATATGCTTTCTAGATTACGATCCAATGTTGGGCGATGCCCGAGGAATGTTTGTATGCTTGATGGCTTCATGATTCTTGCATGTGTCTGTATTCATAAGTTTTTCGGATTATGGTCCAATGTCGGGCGATGCCCAAGGAATATTTGTATGCTTTCTAGATTTCGGTCCGATGTCGGGCAGGGCCCGAGGAATGTTTATATGTTTATGTTGTGTGATTATTCTATGTGTATTTATTGATATGTTTATATGTACACCGAGCTTTGTTCGATGCCGGGCAGGGCCCATGATATGTTTATATGTGATTGTGTGATTATGTGTATGGTATGTGGTAGTTTGGGGAAACTCACTAAGTTTCGTGCTTATGGTTTTTAGTTTTGGTTTTAGGTACTTCTGGTAGCAGAGGGAAGATCTCGGGATGACTACATTGCACACACCATGATGTTTAGCCTGGGATGTTTACTCCAATATATTTGACAGATGTTTTGATACAAATATATCGTTTATGATGTTTTGAGTTACTATAGTTTATGTTTTAACGAGAGGTTTTGATAACTATGCTTTTATTTTATAATTAAAAATGAACTTTTTGGTCATGAATTTTTGGGATGTTACGTGGCACAACATCCTCCCCACATGATTTCAACACTTGATGTATTTGTACTCTGATGTTTTGGGATATTGTAATAAATCATTGCTTTTGATACAATCAATGAGCAAAAATTAATGGTTTTTAAGTGAAAAATTTTAGTATTGTTTTTGGGTCGTTATAGTTGATGAAAAGTGCCATTTTCTTAAAAGATTTATGCACAGTGTTATTGAAAATTTTTGTACCTCCATCACTTTGAAAAACTTTGATTTTTCTTGAGAATCGTGTTTACACGAGCTTGATAAAAATAGATAAAACAACATAAAAATCGTTTTTAGCCTTCATGGGGTAAAACCATGTGAACCGTGAATAGTCATCGACAAATATAACATAATAAAGATATTTACCAGATAAGACACGAGTTGGTCCCCAAAGATCACAATGTATTAGGTCTAAAGGATGCAAAGAGCGTTTGTGATTTTAATCAAAAGATAAATGTTGACCCTTGGAAAGCTGACAAGGGTCACAAATAACAGGTTTTGGTAAAAGTGAAGTAACATACAAAACACACAATTTATGTAAACTAGAAATAACATCAAAGGAAATGTGTCCTAATCGACTATGCCATATTTCAAAAGAAGCCTTGGTTGAAGTTGGAGAAGAAGCCACCAAAGCTGTATGACCATCTCTAAGCACGTAAAGACCATCCTCGCATCTGCCTTGAGCTATCACTTGTTTGCTTTTCCTGTCCTAAATAGTAAAGAACTGTTGAGAAAAAATCACATCAACCGGGTGATCCATAGTGAGCTTACTAATAGATAGAAGATTATTGGTTAAGTGAGGAATAACCAGGACATCTCGTAACAACAACTTATAGAAACGATAGAATTACCAAGATGAGAAATAGGAAGATTTTGTCCATTTCCAAAAAGAACATGCATATTACCCAAATAAGGCGCCGATTACAACACATTGTTGGTGAAGAAGTCATATGTGAAGTAGCCCCTGAGTCAACATACCAATCTAGATTTCCTTGAGTGACATAGCATTGAGAATAGAATGTCTGAGCTATGTTTTCAGAAAAGGGAATGGAGTTGGATGCATATGTGTGAAGGTTTTGGAAAAAGGAGGCATAATGCCCACTAGTGCGACATAACTGGAAATGAGGAGGTCGTCTGCCTCCTCGTCCTCTACCCCTACTATTATTATTTCTACGAGACCCTCCTCCATGAGGATAATATGATGACCGACCCCGTGTATTGTTGTTACGGGACTGAGAAACAAAGGCAACAATATGGGTTGAAGAACCATGAATCGACTGTAAAAAGAGCTCATGGTTTTTCGCCTTGAGACAATAAGTCTCGAAAAGCAGAAGATGTGTAACATCTATAAAATTCACAAATATTTTAAACTTTTTCAACATCTGAAAATCATTATTTATTACAAAATGTTTTCAAAATAGTTTCATATCAGAGTATCCTAGAAATCAAAATCATAAAATGTGAGGAGGTGCACGATCATGCCTTTGCGTTCCCGCGATCATCTGGCGTACCTAAAACCAAATCCAAAACTGTAAGCCTAAAGCTTAGTGAGTTCCCCCAAAATACTTTCACAACAAATAACACACATATAATAATAGCATATTATGGGTCCAATCAATTATCAGGTTGGAATGCCCCAGGCCCTCAACCATCAGGTTGGAATGCCAACATACTATGGGTCCAATCATCCTCGGGATGGTATACCCTCGGCCCACAACCATCGGGTTGGAATGCCCACATACTATGAGTCCAATCATCCTCAGGATGGAATACTCTCGGCCCACAACAATCGGGTTGGAATGCCCCGGTTTGTTGGATCTCGCACAAAGCAGATGAGCCTCAACCACCAATCAATCATGTGTGCATATATCAGATAATCACATAATAGTGTACAGATAGACATACCGATCTACAGATCACTAAGCTTGACAACAACCTATCTACCAGGATATCAATCTAACTGATCATATCCACATAGAAACATCTTATCTACCAGGATACTGATCTAACAGATCACACTAACAATTAAGCAAGATAACAATCCAAATGGTCGGCCTTGGTGCCTTCGACCCTTGAGTATAGTGAGGAAAACTCACCGTACAATGTCGAACTGTACTGAACTGAAAAAGATCAAACTCCTGAAGCACGACTCCAAACTCAAACACCTACAACCACCAATGATCCAATTTCATAGATTCCCAAATTACCAAAATACCCTCAGAAGTTAAACTTGGTCAACCATTGATCAAAGTCAAATTTAATGTCAATAGTCCATGTTGACCTAACTCGTCGAGTGAAACTTACAGACTCGTCGAGTTCCTTCAGAACTCCAAAAATCACGAAAACCCCAGTCAACTCGTCGAGTTACCAAGCAACTCGCCGAGTCCATGCATCATCCAGAATATTGAGAAAACCCTAACCAACTCATCGAGTCATCTCACTAACTCGTTGAGTTCATGTAAAATCCGGAAAGCGGGAAACCCTCATCCAACTCGTCGAGTTGATTATGCAACTCGTCGAGTTCCTTCAATCCTTTTCTCCTCCAAATTGTAGATCTAGCCTCTTAGGGTGTAGTTACCATGTAAAGTTTCTAACTTTACGTACATGCAAGGCGTCCATAAGCTAAAACACTCAAAACTAGCGTTATGAAGAGGTTTATGGCATGGAGAAGGGCAAAAGCTTCATAAAGCTTGAGACTTTATGTCAATGAGGGCCTATAGGAGTCTAGATCTGAAGTTACAACTTCAAATTGTGCTCAAAACCAGCTAAACTCTTGAATGAAGAGATCTAACTAGAAAATGATCAATGTAATGACTTTTTACCTTCAAATGAATGCCAAAACGATGTAGATGTTGGATCTACAATCCCTTTCACGTTCCAAGCTTCTAAATCTTCAAGTTTCTTCAAGAAATGCACCAAACACACACTTTTAGCCTCACACACTCAAAATAGGGTTAGCTAGATTAGGGTTTGCTTCTGGACGTGAAAAGGTGGTAAGGAGGCTGGAAGGAGGACTTAAGGTCCTTTAAATAGGGTGCAAACCCTAAAAATTAGGGTTTTCATGCACAACCTCTACTCGTCGATTTGGGGTCCTCCAACTCGTCAAGTAGGTTCCATAAACCACGCGGCCTGATCAGTCTCTACACGACGAGTTGGGGCAGCCAACTTGTCGAGTAGGTCTATAATTATGAATATAAAGCTTTAAAATTTATACATGGGAGTCAAGGTGTTACAAGATGGCTTTGCGGTACGTATAGATGTGGAGAAAGTCTCAAGCGAAGATCCAAGGCCACAGAGAAACCATGAATCTTATCCATATCATCAACATGTTGGCCTATGGCAACCAATTTATCACATACAATCTTGAATTTTCGACCAAAATCAAAGACGGAGGTGTTACCTTTTTGCATATGGCTTAGGGAATCACGAAGAGAGTGAATGCGTTCAACAGAGGAATTGTTGTAGGCAGCTTCCAGGGTTGTCTAAATGGAGCGAGAATCAGAAAGACCAAGTACTTATGTTGCTGCCTCTTCGATTAAAGAGGAATTGAGGATAATGAAACCCGCTGATCAAGTTCAGTCCAGGCAGAATACGCTGGATTAGGAGCTGGTTTGCTATCAATTTCAATTTGATGGTTTAATAGGTGTGCCATGAATACGGGACATAAGCTTTTGATAGGTCAAAAGCGGCCGCATCTTATTTCTCCACAAAATATAATTTGTGAAAGAAAGTTTAATTGGTATCATGTGCAAGACGGTATTCATAGAGAAAGTAGCATCAATATATATGTCGACAAGATCACATGTTCCAGGAAGAAAGAAATCACGAAAAAGTGAGGGAAAGAAGAGAAACAACGATTTAGGATGGAGGAGATTGGTTAGGCTGATACCATGTAGGTTTTAGTAAATCAACCACACGTTAATTTATATGTGTTGTATTGGATCTATAGAATAGATTACAACAATAAACTCCTATAATAAAGGAGAGATAAATATAGAATACATAATTGAATAATTTACTATCTAATTATCTAATAATCAAACAATAGGAAGGTCTCAGCCAATCAATTTTCCCCATTTAATTTCATGTGGTTCAACAAATATACCTCAAAATTTGTTATTGTTACGGTGCATGTCGAGAGGAAAGGGCGACAGCAAGTGGCTACCTATTAGAGAAATACGTTACGATAACGAATATTGATCATGAATGCCAGATCTACGAAGAACTCAAGATTTAGAAGTTGCAATAGTGGTAGTTATGTAAATGCATCGAGTAGTGAGAAGATGAATAGGTATGAGTTAGGGTTTTTAAGTTAATAACTCGGATTAAATAAATGTATTAATATAAATAAAAAGTAAAGGGCAACATAGTAATTACTTTGTGAGGCTTAACGAATGTTAAGGTCTTCGGGTATATGACCCATGCCATTGACATGAGTTTTCTTCCATATAAGCAATTGTACAAAAGACGGAAGCACGACACCAAACTTGATGTACTCCTAACGAGAGAGAGAGAGAGAGAGAGAGAGAGAGAGAGAGAGAGAGAGAGAGAGAGAGAGAGAGAGAGAGAGAGAGAGAGAGAGAGAGAGAGAGAGAACCCGTGATAAACATCACAGAAAGCCTAAATCGAGAGAACCAAATCCACAATTAAATTAAATGAAAAAGATGATTTCTAAGTGCGATTTTAAAAGTCAATGGACTATAACCTAAGAAATCAACAAATCACATAGACCAAATTTGTTATTTTCTATATAATTTTTAATTTTTAAAATAAAAAATAATACATTATGTAATTGTTAGTTAATAGTGAAGAAAATAAAAATTAAAAAATATGGTTTTTTTTCATTTTTAAAGTTAAAAAAAATGATAAATCTGTGGTAGAGAAGGTTCGAGACCTAAATATGTTGCAATTTATTGAAATCAGGGTCTTCTGTGAAGGTAGAAATCAGAGGTTGATGAAGACACCTACCAACCAACCAAAAAATATAAATGGGTTAACTTCAGAAAACACCCTAAGCTTTTTAACCTGTACATAAATACACCTTCAACTGCTAGTCATTGCATGGAAAGGTGGTGTTTGTTGACATTCAATGCCAAAATCAACACCCTGACCCACTAATTTGATTTAAAAAACTGCACTTTTTTAATTTTTCACTATATAAAAAATGCATTAGTTTCATAATCTATTCTTAGAATCACTCTATTTAAAATGTTTAAATCTCAAATGATTACCACTAAATTATTTTTGATAATGATAATTAATGTTTGAAATCATATGTTCTATCTCGTACTTTGAACAAGCAAGATATATAATTTACTTGTAACATATAAGAAAATATACTTTATACTAATGATACAATACTGGTTTACCATCTTTTCCGTGTTCAAATAAGCAATTAATTTGTTTTCAGGTCCTATGATGAGAAAGACACACCAACAACCTAGGCAAAATGGAATTGACTTGTAGTCCATTCAAGACAGATTTCATCTGCTTTTGTCATAAAGTCTTGGTCTTTCATTATATATGTTGATCTTACCATAGTCTTTCACATTTGCATTTTGCAATGTCTTCCTTCGTGCATTTTTACTCAATTGTTACCATTCTTCTCTTTGCTCTCCCTCCACTTGAGGTCACCTCCCACCACCACCATCACCACCACCACCATAACCATAATGGACTCAAATCTCTTCATTTTGCACTTTTCCAACATGAAACCATAAACAAAACCGGTTACATCATTGTTAATGGAGTGGCTGGTCCACCTGTAAGCCAAACCACCACTCCGTTTGGGACCTTGTTTGCTTTTGAGGATCCCTTAACTTTAAAACCAAACTATACTTCCAAAGTTGTTGGAATGGCCCAAGGAACCTCGATCACTTCAGGACTAGATGGGCTTCAAAGCATCTCTATTGCCTCAATCGCTTTGAATGTGAAGAAACATAAAGGGTCTATATCCGTTGTTGGGGTCACACATAACACCAAGCATGCAAATCATCCTGTTGTCGGAGGTACGGGTGACTTTTTGTTTGTTCAAGGTTATGTGACATCATCTCCGGTCAATCTTGTAGGTTTGACTGTTACGTACAAGATTGAGTTTCATCTTTATTGGCCTTATGCATCTTCTAAACCCTAAACTTCATCAAGAACATATCTTTGGCTTCGTTGTTTGTAGAATTCTACATGAGATGGAAGGCTAGTTGTATGATTATGTTTTTCTTTTCCTATTGTTAAAAATAATACTTTTACCTTTTTAATAAGAGTAAGAGTGTAAGACTGTAAGAGCCTAGCTACTAGAACAACGGTTTCTATTTATACAAACAAGCAAATTAATTCCGTGACTGCATATCTCTGCACGGCTTATGATTTTTGTTTTGTAGGTCCTGTTCCTAATAAGTATATGATTATAAGTTCTCCTGAATTGACGTGAGTAGAACAAAGAAGAAAAATATTATTAGAATTTTGGTAAGAAAACTCCAATTGGTACCTAGGAGTCAAAAGTTAAAAGCAATCATCATTTGATGGTTTTAATGACAAGTCAACATTCGACGAATTTTGATACTATTTTTTCATTTTTTATTTCATCCTAATTGAATTCCAAATAAAAATAAATTCACCTAGTAGTTTTTAGGATCTTCATTAAAATTATCAAATTAAAGTCATGAAACTATAATATAATTTATAATATAACTGGATTAATTACAAAAAACATTTTATATATATATATATATATATATATATATATATATATATATATATATATATATATATATATATATATATATATATAGATTAAACTACAACTTTATTTTTTAGAAAAGCCGTTACATTTTTTTCTAGTAAATAATTAAAAAAAAAAAAAAAAAAAAAAAAAAAAAAAAAAACCTCTTTCGAAAAAATCCCACATTTGTTAACTTTTTTGTTTGGATCAACTTTTTTGTTTTTGCTAACAACTTCTTTGCTGTTCATGTTGTTATTTATAATATTTTTGATAGTTTTCAATATTAAAAATATGAAGAAGTCATTTGAATTTATTTTTCAAAACAAAGAGAAATGAATATCAAAACCTATTCATAAAATCCTTGGAGGTTGAACAGTTGAAGAACAACACTCTAAGTTGACTTCATATCTTAGATCGCTTGAAATTTGAAAGTTGACTTTCTATTCGATTCTTAAATAAGCTAAGATGACAGTCCTGCTTACATCTATAATCTTTAAGCATCATGTAAATAGATTTTGATATGTATTTTGTCAACAAAAACCACACATATGAATTATTATGGATCAAATCATTTTTAAGTTTAAAAATATTTATAAAGTGAAAAATATAAAAGCTAAATATAGATTCCAAGTATAGAATGGAGTTTGGAAACTATCATTACTTTTGATTCTGAGAACATTCTAAAATGATAAACTCTAATATATATGCTTAGAATCTAATTTCTGTTTTCATGTTTTTTATTTTAAAATATTTTCAATCTTAAAAGTGATTTTATCCATATTAATTTCAATGTTCAATTCTTATTAGCAAAATACATATCAAAATCTATTTATAGGATACTGAGAAATTATAAATAGTAAAGACTAGCAGTCTAAACTGACTTGACATTTTAGCTTGTTTTAAGAATAAAACAGAAAGACAACTTTTAAACTCCAAGCGGTCAAAAAGACCACTCAACTTAGACTGTTGTTCTATACCTACTACAATCTGACATCTTGTAAATAGATTTTAATATTAATTTTTCCAACAAAAACCAAAGACGATATCCTTTCTCATTGTTATGAAAAAATTAAATGTCTCTCTCATATTTTTAGTGTTGAAACTATCAAGAACACGATAACACAATATAAAGCAAATGATTTATTAATCAAAACAAAAAGTTCGGTCCAAACAAAAAGTTGCAAAACATGAGCGTTTTTTTGGAAAAAAGAATTTGAAGATATTTTAAAAAATATACATATGTAAAATCGAAAGATTACAAGTAGGCCTAATAAAATGGTCAAATATGAGTACTATTTGAGAAAAAAAAATAAGGCTTAATTTAGAAAATAAAAAAGAAACTCAATATTGAGGATCTCTTGGTAATAAACCTTAGAATAATTATTCGTTATATAAAATTGGATTTATAAAATTGATTTGACAGAGCTTTGTAGTAAAATCTTACTACTTTTTGTAATTTCTAAAAGTGTTCTTATTCCCTTAAATTGTATACAAATGAAAAAATATGACATAATGGACCATGTCATAAGGTAATTTCATAAAGTCAAAAATATTCCCAAAATCCAAAGATAAATGGTTATTTTGTAAGAGTTTCCCAGCAAATATATTTGGATATGAAATTAAATGGAAAAGTAAATACATAAAGTCATGGTATTTATCTATTTGTTAACAAAGTCAAAAAGTAATAAAAACCTTTTCGCAAACACCAATTAGGCATCCGATCGAAAGACGTAGTAAACTTTGTTTTTCACAAGACCACATGCATCATTCATGCCTTTCATCCTTTCAACTTTTCATCATTCCTTGTAAGAAAATACTCAAATTTTCAACCTTTGGTCAATTTTTATTATTTTCCAATCCAAATAATATAAATAAAACATTAACTATACTTAATTTTTTTTGAAAAACTAAAAATTTAAAGCGTAAAAATAAGCCAAAGGTACATGAAAATGGATAGTTACTTACACATGACTTCTAACATGGCCAATGCACATCATCAACTAACTACAAACAAAAATCACTTAAACAACAAATGAAAGACTTTTTTTCTAGAAAAAAAAATTAAAAACTAAAAACTTTCACTTTAAAATCAACGGGGAGGTTTATGCAAACGAGGTCGGTTACAGAAAATTCGACCATTGGCTTTCACGAATGATGCTACACCTACACTCAGTCCCGCCCAGAATAAAGAAAACAATAATTGCCATATATCATCCCCAACTGCATCAAAAATTATCATATTATAATTGTTTTTATTTAAATATAAAACTTTTTTAACCTATAAAAAATAACAGCAACTCACCTCGCATGAGTGACATCATTGCAAAAAAGAACCCCATTGTGATCAGAAACAAAGCAAGAGGAAGAGACTGCAAAAAAAAAAAAAAAAAAACACAAACTGTAAAAATTGAAGTCCATGATTAAAAAAAATAAATAAATAAAGGAATTTGTAAGGTGTAATTACAGCAATGGCTTCAATCCCTCCTTTTGGCGTAGTAGAAACCAAATCACGTGAGACAGAAACAATGTAATGACCTTGGAGTAGATCAATCGAATCCTATATGAAACAAATTATAATTACTTTTTTTAATTTATAAAATAATTATATATTTATTTATTTTCTAAAGAAAAATCTACCTGTTTTGTACCATCGACAAAATTGTTGAGGTAGTATCGCATTAACGCATTCCATCCGTCTTTAAGAATCCCTTGAGTAGTCCTCTTACCAACTCTATTATATAAAAAAAGACATTATTATATATTGATATTATATATTGATAGATACACACTTTAGCCTTCAAAAAGAAAATAGAAATGTCTAAAATACCCTTTAGCAACCATGATATTGGGCAAATAGGTCAATTTTACCTAACAAAATCTCCTTTTAAAGCAGGCGTGCCAGAATACTGGATGCTTATATCATCCCCGTGGTTAGCCCATACTGTTATATTCAAATATATATAAATATAAATTTTAAAAATTTAAAAATACACAATATTCAGTAAGAAAATACATACATATTTTGAAACGGTCATCAAAATTAGGATATGTACTAATGGTTTCATTAGCATCAAAAACACCAAGCCTTTGAAGCTGTAATTCCAACATTTTTCGTCCAATCATACTCTAAAAAACACGTCAAATAAGAAAATATTAAATTTTCATTTTTTTTTCACTTAATAATGGTGTAAAAGTGAGTAGTATATATATACCTGTGTGACATTTGTACGATCTAAACAATCAACACAATTTGTGCGTAGAATTCCAATTTGTTTTTCAACGATTTCACCCTTTTCATTTAACATATAGTACCTACAATTTCAAAAAAAAAAAAAACATTTATGGGATATACAAATAAAGATATGAACATAAATAGTACAATACCTATTTTTAATGAGGAAATCCTCAATGTGTTCATAAAGGATAGATAGGCGCTCAAAATGAACATGTCCACAAATGCGATGGAAGTCAAAATGCAAGTATCTATACACAATGGAAGTCAACAACCCATTTAGAAAAATCAAAATATATATAATTCACGAACAAATTGGTAAAATATGATTAAAAATATATATACCTGACGTCATTGCTAAGAATATTATGCACTGAATTGGCAAATTGTTGAGTCAATAGTCCCTCGCCACCATCCTATAAACCATAAAAAATATAAAACTTTGAGTCAAAAAATATGAAATGAGAAAATTATATATTATATAATATATATGATTATATATGTATTTGTATACCGTATTGACAAGATCAACAGCGAAAACATTTCCATATTTCTTCCTTAAATCGAGAAAATGGCGTTCAGCAACTCGAGGCTGTAGAAACGAATCAAATAAAACTGTCACTAACCGAAGAAATAAGAGCAATTGAAAGTGTCGCAAAAAGAAAGTTGCACATACAGCTTCCTCACGTCTCAAAATATCGAACTTAGGTTTGTATGTCAAATCGACAATTTGTTCCCAGATAAAAGGCATTGAACCTCGCACCTACAAAATCAAATTAATAAACATATAATCGAACTAGGGTTAGGAAATTCGTGTGATTTGTGAATTCGAAGAGGAAAAAAGATGTATATGAAATTAATCAAACCTGCACAAATGATGAGGTAAAACCTTTTAGCTGTATGATTTGTTCACTTTCGACAAAGTTTGCTACATAACCATCAGCATCAGCTCCTCTTCTCCATAGCCGAGTCCCTGTTCTTCTAGTGCATCTTCTTGCGATCAATGTGACGTCTATGATCTCTAATCCGATGGCTGATTGAAACGTCTGGAAAGCTGGGGATAAGTTGAGGAAATAAGAAATGATTTGCATTCATTCGTTATGAATAATAACTTTGAAAAAAGTAAATTAGGAATTGATAGAAAGGATACATACATCCTTGAATAACAGGAAGCATGTATGGATCAAGTTTGTTATCTATGAAAACTTCCAACATATAGTTGTTCCACAAGAATCGTGGCTCTGCTTGTCTCCAAAGAGGAAGCAGCCTCGATTCATCACCCAAATCATTCAAACGTTGGGCACTGAAAATTGTGAGAAACAAGTTTTCTTGAATATTATATGAATTGGGTGATTTAATCATGAGTTGAATGTAGAGAAGGTGAAGGACCTTAGTGTTATATTGACATCATATGAGAAATATAGTCCGTGGGTCTTTTCTGCAACTTTTAACAGATTGGAAAATTCAGACTCCACTCTTTTCTGTCAGAAATGGGAATTGTAAGATGAATGTTTACACTATCATAAAGATTAACGAACATGAAGAAGTAAAAAAACAGTGACCTAGGGTAATTTGACCTGCTCCGCGGGAGAATTTTTCAAGGAATGATCACAAGGGAAGACTTTGAGTGACAAAACTTTGAAGAACGGATGCCCCAAGTAAGTTCCAACAGATTCACGATCGGTAATCACTAATAAATATGATCCTAGAACATAGAGATGAGATAGAGTTCAGGAGTCATGAAAACTTGATAACATTGACTATCATGCAACCTAGAAGTTAAACTGATTCAAATCCTTAGCATCATGATGATCATCTAACCTGCTAATAGCTTTAGCATCCCAACAACACCAAAAACCGTCTGAATTTTTGGAACACGAACCATGGTGCAATGCGGAACTTCATCTACATAAACAGAAGATTACATTAATGATTAATCAAGTACTATCAGAACCCTCCAGATGATTACATTCTTCAAATCCCATGGAAAATCATAATCGCATTAACCCCTTTCAGTACATCTAAGGCGATCATTACACTATCAGAAATTGATAAATATTCGTAAGCAAAAGAACAGAATCGAGAACAAACCAACAAGCGACATGGAGCCATTAACACGATTGACAGCTAAACAAGACCCAGAAGAACCATCAGTGGGTTCAACAATATATTGATCCGGAAACTCCCATAACCTCATACGTGTGTAGAGTTTCTGGGAGGGATGAGCCTTCACCATCATCGTTCCTGATTGTTTTTTTTCCTACTTTGAATTGTAACAGAATTGAAATCGAATAGAATTGAATTCTAGGGCAATGATTTGGGTTCTTTTCTCGATTTTTAAGAGAAATTTATCGAAGAAGAAATGGAGTTAGAGTGAAGAAGAGCGCAATAAACTGGAATAACAGAATGATATAACGGAACGACTCCCATCTCGGAATGCTTGTTTGGATTTAACAAAATCAAATGGAATTATTTACATTGAGTTCCCTTGTACTTTCATATATTTACATTGACTTCCCCTTTACTTTGCCATAAAAGACCTTATTGTTTACTATTTTCTAAACATATTTTTTTAGGGGCAAAAAAAAATATTTTGTTTATACTAGAATAACCATTACATTTTCAGTTACTTTTTAGATTTACCAAAATATTCATTTGTTTTTTTAAAGAAGGTATTGATTGTTTTGTGACATGACATTTATCTTATTCTTTTTAGATTATGATAGAAAAAAAAAACAATATCACTTATATTTGCTTGAGTAAATGGTCTTTAAGTAGATTATCTATTTCTTACGTTTTATATTATACAATAGGCAACGTCATTTAATTTTGTTTCCATGATAACCTTAAAAGAAAAGTCAGTCATAAAGCAACCGTTGATTTCTTTAAAAAAACGGATTTTGGGTTAATACGAAAGTCAACCGAAAATATAAGGGTTTTTTTATATATAAACAAAATGTAAAGGTTTTTTGAATATTGCTAGATAAATGATTGTGTTTTCTGTATTTTATTATTTTTTTAATTATTTCAAAAAAACTATTATAGTTTTTCATTTTCCCCGTTTAATTATTTTAGCATGTTTATCACTAAGTTTTCGATTTTACATATTTTTTCATTAACTTAATTTTTTTTTTAAAAACTAACATTTTCCAAACTTTTTTGTTTGGACCGATTTTTTCGTCCTGGATCATAATTTTCATATTTTTCTTCTGTTGTTATGTTATGATGTTTTTGATAGGCTTTAACATTAAAATATAATGGATACATTTTATTTTTCCAAAACAAATAAACATGATGTCATGTTCAATTCTTGTTGGTAAAATATATATCAAAGTCTATTTGCAGGTGCTCAAATATTGTATTAGGTGAAAAACAACGATTTAGTTCGACTTGACATCATAATTTGATTTTAGAATCAAACAAAATGGCAGCCAGACCTGGCAATTTCAGACATGAAGACACGAATCTGTGAAAGACACGACACGACACAAATACACGACACGAATACATCTTAAAAATTAAGATAAAGCTTATTTATCATCGTGTAATCGTATGGTGTCAAATTCGTGGCTGACATGTTATCATGACACGAATACACGAATTGTCAGGTCATTGACAGCTTCCAAACGCTAATATATATTTGGAATATAATTGAAGTTTTTATGTCTTTTGCATTGGAAATGTTATAATCTTAAAGTGATTGATCTATAATAATATCATTACATTGAATTCATTCACGGCTTTATTTTTTTTCCCATCAATAGTGAGATTAATAATAGCTCATTTAATAAATTCCTTAGCATCGCATTATTATTCAATTTCAAATCAAAACCTTCAATCTCAAAGAAATATAATAAAATTATTATGGGTCAAATTAATTTTATGATTGTAAATGTTTCTAATTGGAAACATAAAATTTCAGTTTCAAAAGAATCTAGTTACATTGTTTTGAGTTCATCTTAAATCATGTTTAAATGGTTAGAAAATAACTATTTGTGACAACAAACTGGAAATCGAACGATAAGTTTAATGATAAGAAATGTCACATACTTGAAATAAACTATGTCGATGATAAGTAAGTTTATGACGTTAGTTTTAAAGAAACAAACTTCCGAAAACAAGTCCTCTAATTAACAAAACCAACAAAATGAAATTGCTTAACATCACATATTGGCATTAAATATGTAACCATGTAACACCCATAAGTTTACAAAATAAGCTTTTGAACACTTATGATCATAATGTTGAATGTTTATGATAAGTATGATGTTTTAGTGATTTACTACCATGTAAGCAGTGCTAACAAAGCCTTTAAAATAAAATGCTATAAAGTGGAAAACTTCATAAGTTATGTGTTTTAGTTTTGACTTACAATTCCATTTCTCGTTAGAGTTAGAGTTAGAGTTAGAGTGTTTTGGTTATTAGTTTTTACATAAAGCCAAATGAAGTAATATGCAAAAAAAAAAAAACAACAAAACAAAACAAAAACAACAAAACAAAACAAAAACAAAAACAAACAAAGGAACCATACAAATTTGATGATAGATAAAGGAGTTGTGAGAAAAATGATAGATAAAGTAATATGAAAATTTTGATGTTATAACAGCATTATGGGCTGCCAACTCAACCACAACAAGAAGTAACACGACCCACACCGTAATGCTCTTACTTTTGACCTAGAAGTGGAAAGATTTTAGTAGTATCTTTTGAATTGTAAATGCTTGTAATAACGTATGATGTTTTCCTATAGTTTATCATATTAGTTTGTAACACCGTGAAAGACAAAATCTATATTTTGATTAAAAAAATTGTACAAATTGGAGGTATCTTCTACTAATTATCATATTTTGTAAATGAAATGATGTTTATAATGGAATAAAAGTTAGGATGTTACATGATTTATCTTTAAACCAGCCGGTATGGCAACCAAGATTCTAAAATGTACCCACTTTCACATGTCTCACGTTCACTCCACCATATGTATTCCACTGATTCAAGGACAAAGTAGTTTCTTTTATTCGTATACACAAAATTTATCCATCAACATTCTTCCCTCTTAAAACCTGTTTCCTTTTTTTTCTCTTGTACATGGTCTCTCATGCATGTATGCGTGTGATTCTTACAAGGTAAGTTTTTGAACAATTGTGATCATAATGTTGAACGTGTGTGCCACAAGTATCATGTCTTAGTAATTTCCTACCATGTAAGTAATGCTAACAAAATCTTTAAAGTAGAATGCTATATAAAGTTGTAAAACTTCCGACTGCTTTATATAAAACGATGTTTTGAAATTAAAATTTTCATATGTATTTTGTAATCATATTGAGGTGTTACAAAACATATGCTAAAAGTACCGATTTTTTCTCAACTCAAATCATTTGTTAAAAAGGATATAATTAGGGAAAACACCTGAAACTACATTCAAGACAAGTTTCCACATGAGCAACAAAATCTACTTACATAATTATTATGGCTTACCAAACTACAATCAAGGAAAAAAAACAAAACAATTTCTAAAAAACATCCAAAAAAAAGGAACATTCATGCACCAAATTTAACGAAATATCTTTGAACGCAACCTGAGTTTGACTGTTACCCATGATAATATTGTATATTATATATGTATGTATATTATATTAATCTTATATAATATGTAACAGCTCATAAATATTTATCAACCAAGATTTCCCAATAGCCTCTCAACTGCAGCATGAACATTACCTGCTGTTGCTGTCAGTGCTTGAAGATTCTCACGTGTGTCAAAGAATCCCATTTCTTGTAGCTGTGCCAGCTGTGTAGCATACAATTCCTCCGGAGGCACTGTTATTTTTTTTTTTATTTAAAAAAAAATGAAAAATACATGAGTTTATTTGTAAGATATGAAGGATGTTTGATAATATGTTGGTTACCATTTGAATTGTTTGGCATTGTGAAGCCACCAGTTCCAAGCCCACCAAACATGTTCATAAGCATATCCAATCCCATGTTATCGGGCCCACCTGCTACACCAAAAAAGAAAATGATTATTATTAATATTTATTATGATTTAGTTATAAATTTGGAAATATAAAAAGTGTTAACCATTTGTTACCTGTTGCTACACCGGTTTGACCTGTTTCCCTGAAACAGAAAGTTGATATCAAATAACGAATTACTACATGGTAAAGTAAAAGTCAACAGTTGAGTTGACCAATCAGAGAAAAAAAAAAAAAAAAAAAAAAAAAAGGATAAAAGTTTTACCGAGTACCGGGTGGTTGTCTACCAGAGAAAAGAGATTGCTGCAGTGTCATCATTTGCTGTAAAATGTAACAACAGTAAACATGATAAAATAAAAAGTATAAAACTAAGTAACCAATGTATTACTATCTTACTGATAATAACAAATATAACAAGCTTTTCACATTAAATGATAATAACAAATTAACATCTTTCATGACATGCATTCAATATCGCATATTCACATGCATTAATTAGTATGAATATCAATATGTGTGACTTCTCTTCTTTCTATATTTTCTAGAGTCATATTCGAAAGCTTTATTAACATAACCTGAAAGTATCTTGTATTTCCTTATTATACGTTTTCGATATAGAAAACCAAACGAGCTTTTATTTTTCCTTATTCAAACTTGTGCATGAAAATAGATGCATAGTCATATATATACCTGCATTGTCTCTGGAGAAGTTAATTGGCGAATGAAGTCAGGATTTTGCATCATTTCTCTTAATTGTGGGTTTGATTCAAGCATGCTTCGCATCTGTGGATTCATGCCAAGTATCTTAAAAAAAAAAACAATGAAAAGTTTTAGTAACTACACATCCCAATAAAAAAGAAAATCTTGAACTAATGTAAGCAAAAAACAAGTACCTGATTCATATACTGTGGATTTGAAAGTAGGCTTTGCATCATCTGTGAAACAGCTGGATTTTGCATGAGTTGACTCATTGAATTTGGATCAGGGGTAATACCACCACCACCACCACCAAACAATCCCTCAAGACCTGGAACACCAAGGCCACCTAAACCACCTACTGGCGGTGGTGACCTACCAATCCCACCAGGATTTGTTTGGTTACCTCCACCACCAGCCGCCCAAGGATTCGGGAGTGGATTGGTATTTGGAGCAGGAGAGCCAGTAGTATCACCGCCAGTGGTGGTGGTGCTGGTAGGGTTAGCCGCCTGGCCACGGGTTTGACCACCCTGGGCACCCAAAAGAGCTGCAAATGGATTTGAATTCAAATCATTTGTTGTATCACCACCACCACCACCACCCATTGTGGTGGCATTCAGAAACGGCTCCTGGACATTTTCATACATTCGCCTAAGCATGTTGAATCCTTCAGGTGAGGATTCGATATTACTCATTGCTCTATCTGTGTTACGCATCATTTCACGCATGAGTTCAGGGTTTCTTGCAGCTTCCATTGTTTGTCTGAGGATTGCAGGATCATTGAGCATATGACCAAGCTCTGGATTCCGATCAATGATTTCACGCATTTGGGGATTGTTCATCATCATGTTGTGCATAACATCTGGATTGTTTAATAGATTCTGAACAAGAGGTAGATCCATGATTTCTCGCATCATGTTGGGGTTTTGAGTCAATTGTTGTTGCATTTGTTCCAATTCTGGAAGTCCGCCTCCAAACATGCCACCATTACCACCTAAACCACCCAATCCAAGTCCAGGAAATGGTGAAGCACCAAGCCCAATTACACCACCTTCAACTGAGCCAGCCTCACCTGCAACAGGTGGAGTAGTATTTGCTCTGGTAGTGGTAGGAGGAGCACCTGCTGGAGTAGATGTAGCAGAGACAAATCCACGTACTAAGTGAACTGTATGCTCCGCCTCCAAACCTATAAAGTATAAACCACATATAGAAATATTTTAGTGAAAACTGAAATGTCTGCAGCTTGACATCCAAAAACAAAGCGTTGCTTGTAACACACTCGTCCAAATGAATTTATGTTCCAAATCATGATAGGAAACTCTAGGGTTCTAGAAGATTTAATTGCATTCCTGTTATCAAGAATCGCATGTATGATAGAACGGTTAAATATAATACAAATTGAGGAGTGTATCAATTTACTAGCATACGAATTGAATCGACTCAGATCACAATGACACTAAGCCTAACATTACGATCATAATCAGTGAACAGAAATCGATGGTAAACTGAAAGTACCGTAGCTCTTAAGAGTCTGATCGTCCTTGAGGATGCGACCTTTATAAATCAATCGCTGCTGTTCCGCGGGGATTTCGCAGCTCTGTTGAAGAACAGACTTGAACGACTCAACAGACGACTCAAGGGATACCTGAACGGAGAACTTCGTTCCGTTCGAACACCGTACGTTAACGGTAACGGCGTCGCCACCTTCAGCCTTGCTTGATTCAATACCTTCGGTAACAACATCATCACCGCTTCCGCCGCCCATCCTATCCACCCCAAATTCGAGGTTTTTTTCAGCAATTAATGAAGAAAAACGAAGAAATAGCTAGAGAATCTCTGTGTGAGAATCGAATTGAAGCAGCTATTTGATCGATCAATAAACTGATTCGAAAACCTGAGAATTGGAGAATCGAAATGCTTTGGAAACTTGGGGAAGGAGGAACTCTTTCTTTCTGTGCGCACAGTAAATTCCGAAACGTAGACCGGTTGAGAGAAGACCCTTGCCTTTTTATTTATACGCCCTCCGTAATCCGTATCAATAAATATAACACAAAATATTTAAGATATGTTTAATAAAATAAGACAAAATTGAAAAAATGGTGGTCCTTCTTCCAGGCTAATTTGTACGTAAAATTGGTCCCCTACTTAACTTCTGTTAAGCGATTGCTATTAACCTTCTCATGTTCTTTCCACATGAGGGTATATTTGACTGTTCACTAATAAAGATCATTTTTGCACTTAAAAAAATATATCCTTTTTTTTAAAGAAAAAATTTAATATCTGTTTATTTATTATTTTTAATTGATATCTCTCTCTCTCTCTCATTTTTGTGTTAAATCAGGAAAACCCATCAACACCTCGTTTTAAACTCTCTTTCATAATCCCTTTCTTATATTCCTTGCCAAAAACCCATCAACACCACCATTGGTGTTCACCTTCATTGTCACGTCACCATAAGAGCCTAACTCCATGTTGCTCACCAACATACTTTACCTCCGATTGTTGCTATCGGATACAAACACATATAGAAAGAGAAAGGGTAATTTCACCTACAACTTAAAATCCTTTTGTAAATACCAACAGACACGCACAAAAAGACCCAAGATCTTTGTGTGAATGAGCTTTCTGAAGTTCCAGTCATCGTTTGGGTGTTATACAACATCTTTCAACCGACGGTTACCCCAATTAGCAAGATGAGGAATAAATGAGTGGTGGTTAGAATCCGATCAGGCACTCCAAGTCAATCAGGTCTGTTAGAATCCTTTCCCTATTGCATTAGTTTCTCTTTGTTGTGAAAGTAGGTCACGAAGATCAACACAATCACACCCAAATTGTACACATCAGTTTTTTTGTTTGATTTCTTGAACTTTGAAATCGATTAAAGATGATGAACAAATGATGACCACAGGATCAAGGTTAATTGAAATCAACATATCAATGAAAATGAATAGCAAAAGATCAGCATACCACAAGGATCAAACACGTAATTTACTCTAAAGAATTATAAATCGAAGCAAATAACTACATATAGACAAAGGCTAAGGCAGATCAAAGATTCAGGTCTCTAGTCTCGACTGATATTCTATCTGTTCTTTAACTTCAAGGGTTGTTGATTATTGATGATAATGGGGGATGTGATCATTGGCTCAACATGATCCGATTCAGGATCAGGTAGTGGCAAAAGAGGTGTTGTGTCGGGGTCAGATTGAATACGTTGAAAGATCTGATACGGTGGAGAATGGAGGATCCATGTAGATTGAAAAAGATTGGGATTTTTCCTTTTGATCTTCTATTTTATTGTGGTTGGGTAAGTTGGAGGTGAAGAGAATGGTTATAGTCATGATATTGAGGAAGACAAAGAGGACATTGGGAGTGAATTTGGAGATTCAGAAAATCTAAGAGAGTAGAATGGAGGATAAATGAGTTCATCTACTTATGTATTTTTGTGTGTGGAGAGAGGGAGAGAGAGAGACAAAGGAGAGATATTGGATAAGGTGTCTATGTCCATAACTATTTTTGGTATGTACTTGACCTTGTTTGGCATGGTCCATTTGGGTTGCATGGCATAATGCATTTGGATAGACAAAAATGAGAGAAATAACACTTAAGGTTTATTAATATATTATAAGTTCTAATATATTAATAGTATTATTTAAATAGTACTGATCAAGAATTAATTTGGAATTAATTAAGTGATCAAAAGAAGACTAATTAAATATACGGGTTGATTGTGTAAATCACTCATACTTGTATAGTGGGCTAAAGCTCTATGGATTATCAAGTTGGGCTAAAACTCATAGGATGCTCCATGGTGGTTATATAACCCATGGGTCATGGAAATGAAAGGTCATGACAATTAGGGTTTACATGGTGTAACCCTAATTGTAACACACTATATAAGCTTCATGTTACACAACAAAATCGGCACCTAAGAGAACAAAGGAGGGCAAGTCGATTTCTAAAGTGTTCTACATATCTCTCAAGTTTATTCCAAGTGCATTTGTTGTTGTGTGAGAAATTTGAGGCATCACACTTGGGGTGTTAGGCTCACAAGGTTTCAAGGAATCCAGTTCACTTCAAGGGATGTAATTCTAGCAAACTTTTATGATTAAAGTTCCCCATTATGCTAGATAGGATTATGAACCTTGGAAATCAAATTTTGCATGTATTTTAGACAAACATAGATCGAAGGTTTCTAGGGTTGAGTGTACACCTTAGGAGTGTTAGAATGCTCAAAACCCTACAAGAGAGAGAGAGAGAGAGACCTCTTTTATTTTTTAATCATTAAAATAAATAAATAGATATTAATTTTTTTCTTTTAAAAAAGGGGGATATATTTTTTCAGGTGCAAAAATGGTCCCTTATAAGTGAAAAAACAAATATACCCTCATGTGGGAGGCCCATGAGGGGTTAACAACAATAACTTAACGGAAGTTAAGTCGGGGGGACTAATTCTATGTACAAACTAAGCCAAAATGACCATGGATCCAAAAAGTCGAGGTTTGGAATGAAACCCCCAAAAAATGCATACCATAGGTACCATTTTTGCAATTTTGTCATAAAATAATTCAAATCAATGCTAATTTTTTTTCATTATCTTTATTTTATTTTATAAACATACACAACTCTAAGTTAATTCCAATCACTATAATTCAACATAGACCATTTATCTTATTTATGTTGAATAATATTCATTTGAAACTTTTAAAACTTTCCAACTTATCATACCTAATTGTTTAGTTAATTGAAATATTATGCACATATAAGAACATTATTTATATGTTTTTGTCATCCATATTTTCTTTTCTTTTTTTTTCTTTTTGTTATTGTTATCAAGAGTTCATGAAAATGAAAATGAATTTTTATACAAAAATACATGTTCAGTAGAGAAGATATAAGGAGAATAAGAAGACATACATGTCGGGTAAAGAATATATAGGAAGAATAAAAGAAGGAAAGTCGATGTATGTGTACTTTATTACATATACATTGAGCCTAATCCAAAAAATGTAGGTGGAGAAAAAGTCTATAGTAGTCATATAATCTCTAAAAAGAGAGTTAAATGATAATTATATCGAGTATTAAAGGTTGGCCAAATTAATCTGAATTTCGAAAACCTACATGCTTTTTGGGTTCTTTTCTTTGTTTCAACTTATTTCCATTTTTTCCTTTATTTTGATTTCAACAAAAAATTATGGTTGTAAATTTAGAGTTTATCAGTCAAACGTTCAATATTTGATTTTTTTAATTAATAAATTAATTGACTCACAACAACTGAAAAATATGTGTTTGGAGAACGATGAGATTTGTAAACGACCCAAAAATCAAGGGTAAAAATTTCATTTTTAATATGACTACAACGTTGATACCATTTAATTCAAACATTTCAAATCATAGTCAAGTAAATCCTTTATCAGAGTTTATCTCAAAATCATTCATTGCGGATATCATAGGTGTGTGCACTGCGATCAATCCGAGCCCCTCCTTTCCGAAACGATGATACCTGAAACCATAAACAAACTTGTAAGCACGAAGCTTAGTGAGTTTCCCAGAGCATACCACACACACAAACCACATATCACATATATAGAAGCTACCTGTATCACATATCATGCTAGCTATAGAAGCTACCTATATCACATAAGCCATGCATACATAAACCTGTAAGGATGCCATGGGCTCCCCCCATGGTCTTACACATTCATGTCGTGGGCTACCCCACATGGTCTTTACCTAGGAATGTCATGGGCTACACCACATGGTCTTTACCTATGAATGTCATAGGCTACCCCACATGGTCTTACATCAAATGTCATGGGCTACCCCATATGGTCTTTACCTAGGAATGTCATGGGCTACCCCACATGGTCTTACATCCAATGTCATGGGCTACCCCACATGGTCTTACATCCAATGCCACGGGCTCCCCCCGGGGTCGTCCATGTAATAACACACAATCGCGTAGCATATCAAATCACAGAAAGGACTAACACATAAAACATAATCACATAATGGGTCGGCCTTGGTGCCTTAGACCCATTGGTATGGTGAGAAGACTCGCCTCGCACTGCTAAAGTCCCGCAGATGAACTTCCAGTTGCTGGTTGATAGATTCTCGAACTGCCAACATCAAACAGTACCCAATTAATAATTAGGTTCCAATGCGTAACCACAAATCCATACTTGGGGTAAAAAACTGCTTTACCCTAACTCAGCTTTATTCAGTCCAAGGCCCAAAAGTCAAACCATAGACCAAAGCCCAACATATGGCCAAATTTTCCAAATTGTGCCTAACCTTTACATGGTCTCATTCAAAGGCCCAACCATTTAGTCCAGTCCAAACATTTGGCATTTCTGGTGGCCAAATATCTCATAATCATCTAGGCCCAAACTATGGCCCATCTATGGCCCAATTTTTCCAAATTGGGCCCAAACCTTCATATGCTTTTGGTCTGTATCGGAACATGACATCCCGAAGTGTTGTTATTTAATGAAAATACATTTTCTTTAAGAAATGTTTTGATAAATTCTTATCATATTTTGTTTTTGGAACAAATTTCGCAACTCTTTTAATCAAAGGTTTACTCTAATTCTATAAATCAAAGCATAAACAAATCGGTCTTTTCTGGCCCTGAAATTTGGAGATGTCACAGTTAGTATCAGAGCATTAGTTTAAGCGAACTAGGAATTTGTAGGATTTCTAGACTTAAACTTAGAACTTTAAGTGATGATTGTGAGATGAGTGTCTACCATATTTTAGACACGAGCACTACTTTATTTTAGGAAATATGCCTAAAATGCCTTTATGTGCTTAAATACTATATGTTTACCATATATGCTATTATTTGTTTGGGTCTATGGTCTGTTGCCGACCGGATCTGGAAACCTTATGTGTTTAGGATTCTAAGCGTATGACTACAATATTAGAACTAGCATGTAAACGTTTCGGAGTCATGAGGAGATTTATACGTCTATCGTAAATAAAGCTTTCCTATCTTAAAATTCTCGCCTAAGCACACCGAGCGTCTGCTTGGGTGTACAAAACATTATGGTGAAGACTCGTAGAGAATTGAGTAAATGGAGGAAATGAAAGGCTTATGATAGTAAATGACATCTATCGGAAGATATCGTAAGACTGGTATCTTGCCTTTAGAATATGTCTGATAAAATAACGGAACATTTAGAGGAGTACGGTACGTCTGAAGTACACCTACGATTGGCAGGATGATGGAACGATTTGTGTAATTCTTGAAGTTGTCCTATCGTCTGGAATTTCCATCACCAACCGAGTTGAAGTAGAATTGATGATTGAAGATACGCATGGAATAAGTCCTAGTAGAGTTTAGGAAAATTTTTATGATTAATTGGACACATTCGCATGTGTTAAACTGTTTTGCGATTTTAGGACTTGGGGACTGCAAGACGATACTTGGGACGAGTATGAGTAGTTGTGAATAGTAGTAGAGATCTATACTATTGGAATCACAGGACTCACACTTGGATCAGGGAAAGTCACAAGGTTACCAAGAAGCTAGTAATTGATTCCGTTTTATTCAAGTATGTCATTACCATTGTTTCGGTAATAACTACGCAGGTGATTGTTATTCCGACCCTAGTGGTCATATCAAACTGAGTCCGACTATGATGAGTTTGTTACGTGGTTCGGAGAACCAAGTTCGATGTAGCATCTGACTTAAGCCAGAAGATTGAAATCAAAGCGATCAATAAAGAAGTTAGTAGTTAGAAATTCTACATTAGAATATGAAGGAAGGTATATTCCATTCTGGAATTTGACTCTAAGAGACTTGAGTCTAAGCGTTGCATCATACGATGAGAGGTCATTAGAACATGACCCATCGATCTGTTACAATAAATGAAGGAAAGTGCTTATTTTAAGAAGAAGGAGTCCTCAATAAGGATTTATTTTGTAACTCGAAGGTTACGATTGAAAGTCCAACATAGTATAATGAGCAGGTGCAAGATTAAGCATCGCATGCTGTCAAGAAGTCCAAAAGTTAGATACTCATTCGAAGAAACATAGAAGTATGATTATTACCTAGGATGAAAAGATTACATATGGAATCATTATACCAGACCTATTTCGTTGATGATTCCGGGACGTAATCATCCTAAGGGGGGAGATAATTGTAACGCCCGTAGATCCGAGCTAATCAATTTAAAGACGATAAACGTCAAAAATAACTTTTTGATATAAGGGTGTTTATAATAAATAATCTTAACCAAGTTGTAGTATATGTCACAAGGTTCCCGTACATATAAAGAACGTTGAAATCCGAGTTATAACGAAGAAGTTATGACATGTCGAAGTTTCGCGACAGAACCGGTACGACACTATGTGACGTAAATAGTGAATTTACGATAGAGCGATATTTAGCCATAGTGATCAAAATGAAAGTCGTAGAATACGTTCAACCGAGAGCGTACATAAAAAGAACGTCTAAATCTGACTTCGTATGAGGAAGTTATGATTTTTCTAAGTTTCGACTTAGTAGTATGCAGCTCAAAGTTTGAATATGAGATCGAGTGATTTCTAGCCGAAACAATCTAAACGAGATTCAAAGATCACGTCGATAGTAGTCCAATGGTAAAAAGACATACGAAAACGGACGTCAGATGAAGGAGTTATGAATTTCTAACGGAGTTTTCCTGTCCCGGCCTACTAAAAATAATATAATAAAAATTAACTCAAAATTAGCCGACGGAGTCTAAACGAGAGTTGTAGAGTATAATCTTAATTACGCATGGATATAAAGAACGTCGAAAACGGAACTCGTATGCGAAAGATATGAAATTTTGAAGTTTGGGGCACGAACTTCAACCTGTGTCAGAACTCACGACGTGAACATGAACTCAGTGATTGACACCTTCAGAACCTGACAGACTGATGTCGCGACTACGCACCTGATGACGACCAAGTTCACAACGTGAACAAGCCTGGTTCACGACGTGAATAGCGAAATTCAGCCCTATAAATAGAAATCGAAGACAACCGGTTTTGGTTGCTAATTTCTCAACCTTTCTCCTACTTTTCTGATCATTAAGCCTACTTTTATCCCCCCGAAGTCCCGATATCATCCCCGACACCCGAAGCAAGTCCCAAAGCCTCAAAGATCCCGAGAAAAAGAGTTTTCGGGCCGAAACTCTGCCCGCGTGAAGCTCGGTTTTTTTTAAAGATATTTTGCTTTCATCGAAGAATACTACTTGAAGAGCCGTAGTGCAGTCCAATAATCGTCTTATCAAGTGAGTGCATAGTCCCTTTCATGAACACGATTTTAATACAAGTATTGTTTGAATGTATTAAATATATGATTTGTGTGAGTGTGTAGTTACTTTCATCTTACACATAGATATGAAGTATTTGTTATAAAATACGTGTTATGTGTATATATATTGTTTGTTTATTTGAGATGGATGTTGAAAGAATGTTTTATATAGGTTTTAAATGATTAAACGGTATATGTATTTTACATCTACAAATATATTGGGTAAAATGTGGGTAGATGAAATAGTTGGTGTATGATTGAAAAATGAGATGAAATATGAGATGAAAGGTGATATAGATCATGAGATGAGGGTGAGAAGTGAAAAGTGAGAAAATCCTTTACCCAAACGATAGTCCCGTCATTCAGCAGAGTATGGATGACAACCACGGACTATTCTAGACAGTCCAGTGGAACACTAGCTGGCTCGCAACTTGTAGGTGTTGTGACGATATGTTTACCGGTGTACTCTAAAAAGCCTGGTAGCTATGGACTTAGTGCCTTATATAAGTACGATGGTAGCTATGGATTTAGTATTGTGTAGATGAACATTGGTAGCTATGACTTAGTACCTTGGCAGCTATGGATTAGTGCTTGTTGTATGAACCTCAGGTAGCAATGAACTTTGTGCCAATTCCTTAGGTCAATCCTTAGGAATGAATGAGTGAAGGATAATTGATTCTTAAGGTAAATTCTTAAGAATTAACCAAAATAATGGGGATGGGTAATTTGATTGATTGACTGATGATTATAAATAATAATGATATTATTGTGAGTTGAAAACCCTATGTGCTCACCAGGCTCCCAAGCCTAACCCACTCAGTTTTATTTATATTACAGGTAGTGGCGCAAGAGCATAAGTTGGACGACTTATCAAGATATTTTGATTATAGGCTAGTAGTTGTAAATAACTGTTGTAAGGTCTGTATTGTACTGTTTATGCTTTTGGTCTGTATCGGAACATGGCATCCCGAGGTTTTGTTATTTAATGAAAATACATTTTCTTTAAGAAATGTTTTGATAAATTCTTATCATATTTTGTTTTTTGAACAAATTCCGCAACTCTTTTAATCAAAGGTTTACTTTGATTCTATAAAACAAAGCATAAACAAATCGGTCTTTTTTGACCGTGAAATTTGGGGATGTCACAGTTGGTATCAGAGCATTAATTTAAACGAACTAGGAATTTGTAGGATTTCTATACTTAAACTTAGAATGCTTACTATATTTTAGACACGAGCACTAGTTTATTTTAAGAAAGATGCCTAAAATGATTATATATGCTAAATACTATATGTTTACCATATAGTATGCAAACCTTTCAATTCCCTAGTTTGGAAACTACTTGCCACTTGTCTCCCAGCGCCTTTGTCGGCAGATTGCAGCGCCACTGTCGGTGTCTGGAAGCTTATTTCCTATGAACCTGCTATGAAACAAGTAAGCATTGGTTATTTCAATTATTTAGGCCTGTCAATTCGGTCAGTCGTTTCGTGTATATGCGTAACACGACACGACACGAATTGTTTTTGCATAACCCGAAAACGAAACGACACGACGTTGTGTTTTTTTCCTAACATGAACACGAATCTATTAAAAAACCGACAAACACGACTTACCCGACAACACGACAAAAGTAGCATAAAATTTTCTTTTGTTTAATTAATTCATGCTTAAAAAACAACAAACACGACAACACGATAAAATAACAAAAAAATACCAATATCCTCAAATTAATACATGCTTGAAACGACAAAAAAAAAACATAAAATGGTACTAAACGTCCTCAATTTGTATATCCTTGTTATCCATTTGCATGACATCATCGGTAAGTTCTTCTAAAGATAACTCTTCATCACCTACAAAATAAAAAACATAACATAAAGTTAATAAAAAAAAAATTAATTAATACACCAAATTCAAATTTTCAGAATGTAAAAAAAACAAATACCTTTAGCTCCAAACAACCAATCTAAGACACTTTCTTATGTGACCTTGCAACCTTGCTGTTCCATTTTTTCTTTCACAGATATATTTTTTTTAGCATCTCTTACATTTTGCCCTTTCCCTCCCACCATTACCAATTGGAAGTCTTTCAAAAAACCTCCATATCTTTGACCATTGTTCTCTTTCTAATTTGACATGAACTTCTTCACCTTCTATTTTAACATCTATATCAACCACATCAATGTCATCTTCTTCGAGGTCAACATCCTTCAAAAAAAAGATTTAGGTATGTAATGAATTGAAAAACTAGGAAACTTGTTGAAATACAAAGTTGAAATGGTAGTAAAAATACCTGTGGAACCACAACTACAACAGGTTATGTTGTTGAATCAAGCTTTGCCTTCTTCATAACTAGGATGCTAAAAGATTCAAAAAAAAATTAGAAAGTTAATCAGAAATAAATAAATGTATTACTATAAAGTCAGAAATAAGAAAGAAATATGAACACATAGCAGTGAGCTTCGAAAATTTTTACAATGAAGAGACAAAACAAGAAACAAATACTACATCTTGTAACAGAGATAAAAACAAGAAACAATGGGTGATCCAGAAAGTAAAAAAAAAAAAAAAAAAAAAAAACAAATACTGCATCTTGTAACAGAAAAATAAAAACAAGAAACAAAATCATACACGATACATAGTTACATACACTGTGATTGTATCTAATTAGTGATACACCATATGTAACAGAAAAATAAAAACAAGATACAAAATCATACATGATACATAGTTACATACACTGTTACTGTATCTAATTAGTGATACTCCATACATTATACAGTCAGAAAGAAAGAAAGAAACGTAAAGAGATATGCAAGAAAAGTTTGCTCGACTAAAAATCTGATTAATCCAATATATCAGAGCATGTCAGGCAAGAAAAGAAAAGGAACACATAGCAAGGAATTTTGAAAATCATATATTCTACATTCAACAATCAGAAAGAAACATAAAGAGATATGCAAGGAATTTCGAAAATCATAAATGGAGAAAACAGATGGAATTTTGTAACATTATTAGACATACAATTTCTTTTTCCCCATTCACGATTTCCATCTGATATCGAGAAAACAGAAGGAATCAACGGTGATGGCAGTCAAAATCAAGCAGCTAATCATAAACTCTAGCTATATGATCGATTAGCTAAAATCATACAGAATATAACATTACCTTGATGATTGATGAATAACAGAAGAGATCATCAAGTGAGTTGTGATGAAGAAATCGTTGTGTTCTGAAGAGCCAAGTCGATGAATCACAGAAGAAATCGTCAAGTGAGCTGTAATGAAGAAATCGCTATTGTTGAAATCGATTTTAATTGATAATTTAGAGGATTAATTTGCTCTTCATTTGCAATTAATCAAATATATAATCGTTGATGACTTGATGGAGATTGGAGAGCCGATAGAATGCGAATCGGAAGAGGCGAAGACTCGAAGAGTGAAGAGGCGTACGTGAATCGTCGGTTTAATTGATTTGTTAGTGTCGACTGTCGAGGCTCGAGGGGAACTTTCTGGGAAATTGATAGTCATTAAAAGTTAAAACAAACAGACGCTTCACTTCTAAACTCTAAACAAATATATATACTTTAAAATAATTATAAGTACATTTTCAAAATTATTATTTAATAAAAGTGTAAGTCGGTTCTAATCGTGTCAAACTTGTTTTATTGTCGTGTTATATGTGGGTTTTTAATCGTGTGTGAGTCGGGTTGCTTTCGTTTCAATTTCGTGTCAATTTCGTGCTAATTTTTTTTTCAATTTCGGGTTGCTTATTTTATTAGGCTTATTTCCTTCTCTGGTTTCAATAATGAAACAAGTAAATAATAAGCAAGTTTAGGGTAGGTCTGTCAAATCGGGTCGTCGTGTCGTGTTTTTGTCTTACACGACACGACAATGTTTTTTGTAACACGAACACGACACGACACGATGTCGTGTTTTTTTTTTTCACTAACACGAAAACGAATCAATTAAAAAACGACAACACGACACGACACGACAAAGATAATATTACATAATTGTTATTTTATTTAATCCATATTTAATCAAAAATGACAAACACGACAAACACATGCTCAATCGTGTCAATTTCGTGTTTTTTATACTTGACACGAACAAGACACGAAAACGAATTCGAATTTTGATTTCGTCCCGATTTCGTTTCGTGTCGTGTCATAAATTGACACCCCTAGTTTAGGGTTATTACAGATTTCTATATTTTATTTTGGGTAAGTTTCATCTTATCTAATTTTGTCTAAAAACGCATGATAATTTTGTTTAAAAAATGTTTATCGAAGTTTTTAACTTTATTGATAACCACTGAACCACGAGTCATTTAAATGCACAAATTCGAAGTCTAAGTAGCTAAAATTGTCCATTGTTTGTTAACAAAAGCATAGAATATCACTTAAAATCCACAAAATGAACAAAGAAATCATAACTTCAATTTGTATAATCATTTGGTTTTTGTCAAAATAAACAAAGAAATCATAACATCAAATTAGTAAAACAAAATATGTTCAATATGAACATCACAAGAATCCCCAAATAGTCAACACACAAAACCACCCCCTCCCCCTCCTCCCCCAAAACCATGGGCAACAAAGGAAGTTGCTAAAATTATTTCCTAAAGCACACACATGGACTGGTCATACAGCCCATCTTCATACTAGTTCCATTGCATATGGTACAAGTCACTGTAGCAAAATGGATCTCCTATACATGAATCTTCGCTGACTCATTTTTTGCTGCATACCCAAACTTGGACGTGTTGTACTTCCTATAAACACCAGTCAATCTCCCAACTCCTGCCTTTTGATGATACCCCACAATCATTCTTGAACATTCCCTAAATACAAGTCAAACCAAATCCAATATTAGAAAGTCAAACTCATTACATAAATCTTTACAAAGTTTCAATATTCAATCAATCGCTTACAGAAGTTGATCTTCAGTGTAGTTCGTATGCCATTGGCATGTCTTGGACCACTGATTCACCCCATAAAGACTGCATTGAGCTGTGTAGATCGAAGCTGCAGCCATGAACGATGGTGGGAATTTAAGCATCTCGTATTCCACAAGACAAAGCTCAATCAAGAAAAACGACAATTGCTCAAGTTTTGAATCCGATTGAGCTGCCTTCAAGAATCTTTTCATGAACACATACGCTGTTGGCAACGACATGTTGAATTCTAACGTGTTCAACATTAACTTTTCCTGTCGCCAAAAGGGGAAGAAAACCATTAGTTTTAATGATACAACAATCAATAAATAAGATCAAGATGGATGAAAAAATGTTGACTTTTTAGTACCGTTTCAAGAATTTGACTTCTTGAGTAAGCTTTATCCGATATGAAAACCAAATCGTCAATAACAGGGACTGAAACTTCTTCGTATTTACAAGCCAAAAGCATGGCGACCAAACCAACTAATTGCAAATTCTTTCTAATCACAGATTGTTTAGCTAAAAATCGGTCAATGAGGTTGACTGTCAAGAACAATGTCTCATGTTGAAGGTCAAACTTGTGGTGTACCTGTTTGATTTTTGTTGAATTCTGTTAGAGAAATAGAAAATCGTTGATGGGTATCGGGGAGTTAATCGACTAATCAAGTTCAAAATTCAAAATTTTGAAAATTTAAAAGTTACCTCAACGAGCCAATCAATTAGTATAGCTCTCATCTTCTCGTTTATGTCAAATTGTTGTGTCATATAGTCTGGTGACACCAAGCTACAATTCTGCAAACAACATGAATTAGTTAGTTACATTTGATTTTGTTTCAAAGATCAATTCAAAGAGAGTGATGATTTCCATTTTTAGTATCAGAAAGTCGAGTAATGAGTAATGAGCATGGTTTTTATACCTCCATCCTTCTATAATGAGCATAAAGATCTTCAACATATTCGACAACAGCAAGCTCATTTTCATTATCACAAATGTCAATATCGACTACTGATTCCTCGAAAATATCCTCCATTTCAACCTCCTCCTACCATATTTCGCAAAAGTCAAACTAACGCCCTCAAAAGAATTTTGAGTTAAACACAATGATAGAATTAAAACAAATACCATATGATGATCTCTTTGATCCGACGTTGTTTCTGATGTTTCCAAGAACATTGGCACAGGTTGATCTTCCCATACACCAAAGTCGTCATTTGAGGGATTTGACTTAATCTCCTGGTAAATTGATTGAATTAAGAGTCAAAATCTTTAACTAAGTAGTGAAACGTCGACATGGTTTGTAGAATTTAGAATGAGATGAATTGTACCTCAGGGAAACACTGTTTCTTGTTGGCAATATTTGCAGCAAGTTTCCTTATTTTAGAAAAAAAATCAGATCAAATTGTTAGTCCATAATGTAAAAAGATCATAAACATTATTCCGAATTAAAATCCAATTTTGACTTAAAGAGTCAATTTGAATGATTTATCAGACCAAGTTTCTTAGATAATCTTTTTAGTAAATATAATCTAGCTTTTAATAAAATTCTCATTACTGGAAAACGTTTTTATGCCAGAAACTAAAAAGATCAAAGTAAACTTTTAATTTGAAGTTAATAGGATTGAATGCGAAACTCAACTTGAATGTCTTACACTATCAATGAATAAACAAATAAATAAATATAAAATATAGTAATAAACATACTGCGATGAAGCTCTCTTGTTAGCAACACAAGGATGAGGTTGAGCTCCTCCTCGACATCCGCCGGCGCCGCCGCCGGCACCTCCCAAATTCTGATTAATCACACCCAATACTCTCCGGTTATGTACAACTTCCGTACCGAACTTTCCGCCACCCATAACGTCTTTTTTACCTATATACCCCCAAGAAACATAATGGAAATAAAAATCAAACAAGAACCCAGATATTGTAAACAAGCTCGGATTTAAATACTCAGATTCGTATTCAAATCTGCAGATTTCAAGATTCAAACATTGAAGTAATGAAGGTGCCGCAAAATATGGATCTAACTTAAGTCAATGGCGCTAAAAGATACCTTGCTTATTTGCGGGTTTCATCAAAGCTGGATTGTTCTCAACAGAATTAATCTCCATTGATGAAGAATCAAAAACCCAACTTTGAAAATCTCTGTGATGAAATATCTTGAATATCAAGAAACCCACAAATCAAAGAATCTACGAATGCAAGCAAACCAATCGCATTTAGTTCAGAAAACGGCAATGAAATCTACAGAAGATGATAAGAAGATGAAATCAGAAGAAGTGAATAGAAGTGTGTATGAAGGTGGCCATTATATTTGAAATCAACGGCTAGAAAATCTGTCCGTTGGATTTAAGATAATCAATCTCATTACAATATTCGGCTTGCGTAATAGGAATTGTATGAATTTACTTTTTCCAGAGTAAAACTTGCTAAGTTCAAGTTTATTATGCTTTATAGTCATGTGTATATTTCATCAAAATCTGTATTCTGATCTGAAATAGTTATTTTTTAATCTGGAAAAAAGGGTGGCGCTTTTTAAGGGTCTTTGTACAGCAACGGTCACCTTTGAGGTTTTTGACACGTGTCATGTACGCGTTTCTACGAATATTGCTCATAAAGAATGCGTAATAAATGATTGAGATCATAAAAATAGTAATATGTATTATTTCCTATTTCGCTTATTTCCAAATAACAGAAATAATTTTTAAGAAATTAAATAGTTTTCTACCTTTTATTTTTATAAATATTCTTACCTATTAAAATTATGATATGTGTCATCTTTCCACCATTCAATTTGATTTTATTTGATATATTTCTAATATACTTTTAGTTAGATAGTTAAAAAAAATATGAAATGACGACACTTACCATAATTTTAATTGGTAGAAATGTTTGTAGGCATAAAAGGTAGAAGAGACAATTTAACTTCTCATAATTATTTGTATAAAAAGTAACATTTTATGCATTATGTAATATCCTATTTAAAAAATAATTTTGTTTAAGTTATATTAAATATCTATTATTTTCACATACAAAATATATATGTGCAAGACCGAGAAATAAATATCGGTGTCTCGTTTCTTTATCGAAGTTAAGGGTTTTATTTGGACTTTAAATTAAAATGATATGTTGGTAAATTAACAATAATCTTTCAAATTTATGTTAAAAATTAAGTGAGGTAATATTTCTATTATTTGTTATTAGTTATCTTTAACAAAATTGTAATAATCACTTCTTGTTATAAAATTATAAATTAATTATTTGCTATTTTATATAGTAACTTACAAAGCATTGATTTTATCTAAAAAGTTAAAAATATATGATAAAACTGAAACATAAAAATAGGTTTCTTTATATTCAAAACTAAATTATGAAATCTGATAAAGAAGGAAATCATTATACATTGACAAAAGATGGTAACTATTAAAGGAGAAAATATATTTTAATAAAATTACTTTGAGTACACGTTAATTAAGTAAGCAATAATAAACTCTAAATATTCATATAATATTGTTTACATGATATGTAAATTTTTTTTGTCAATTAGTAGTTAGTATTTATAGTTTTTTTTAAAAGTGATTATAATTTAGTTTAATTTGTTTCTATTTAACACCGATTTTATTTTTGAAAACATAAACCTAACTAGTAGAGTAATATAATAATTGATAGAGTTTGCACTTTTTGGAAGAGGAGAGAATTAGAAAGGGCCAAAGAGGCGCTCTTGCCCACTTTCAAGGGTAAATTTGTCTTCTACAATCCGGCTCCTCCTTGGAGTTTGGGCGCATGTTAGCTCTCTTTCAACGATATATAAACAAAGGATTAAAAATTATAATTTTCGTTTTATACATATAATTTGTCAAAAATAGTTAATGTAATGCCTATGAATAAAATACTTAATACAACTTTTTATGAAAAATAAATTGTGAAATGATAAGTTCCAATATACTTCTAATTATTGTTGATAAGTAAATAAGTAAATTTGGAAATTCAAATTTTCACGAAAATGTTAGATTTTAAGAATAATTAAAAATGGAAACTATTTGTATGATTAACATGTTTAATAAAACACTTACATCATGATCAACGACTATCCAGTATCCACATTAAATCTTTAATCTCTGAGGGATTATGCAATCGATCTTGGTGTTTTATTTGGAGCAACAAAGTATTTTACATAAAAGGAAATGTTCAAGAATCTTCAACGACCACTTGTTTGGATCAACGCTATTAAACTTTTTTTATTAAGATAATCTACTTTGAAAAATCGATAAAAAAAATTAATATTTCATTATTAATATATTTTTTTCTTATCCAAACTATCAATTTTACATTCAATCTTTTTCGTCTTAAAATATTATATACTTAAAAGATCTACCTCGCTGTAAGGTGACAATTATGTCGTGTTCGGCTTGCAGGTTGGTAGATCAAAAAACTTAATCTAGACTTTACTCATAAATATTTGTGATATCTTACTCAATTCTAACCCGAAAAGAAGTTATATATTAGTCTTTATTATGTGTTTTATTTGATAAACACGCTTTTTATCTTTTTAATCTAATAAAATAAATGGGTTATGGATCAACCTATGCAATTATTTATAAACCTGAATACAAATTGCATAATACACAGGTTGTAGATTGACATATCAAAAAAAACTCAACCCAAAATATTCATCCCTACCTAGTAGTTAAAACATCAAAATGTTATTGGATGGTATTGTGAAAATGAAATAGTGATAATAAATAAATGAATTAACTTATATTGTTTTTTATTGTAATATTTAACAATTCTTTAAATAAATAGAAAACATATAACATGGTTTTTTATATGAAATAATTTAACTGACAAATAAGGGTATGTGGTCAGTTCCTATCTCTTGCCTTAATTTATTAGGTTGTCAGAAAACCACCTAATGTCCAGTGGGGTTGCTTTTATGTCATTTTACAACTCACACTGTGCTTCACCAAATTGTACTGTACAACCAAGGATCATATGATAAAACTTGTGGACATTGACATCGTTAGAAGTTGTTAGTTTGTTACAGAGTGTTCAATGTTGGTCGTTTAAAGTTAGAAACGAGTATGTAATTTAATTTCTTCAAGATGACTACTTGTTTAAGAATTTCATCTTCTCAACATTTGTGATTAAAATTATGATATTTGATCTTTACTTGAATAATTTATTAATTTATTTGGCTATCGTGAAGACATAAAATAATAAAAAGTTCCCTTGTTGACCAAGTCAACAACCTTTAATCAGTTTATATCAATAAAATAAGAGACCTGATATATATAACTTCAGCAGAATCTTGAAACATCCACAGTAAATTTGTCGATTAGCAATTAGCCAATAACCAAAGAGAAAACATTAATTTAACATGACTACTACTAAAAATTGGAATTTTACAAGATTTCTCAAGAAAAACGACTTGTAACGAAAGCCTAAGATATAATATCGGACTGACTAATTGAAGTAAAACAATTTATTAGTCAAAATCAAACACTGTAATTTTTTATGAATTAAAAACAGTACACCTACCTCATCATCAACATACTACACTAGTCACTATTATTGGTTTCATTTAGTGAACATGTCATTAATAGCCTAAAAATGAAATATGACAAAGGAGTTGTATGATATTATAGTTGTTGATTGAGTCAGACTCAACCTCTTATTAGACCCAGAAAGAGACATATCAGAGAAAAACATGACCAATCAGAGGCTTCTAATTGTGGTACAGACAATCTGAATCTGACTGAGTCTGACCAGGCCTCTTATCAGGCCCAGTAAGAGGCATCTCAAACAGCCCCAAAATGTTATCTGAGTTTAATTGCAAACAAGATATGGAAGAAGCAAAGGTGAAGGTGTTCCAGATTAAGATTCACTTGAAAAGAGACGACAGAATGGACAATGATCCTTTCCTTTTGTTGTTAAGGCTTTGTTCTTGAGTTATTGACTTTAACTCATCTACTTTTAGGGTTTCTGTTTGAGCTTCTAATTCTAATTCAGATGGGAACTTTTCATTTCCTACTGATATGCTTTCAAGTTTCTGGATTCTGGATTCAAATGTGTTCATCTCTTCTGCCTTCTCCACTGCAATAACTTGTTCATCTTTATTAATCTTTTTCACCTCTGTAACTAGTATATTTTGCTTCTTTCTAGTGCTCCATTTCTGCTTCAAATGGGCATCATTAAGTAGCCATAATCTTGAATCAGATTCTTCTATAAACTGTTTGTTTTCATCTTCTTCATCATCAACCCTACACCCCAAAGTATTCAAGATGATCTTTCCTAGGGCAAATCTAGTTTCTGAAACATCACCCTTTCCAAGTAACCCATACTCCATCTCAAAACAACTTCTTCCTTTATTGTAATTCTCCACATTATGTGCAACAACATTAAAAAGTTGTGCAGCACCATGTCCTGAGTTCTTGGATATGAATACCTGCAAAAAAAATAGCAACAAACATCTACCTAATTAAATCAATGTCATTCAAAATTTCAAATACAAACCAATAAGATTGACTTACTAGACGAGGGAGTTTTGACTTTGTTTTCTGCATCCTATCTGTATCTTTCACCAAATCATTAATCGAATCCAACACATTCAATGCTAATTGGCTCACTTTTTCAGAAAGTTCATCTTCATCAGATATCAAGTCAGATGATTCTGATTCTGAAATTTCGGGTTTAAAACTAACTGGTGATGGACTACATTGCCTTACAAACTCAACACCAGCTGTCCATTCTTGATGATATAAAACAGAAGCCAAAGTCAAGACTACTAAAGAATCTTGTGGTTTTTTTACAAGTGCTTCATGAAACGCCAAAACTCCAATCCTGTGTCAAAAACTCAAATCAATAACATTTACACAGCTTCAAATGTACAATGATTGTAACTAACTGATATAAGTAGTAGCTTCAATTCAAATACATTAACTAACTTACCATAATCGATAGGTACATGGATGATCACAGCTAAAAAGTTTATCCATATGCGAAAACATCTTCTGAAAAAACAAATTACATTTGACAAATTATTACCCAAAGTAGAAAGAAAGTCATAACTCATAATAAGTTAATAACAATACACATGTAGATGGAAATGTTTTAAATACCATTAACATCATGCTACATTGCTCAGATCCAGAAGTCTGTCTAGAAATATATGCAGCCTACAAATTCAATCCAACATTTTGAAAAACTTTAACTATATTCTTTCATGAATCATAACAAGAATGCAAATATTACAATGTTGTTGAATTATTACCTGAAATGGGAACAAAATCTCAAGAATGTGATATTTGTGAAGCAGACGGATTGAAGATTCTGCAGCTCCATATGACAGCATATAATCAATCTCCATCATGATCCTGGTCTGAATAAACAAGCTTATATCACAACATAAAATAATTGTAATAACATATATTTTTTTTTTAAAAAAAAATACCTGGCTTAAATCCAATAAGGATGAAACATGTTTATGAATTGCTGACTCAATATCCTTTGAAAATGATAACCCAAGACGAGCTGCAATTCTCAATCCCCTAAGTATTCTTGCTGAATATAATTATACAAATCCATGATTAGTTCATCAAGATTAAAACAGAAACTAAAATTTGCAACTATAAAATTTCTTGATAAATGGAAATATATGATTAGAAGAGTGATGAAATGAACTTACCACAGTCCTCTGTGAATGACAAATTAGCAGGTACTAATGTTCTTAGCTGAAATCACATCACAAATAAGTGAATAACAACAAACTTGAATTGGTCAAATTCAATGAAAACAATGTGAGCAAATACAAATGATTGTGTTGTGTTGTGTTGTGTCTTACTTTTAGCTCCAATAAATCTTTCATTCCATTGGAGTAATCATAGATCTTGTGCATAAGAGGGTCAAAGAACAAGCTGCTTCAACAAAATCAAAGAAAAATTAAACATAAATGAACCAAAATCATACACAAGAGTTGCAAAGAATACCTGTTAACAGTGAAGTCACGATGCATGGAGTTTTTCCAAAGTTTAAGGTCTGATTTGTCACAGTTTCTAGGCATGTGAGATACAAGAAATTTTTCTTTATCTTCAGAATGTTTTGCCAAAGTCTTGAAACTGGATACCTGGTATTATAAAACATACAAAATACATAATTTGATAACATTAAACAGAAAGCTAATTTGAATATAAAAAGGCACCTCAATAATTGAACCCTTTATATGCACCATACATATAGGAAATCTGCGCCCCACAATATGACATCGATGAAACTGCTTCTTAATCTGCAAAAATAGCAATGTACTTAACTATTAAATCAACATACAACATACAACATACATACATGATACAACTACTATGGATCATGATTACATAGACATGTAAATGGCATATGAATGGAGTAGTTTCAATGAAGGAAACCTGATTAAGATCAGCTGTAGTGATAACATCAAAATCTTTTGGTGTTCTATTTAGAAGTAAATCTCTCACACAACCACCAACCAAGTAGGCTTCAAATCCTGTAAACAAATACAACTTTTTTTAGCTTGAAGCATATGAAGTAAAGAGAATCATTGGTGTGATAATTATCATAGAACACAGAAAGAATGATAGAACATTAGATCTGGTTATGTCCAAAACCATAATAACTAATAAGTATTGCTTTTTGGGGGGAAATGCATTCTCATAAGTCATAACCCCCTACTGAATTACAAAAATATCCTACACCCATATTACCTATAAATGAAAGGTGGAAAAATGCTCTATATAAAGTAAATGTAACATGAACAGAAGTAACCTTGGGTTTGGAGAATCTTTAGAAGAGTATAGGGAGCCGAGGGGACCATTGTTCGGTTTATCCCTAATGATCTGGAATCCATCTTTTTCCATTTAGAAATATTGATTTCGCCTGACAAATATCATCAAGTACTTCAACTCTATTTCACGAATTGCAAATGGGAATGAACCCAGGAAGACAATTACAAGCTTGGATAATCCGTTTTAATTTTAGGTTAGAAACATGATATGCTCCCTCAGTTCGCAGAAGGAGCTACACTTTGATTTGGATGTCCTTCCCGATAAACATTTTGTTAAATTCATAAAGAGTCATACGAACAGGCGAACAGCACAATGCTGATGTTAACAATTAACATTGCAGAAAACTCAACATAAACGTTGCTAGGAACATATAGGTTGGACATGCAAAAAATCAAAGTGTAGCTCTATTATACAAAACTTAAGCATCTGATCATACCAAATGCAATACAAACAAATTGCTTCAAAAAATTCAAGTGATGAGGTATCCATTTGACAATTTCTTTGTCGCATATACAGAGACCTAACATACCTGGTTCAAAATCCGAGCCCTTGTCGCTACGAGGTCGAGGTTTATTTCCAACTTCAGCGTATTTATGGTAAAGACACTGCAGTTAAAAAGTTGCAAATACGTTGCTCACCAAATGTTCGATGAAATGCTTAAAAAAATACAAAAGGTTAATGTTACAGATAGGGAGAGAAACCTGTGATGGAAGAAGGATTTTGAAGCGAGAAAGAAGGGTATGGCGTTTAACGGATATCCCCGCCATGGAAACGTCAAGAAGGGGGCAGTTGCCACGGCGGCGTTATTGGTCGGGAGGTCATTGAAGGGCGGGCGAAAGGGAGGTCTGCGAGTCAAATCCTAGTATTTATACTTTCGTACTTTTCCCATTTGAAGATCGTATGACACAATCGGGAAAAAATAGTTCAACCAAAAGGCATCAATGCTCGAATATAAAGCTAAGCAGTTTGATTAAAAATCAATTAAAGATTGTACCTGTTGAATATGCAAGTGACATTTTTTTTCATATCGACACTTTCAAGTCATTTATTTATAAATGGTTTTTCTTTAAGTTTATATAAGTTCTGATATGTCAACTAGATAAAATGTAAATCCAAAAACATTCTAAATAAATAGAAGGTTACGAAGGTTTATATTAATTATTTTTGAAATTGTTAAAATTTAGACCAAAAAGAATATTAAAGAGCAAAACGGATGAAAACTAACCAAACTAACCGGGGTTGGTTCTAGAAACTCAAAATTGGTTCTAGAAACTAACCAAATTGTTTTTACAATTTGGTTCTAGAAACCGGGTTGGTTCTAGAAACTCAAAGTAATATAAACTAAAATTAATGTTCTTACATAAAAATAAAAATAAAAAAAAAAAAAAACAAATTGTTTTCAACAAATAAACACCAAAAACACATAGAAATCTGCAACAACATAATAACTCATTGAAATCAAAATAACAGTGTAAAAACAAAAAAACAAATAGAAGTAACAAATAGAAGTCTCAAAACTGTTCAAAATCAAAAGTGAAAACAATAACTAATGTCCTAATCTAAAATCTGTAACAAAGTAACAATAAACAATCAACATGGAATTGATTATTGATTCTCAAAGGCCAAATCACAACAAGTCAACAAACATGAGCATTTGGATTTTGGCAGTCCTAAATCTAATCCGAGAAATTGAGACTTGAGAAAACAGGAGCATATATATATATATATATATATATATATATATATATATATATATATATATATATATATATATATATATTAAGAAATGGCGTAAATTTCAACTTACTGGGGGTCTTGGTAGTATAGGAACATACCTGATTATTGAGTTGATTATTGAATATTGATTCCCAAATCACAACTGAACTACCGGACTACAACCTACAGGAACAGGAGAACCGTTGAACCGGAAGAGAAGAAAGAATGACCTAACATACCTCATTTGATTGGTTTCTAATGACACTGTGACAACTTATTTCCGATGAATGGCGATTGTCGATTGGCAATTTGGCGAGATGGTGAGTGGTGAGACCAGGCTGCACGCGTCAAGACTCCAGCGATGAGCGGCCAGTGAGGCAACGAGCGACGATGGGGATTGGGGGCGGAAGATACGATCAATTCCACTTTGTGCTTCACTCTTTTGGTTTGGATTTTGGAAATTGGACTATGGGAGGGGGCACAGCCCATATATTTGAAACTAGGAGGCCTATACTAAATTTTCTAAAGTCATATTTGCTATTTGTGATCCAAATATCAGGAGGGGGCCACAACCCCTCCTGACCCTACATATACTCCGCCAGGCAAATATTATAAAAGATTAAAAAAAAATTATTGTCATGCTTAAAACCCAACATGCATCAGTGACTGGTGAGTGTCTTATTTAATAAAATTGTTCAAAACATGAAAGTGTCTAAAAACACCAAAAGCTCATATTTCTCTTTTGGCAATTCATAAAGATGGTCTTAGCCAGTATATTTCATTATTGTCTTGATTCCATTATTTCTGGTTGATGAGATATCTCCAGTTTGTCGAAAACATAATTGGACTCCATTGAGGAGCATATAATATGTTGTAGAGAGCTCTCGAATTTCAAATATTGATACGATATAGTTAAAGAGGTTTTTTAAGCATTTAATCGCATTGAGGTTTCCGCTAAGAAATAAGTAAACTTATTGATTACTCATCGAAAAGAAGGTCAACACTTTTGACATTTTGGTTTTAGATGCGTAAAAGGGAAACATGTATGTATGGATCTAACAAATGTTTCTCTTTTAGTGGGCTTAAATAGTGTTGTTTCATTATGAGTCGAATTGCTTTAAAAGTTGCATCATACAAAATGACAAAACACGAAAAAAAAATATGTATGAAAAACAACTCATGTTTATACCATTTGTGTTTGATATATTTGGGTTTTTTTTTTTGCACCAGAGCTACGGAGCTCCTCAATAGATTCCAATAAGTCATGTATACTAAAGTTATGAGCACAAAATATATAGATGTAGATCGCAGTTTTTAAAAGATTTATTTTAGCTATCAGTAAAACTAATTATTAACGCCACATCTTTTTGTCCGTTTTCTTTTCACCAAAACGTATGAACTATTATTAGTTATAGGACTCTAGTATGAACTCTTACGTTTATGTGTAAAATAAACTTCCACAAATACGAAAAATACATTTTTACTTTTTTTTAAATCGCCTACTTCTTATAAAACGTCATCTTCTAAGTTTACGTATTGGATATTTTTATAAAACGTCATCTTCTAAGTTTCTATTTTCTTTGGGCTTCTAATGGGACATTGAAAAACGTTATTGTTCTCCTACTAGTTATAGATGACACGCATCAAAATACATACACATCAGGTTCGAAGTTTTTTCCAAAGCACTCATCGCCCATCTACAAGAGGTTGGGAACATTATAGAAGAAGAGGACGAATGTACAAAACTACAAAAGGCATTCTTAAATATGCAAAAATTGAAAGACGTGTCCGTGCATCAATCCATAAGAGAATTGTGTCTTTTGTGTAACTAACTGTATGCAGATCTCTCTAATATTTTGCTTATCTTTTGCTATAATCATGTCACTAACAAAAAAAGAAGATTTCAAAGCTACCATAAAAGCTTTGAACAGTTGGTAAATCACAAGCAATATTGGCCAAAATTGGAAATTATGATTTTTATCCAAAATTCTTGTACATGTAAATATACTCTTCTATATTGTTGTCTAAAAAGTTGAACACTCTAACAAATTGTGTCTCAAAACTTGAAGGAAAATAACTCTTGGAAATTTCCATTATAAAATATTTAGCTTATAGACATCAATCAACAAGTGGAAAAGATTTGAGCAAACTTGAATAATCCATTTACTTCATCTTGAATCTGTGTCAGCCTGACAAGACAATGTATTTATTTTTCATGTTGAATTGTTTTCTCAAATTTTTCAAGAAATGGTAAATTTGTTCAATGTATTTATTTATTTACCTTTCTTTTAGGACATCCGGTTTTGTTGTGGCCTACTTCCTTACAATAAGAACAAACCCTTTGCTTCTTTCTTTCTCCCTTCACCTTTGTGATTTTCTTATGTTGACTAGTCTTGTTGACTTTTTCATCAAGGTCAAGGTGTTGCACATGTATTTCGGGTGTAACACTAGCAGATGCTACAAAACTACATGATTCTAATTCCTTACTTTTGTTTACTAAACTAGATGCTGCAGATTCTAATTGTATACTTTTTTCTTGAAAACTCTCAATCTTTTCCTTCTTTCTTTCCACTTGTTCATCCACAAAACTCTCAAGAAACCGATTTAGTTTTCTCATTTCAGGAATTGAATCTCTTGCTTCTTTAATTGCCATGTTGAAATTAGTTTGAACAGACCTTAAAAGTGAACTAATTCCAGTTTCATCATTCTCTACTCTTCTTTCCACTAACATTGTTGTTCCATTTTGGTTTGACTGGTTTACTTTGACTTTTCTATTTCTCTCTTCATGATTTTGAGATTCTAACTTATCATTATCAATTGAACTTTCCACCATGCAAATAAGTTCCTGTTCTTCCATGGATGACTTATCAGTTCCAATTTCTTTCTTATTTGTCATTAAATCCTGCAATTTATTACCAAATAAAAAAGACGTATGTCAAAGTCAAAGTCAAACCAACTTTTTTTCTTGATGTGAATTTTTATATATTTTTTTAAAAAGTTACATAATAGTAATACAATACCTTGTTCTTTGGATCAGAAGAAATGCTAACTACTTCCTTATGCTTTGAAAATACCCCTTTGGATTTATCTTGCATAATACTACTAAGTTTTGTAATCATTTTTGGACTTTTGGTGACAATTTCTTGTTGTAAATTAAAATTAAATGATAGTGGTGGTTGTTTTATATCATGTTTTTTGTTCACAAAACGTTCATTTTCCAGACTAGAAGAGTTGACCCCAGTTTGACCAATTCCACACCCCAATGTATTCAAAATGATCTTCCCAAGAGCAAACCTGGTCTCTAGGGAATACCCTTTTTTAAGAAGATCAAAGTTTATCTCAAAAGAAGTTCTTCCCTCATTGTAGGCTTCCACTTTATGGGAAAGAACATGAAAAAGTTGTTGAGCACTATAACCCATGTTCTTGGATATAAATACCTAAAACAAAAGAAAAAATAATCAGAAAAATAAATAATCAACAAAAACATGAAACAAATTAGATTAACAATAGTCACATACAAAACCAGAGCATGGAGAAGGAGAAGGAGAACCAGGGAAATTTTCCATTGCATGGTTTAGGCAATTTGTTTCCATCAAAACATCAACAGAATCTACAACCATAATTGCTAATTGGTTTACTTTTGTGGCAATTTCATCATCAGAAATGAACTCATCATATGTGTCTAAAGATTCTGGATCAAAGTTGACCGGTGGTTGACCATATTTCCTTGCAAACTTAAGACCATCTTTCCAACTTTGGTGATAGAGAACAGATGCAAAAGTCAAGATAACAAAAGGGTGTTGGGGGTTGTTTACTAGTGCCAGGTGGATCGCTAAAATTCCAATCCTGTTTCAAAAATATTAAAAAAAAATGTTTATTTAAACAAAACTGTTTTTGATTTTTCATATGTACAAATTAAGAAACCACTCACCATAAGGGACTTCCAGAAGGCCGATCACAAGAAACCAACTTATCCAAATGAGACAACAGTTTCTGTAAAAATATAAAAAATATATATATAAAGATGAAAGATTTATATTTTGTTGTTGCCAAAAAATAAAAAGATAGTGACTTGGCATACCATTAACATCATGGAACTTTGGTCAAACCTAGTTGCTTGTTGAGAAATGTATGCTGCCTGAAATTTTCAATAGCAAAAACCAGTAGTTTCCTTTTAGTTGTTATTATAAATAATAATAAATAATAATGCAGAAGCACTGATTCAACACTAACCTGAAATGGTAGTAAAATCTCAAGAAGATGGTATTTATGAAGCAAGGAGAATGAAGATTCAGCAGCTCCAAATGATAGCATATAATTTATCTCCATCATTGTCCTGGACTGAATAAAGAAACATTAGACTAAAAAGGTAAATATAAAACAATTATTATACCAAATCAACACTCATGAAGTTCAAAATAGCACCTGTCCTAATCTTGTAATTGATGATGTTTGTTTAAAAATTGCACTTTTGATTTCCTTTGACAATGATAATCCCAAACGAGCAGCAATTCTTACACCTCGAAGTATTCTTGCTGAATGTAAGAACACAAGTAAGTTCTACTATAAGTTTAATAAAAAAAAATAAAGATTTATCATAGTTTCATATTTGACAAAATGTATGGCTTAAAGGGAAATACACTAACCAGAGTCCTCTGTGAATGACAGTTGGGCAGGTACTAATGTCCGTAGCTGAAATCAAATCACAAATAAATCTTACCAATTCAAACAAGAGAATTAAACCATTTGAATCATATATTATAAATGCAAGATGATTATATTATATCTAACCTTTAGTTCCAATAGATCCTTCATTCCATCATTGTAATCATAGATTGTGTGAATAAAAGGGTCAAAGAACAAGCTGCTTCCACAATTTCATGATCAAAATTCAATTCATAGGAAACATGGAGTGCTTAATTGAAACATCAAAGCAGCAGAAAATACCTGTTAATGGTAAAGTCTCGATGCATTGAGTTCTTCCAACGAAGAAGATCCAGCTTATCACAGCCTCTAGGCATTTGGGAGATGAGAAACTTTTCTTTTCCTTCTGTCTCCTTGGCCAAAGTATCAAAACTAGAAACCTAGTAAAGAGCATATGATTACATAATGTGAATTGTGAGAAAAAAAACGTAAAGGAACATGAAAAGATCAGTTAACAGGAATCCACCAACTTGCCTCAACAATGGAGCCTTTTATATACACCCTACATACAGGAAACCGTTTCCCCACAACTTCACAGTTATGAAACTGCTTGCTAATCTGAAAGTGTAGTACATACATACTTAGGGATTAGTGATAATAACATTAAAAGCTTGGAACCATGTAAAAATCACAATTCATGGTAGTTTAAAGAAAGAAAAACCTGTTCCAGATGAGCAGTAGTGATGACATCGAAATCTTTTGGTGTCCTGTTTAGAAGCAAATCTCTCACACATCCTCCAACTAAGTAGGCTTCAAACCCTGTAAAAATAGAGTAAATCTTTCATATACTACTAACGACAAGAAAGTAAGGCATATATAATGCATAAAATAAATGTAACCTCTGGTACGAAGAATCTGCAGGACAGCAAAAGGGGATGGGGGTATTGTTCGAGTTATCCCCAAGGACCTTGAATCCAACTTTTTCCATTTTGAAACGTTGATTTCACCTGCAGCATTATCCACTCATGAGCTATGAATCAGCAACGATATGTGATTAAAAACCTAAGTATAAGATAGAAATCTCGAATGCTACTAAATGAAGTTTCAGACTTATTCATGGCACACCTGGTTTGAAGATCAAATAATCATCTTCGCTAAGTAGTCGAGGTTTAGAATCATCAAGTTCGACGAATTTATGGAACAACCCCTGCAGCAAAAGATATATTAAAACAGCGGATAATGCGTTCGACGAAATATCCAGATGAATATGTTCGATAAACGAGGCGTAGATAATGAAGCGTACCTGTAACAAGAAAAGTGGTTTAATAGGCAACAGAAACACATTACGTCTAACGGTTATCGCCGCCATTAGAATGTAGAAAACATGGCAGTGACGATGGTTTAGCTCGCGGCTGGAGATGACACTGGAGTAGATAAAATCGCGTTCTTCTGTCGATACCAGGCAGCTGTGTTGTGCCAAAATGCGTCGTATGTAAAATCAAATACCTGCGATTCCTTTTGACGCCTATGATTACTATGAGCTTTTTGGAGCAAATATGAGATGACAATAACCCTAATATTTTCTGAAAAACCACACTTAAACCCTTCCTCTTTTGCCACATTTTGGACATGTAAAACAAATCACGTTAATAAGGTGATTAGAAATGCTCCTGAGTGGAACAAATTAAGGGTTGTCCAGTTAATGATCAAAATGATTGTTGTTAAACCAAATAACCATCTTTTAAAAGTATAAAATTCATATTGCGTTGTATGAATTTTGCACACTTAAAGTAAATTCGTGAAATGTTATTCAACATGAAATTATATGATTATTTTACATATTTTAATATACACCCTTGTTCCCGATGTCGTTTCACTAGGGAAGTGGAGAGGGAATCGGAGAGAAAGAATAAGTCATCGTGTTCCTAAGTTTTTTTTTCTTTGAAATGTTTTGAAAATAAAAGAAATGAATTATAGGATAATCTTCCTTCTAATCTTCCTTTCAAATTAGGGAAATTTTGAGAGAAGATAATCATTGATAAAGATAACAACATACAATTTACCAATCTACCTATATAAGATCATGTATCATAACTATGCACACACACAATAAAAAAAAAAAAAAAAAAAAAAATTCTTTCTTCGGCCTCTGTTTCGACGTCCATGCTGATGCAGGCTTCCATCATCCATCATGTTTCATTTTCTTCTCCCCTGCATTCTTTTTATTGGTAGTATGAATCATCTTAATATGGAATCGTGTTTACAATATCTTTTTAGAACCTTCTTTTTCTTTATGATTCATTTTGTTTTGTTTCTTCTTCATTATTGTTGTTACAGTTGACTTGATTCATTAGGTTAACTGTGATTATATTTGTAGAACATCATTATATGAAAGTTGTAACACTCGGTTTCAGATTTGCTTCTTTGTTCGGGGCTGCGGCCCAACCATCAGTCGTCATGAGGCTTAGGGCCTTGGAGAAGAAGGAATTTGGCTCTTTTCGGATGTGGGTATTAAGGGTTTAAGTGATCCAAGTGCTGGATGGTGTCTTTGGAGGCCCATGGTATAATCGTAATTTGATAACTCGGTCTTTTATGGATTTTAGGTTTTGTGAGGGAGGTTTTAAGGCTTGGGTGTGTTATTAGAAGCGTAGGGCTTCTCGCCACCTTTTCGTAGATATAAGGTTCGTTGGAAATGGACCTAAGATGAGGAAGTTATGGCATTTTGAAGATTTTGGCAGAAATGACCCTTAATGGAAAAGGTTTGCGTTTCAGTCACATACGTGCATGCTTAAGGCACGTACCTGGGTGAGTACTCCCAACATAAGCTGTGGGTAAGCCGAACGTAATGGTCATAGTGCCAAACCCTAATTTTTACGGTTTGGGCACTATTTAAACATCTTTATGAGCTCAAGGCTTTTTCATTTCTCAACCTCCTTTGTCTTTGATTCCTATTTTCAAACCCTACTCCTCTTTGTTGGTGCATTCTTGAGCTTGGAGGTGATTTTGAAGGTCCGTAGTGTTATTTCAAGAAACTGGATCTTGGTGATCAAGTTTGGTGTAGCCTTGGGATTGTAGATCCATAATCTTCACACTTTTGGGAAGCTTCAGGAGGTAAAAAGTTCTCATCTTGACTTCTTATTGTGCTAGTTTAAGTTTAGGGCAAGATTAAGGGTTTTTATGGTGTATTAAGTTCTCCTTGTGAGTTTGAGCCACTCCAGGAGCTTGGAGTGATAGATCTTGCCTCTTTTGGTGTTTCTAGTTCATAAAAATGCTTGCTTGATGTTTAAGAATGGTCCATGCATGTTCTAGTTGGATTAAGTTGGGTCTTAATGGATTAAGTTGGTTGAAGGTCTTATGAGGTTTTGATGCGAGTACTTAAAGGATTAAGACGTGTTTTGAGTTTTGGAAAAGTCATGGTTACCCCCCTCGTAACTGATGGTACGCCCAACATACCTTCTTTTGGTCGAGATCCGGAATTCATCGAGTACACCCAACGTAGCTGAGCTATGCCCCGCGTTTGTCGTCCATATGGATTGTGGGTTTGTTGTGTTTTGGGCTTCGCATCCTTGGACCACTTTGTTGCTTTGGGGCTTTTCGGCCAACTGGGATTTGTTGTTGGCTAAGGAATTATTAGGCTTTAGGATAAGGCCCATATGGGGTTGGGCCCAATTTGGAAAATTGGGCCATTAGTGGGCCTTTATGGATCTTATAGTTTTGGGCCTTTTTGGTTTTGGGGTTGAGCCTCAGTTTTGGTTCATGTTGTGTTAAGGGTAATGTAACGATTTTTTTACAGAAAATTTTTAATTTTTAATTAATCAAAACCATTTATCAGAACCATAAATCCTCAAAACCTCTGTTTTCGATTCCACATTCATTACATCATTATTTTACTTTTAAAACATTAGAGTGTCCCAAACACACCAGTAAAAGAGAGATAGAGTGCACGTCACGCCATCACGCCTTGCTCTTGCCCTTAGGCTCATAAGTACCTGAAACAAATCAACAACTTGTAAGTGAAATGCTTAGTGAGTTCCCCCAGATCATACCATACACAATCCACATACACATATCCTGTTAGCTATTAAAGTTATACACAAACCACAAAACCATGCAATTATGAACTAGCAAGAATGTCATGGGCTACCCCACATGGTCTTTACCTAGAACTGCCATGGGCTACCCCACATGGTCTTACATCCAATACCATGGGCTACCCCACATGGTCTTCACCTAGGACTGCCATGGGCTACCCCACATGGTCTTACATCCAATGCCACGGTGTCACGCCCGTAGATCCGAGCTAGTCAAATTAGAGATAATAGGGGTCGAAAACGACTTTTTGATAAAAAATTATTTAGAAAAAATAATCTTAACTAAGTTGTAGAATATGTATCAATGGTTCTGTACATATAAAGAACGCCGAAATCCGAGTTACAACGAAGAAGTTATGGTCCGTCGAAGTTTTACAGCAAAACCGGCACGACACCAGGAGACGTAAGTAGTGAATTTACGATAGAGGACTTTTTAGCCTTAGTGGTCTAAACAAAAGTTGTAGTATGCGTTAAACCGAGAACATACAAAAAAGAACGCCCAAATCTGACTTCCTATGAGGAAGTTATGAATTTTCTAAGATTTGGCAAAAACAATGCACGACCTGAAACTCGAATTTTAGTTCGAGCGGTTTTTGGCTTACGCGGCCTAAATGAGATTTGAATATCTCATTAATAGGAACTCAACGGTAAAAATAAAGACGAAAACGGAGTCCGTATGAAGGAATTACGAATTCTTCGCGGTCATTTAACAATCTAAACTCCTCCTACTGTTAAATTTAAGATCGATCGAGAATTAGCCGACGGAGTCTAAATTAAAGTTGTAGATCTTGTTTTTACCTACGCGTGGAAAAAAAGAACGTCGAAAACAGAGCTCGTATGCAAAAGTTACGAGGTTTAGAAGTCGGCAAGATGCTGTTGCAAAAGGGGTGACGTGGCTGAATAAGGGCCAAGGCTTTCTCCCCAAGGCAAGCCACCAGAGGGTGACACCTGGCATGGACTCGACGAGTAGGAGGACCTACTCGATGAGTAGATCTGTTTTCTAGCCTATAAATAAAGGTGCCGAGCTCCCTCATTCTTCACACCTTCCCAACTTCACTTTCTCTCTCTAACACCCCCCCCCCCCAAAAAAAAAGCCTGGGGAGCGTCCTTAGCACCCGAAGGAAGCCCCGAGGCTCCCGAAGTCCCGAGAAAAATGGTCTTTCGGCTCGGAAACGCTGCTCCAGCGAAGCGCGGTTTTGCGAAAAACCGGCTGTAAGTGAGTTACGCCTACGTTATTTTTAATATAGCTTCTAATTAATTATAGTAACATTATTAGGACCTTAAAATAATTATTTGGGCTATCGTTACGAGTTATATAGTGTTGTTTAACGCTTATATAATAATAATAGCTAGAATATTAAATTAGTCTCGGTAAATACTGAACTAAACCCTAGTGGTAATGATACTAGGTTTTGTCGAGGGAAATTGTTTTAAGAGTAACGAAGTGTTGTCCAAGTACCGAGTCACCACCGTATCAGGTGAGTGCATAGTCCCTTTCATGAACATGATTTTAATACAAGTACTGATTGAAGTATTAATGATATGTTTATGTGCGAGTTAATTGATGTTGTCTGAAATACGTGTTAAAGAACATACCTGATTATATATGATGATTTAGGATAAAGAGTATACCTAAATTAATTATGATGAATATTGGGTAGTATTTTCTTACGAGTACAAGTGAGTTATACTCAGATAATAGAACTTTAGTATATGTCATTTATCCGGGAGCATGGATTAGACACAGTCATTATCCCTAGTCCGAGAGTATGGATTGGACATAGTCAACTGTCATTAATTCGAGGGTATGGATTAAGACATAGCCAGATGTCCTTAGTCCGGGAGTATGGATTAAGACGTAGTCATTCGTCCCTAGTCCGAGAGTATGGATTAGGCATAATCATTCGTCATTAATCTGAGAGTATGGATTAGTCATACGTCCCTAGTCCGAGAGTATGGATTATGCATAACCATTCGTCATTAATCTGAGAGTATGGATTAGTTAAAGCCGTTCATTTCTGATCCGGGAGTATGGATTAGGTAAAACAGTTAATCTTAGGTTTGAGAGTATGGATAGTCTCGTTGTGAGGATCGACGGGATGGGATAAGAGTTGCTTATACATATATGGTGAAATTGTATATTTTTTGAGTTCTAAATTATATATATGATATAACATTGTGGGATTGAAATCCCTATGTACTCACCAAGTAAAAGGGCTTGTAGCCCAGCGGTATCAGGTGGTGCCCTCCCTCTTTAAGGTCGAGGGTTCAAGTCTCGTCGTGGACATAGGTGGAATAGGTGTTGTTAGCTTAGGAGTAGGTTAGATTTGCCGGTTCAAAAAAAAAAAAAAAAACTCACCAGGTTTCCCAACCTGACCCACTCAGTTTATTTATATCACAGGTGTTGATATGAAGTCACATTAAACTGAGAGATTAAGGAGATATAAATCACTAGTGATAGTGAATGTAAGTTTTGTTTATGCTTATGTTTCTGTATTGACGATGACATCCCAAATGTTTTAAAATGAATAAAAATACTTTTATTCGGACATGCTTTGATAATGTATTTCTCATGTTTTACTGGGAACAAATTCCGCAAACATTTGTATTAAAAGAGGTTCTCTGATTTTTATAAAGCATAAACAAAATCGGTTTTTTTCTGGCCGAGAAAATGGGGATGTCACAGTTGGTATCAGAGCATTATTTTAAGCGAACTAGGAATATGGATTTATTTCTAGGCTTAAACTTAGAATGCTAAGCAATGATTGTGAGGAGTGTCTTAGGTAATACACATGAATTGAAACAAGCACTAACTTATTTAGGGAAAATGCCTAACATGCTTTTATGTGCTAAATGAGTTATGATGCTAAATGTATGATTGGATCTATGGTCTGTTGCCGATGGATCTGAAAACTTTATGTGTTCAGATTTCTAAACGTTTAATTACGGTATTGGAATTGTCATGTAACTTTTCAGAGTGATAAGGAGATTTACACGTCGATCGTAAATAAATTTTTTCTTATCTAAATTCTTGTCGCTACACACCGAACATTTAAATTGGTGAATAGATCGAAATGACAAGAACCCGCAGTGGAGCTAGGAATGTGAATGGAAACAGGAATCAAACACCAGTGATTGAGAAAATACCTGTTGTAGTAGCTGCTCCTGAGCCAATCACGATGGCCGGAGTTCAAGCGTTGATCCAGATGATGTTGGATCGTCAAATGGAGGAAACAAGATGTTTACTTCAACAACATCGAGAGGAACTAACGATGCCTATTGAGCAGCCCGAACTGAATGATGGGCAGTCAGAGGAAGGGAACTACAATCGGACCATTGGTCAAGCTGATGCACCGGTGATTAGAAGGAATAATCAAGATGACGGAGTCGAGAGGAATGGATGCAATTACAAAGATTTTCTTACTTGCAAGCCATCAAATTTCACTGGAAAGGAAGATCCGATCGGAGTTATGGATTGGATCTCGGAGATGGAGCTGGCCTTCATGACGTGTGGTTGCAGAGGCAAATTACAGACCACGTTTGCAGTACGACAGTTCCAAGGAGGTGTTGTTCGTTAGTGGAACACCCTGATGAAGACTTTAAGCCCCAATGAGCCCCTGCAACTGACATGGGCAGAGTTTTTGGTGCAATTCAAACGTAAGTACTGTTCAGCCCAAAACATGCTCGAGCTGGAGAACCAATTCCTAACCTTGAAGAAAGGAAGCATGACCATCGATTAATACACCAACAACTTCATGGACAAGATGGAGTTTGCTTTTGCGCCTTGTCCCAGACGAGCTGAAAAAAATTGTCAAGTACACAAAGGGACTTCCATGGGAGTATGCGGTGCCAGTACGCCATGCACTTACTCTGGAGGCAGCTATCTGGGCTGCCAAGTCTGTTAAAGATATGATCAAGGAAAGAGCCGCCAGCAAGATGGAGGCTGGCAAAAAGAGAAAGTTTGAAGGATCCTCAAGGTCCAACGAGAAGAGAAAATTCTCGAAGTCTGGTTCGAAGAAGTTCGAAGAAGGAATGCAATGGTGTGACAAGTGCTATAAGAAGCACATTAGGAAATGCTCTAAAGAGATGACCTGCTTTAAATGCGGGAAAATTGGTCATTACGCCAGCGAATGCACAACCAAGAGAGAAGTCTGCTTTAAGTGTGGCGAAGAGGGACACTTCAAGCAAGACTGCCCAATGAGAGAAAAAGCAGCAAAACCAAATGTGCCACCAAAACCGAAGGCAAGAGCATTCCAGATGATCCTAGACGAAGCAACAGACGATGAAAGAAATTAGGAGTGAGGATGGATATATGAAGATCAAGTTATGAAGAAACCATGTAGATAGTCTGTTATGGTGTAGCCTATTAGAGGCATAGTCTAGGGTGAACTTGAACACCTATGTAATAGTTTCAAGAAATAATATAAAACATTCGTTTTGTTATCTGATGTGTTGAATGATTGTGTGATTTGCTTGCATGGTGACTTGGATAAACTGCGAGACAATACTTGGGATGAGTATAAGTAGGTGTGAAAGGTAGTAGAGGCCTATACTACCGGAAGCACAGGACTCACGCTTGGATCAGGGAAAATCACAAGGTTACCAAGAAGCTAGTAATTGATTTCGTTTCATTCAAATATTTAATTACCATCGTTTCGGTAATGACTAAGAAGATGATTGTTATTCCGATCCTAATGGTCATATCGAATTGAGTCCGACTAAGATGAGTATGTTACGTGGTTCAGAGAACCAAGTTTGATGTAACATCCGACTTAAGCCGAAAGATTGAAATAAAAGATAATCAAAGCGATCGGTGGAGGTATCGTGATAGTTGCTTGTAGCTAGAAATGCTACCTTTTAAGATGAGATTAGAACATGAAGGAAAGTATATTCTGTTCTGGAAGACTCTAAGAGACCTGAGTCTAAGCATTGCAACATACGATGATAGCTCATTAGAATATGAGACGTCATTCCATTGTAGTAATAAAAGAATTTATCTTATGTTCGAATCTAATGAGGATCGAGATTGTGACTTGAAGGTCTTAATTTGGAGTCTAACGTGAGATAAGGAGTAATTGCAAGATTGAGCACCGCCTGCAGTTAAGGAGTCCAAGATTTAGATACTCATTCGAAGAAACGAGGAAGTTTTGATTATTACCTAGGATGAAGAGATAACGTATGGAGTCATTATACTGTCCTGTTTCGTTGATGATTATGGGACGTAATTGTGACAACTCAAAATTTTCTATCCTGTTCAGTCTAACACTTCTCTAAAATTCAAACTCATTCCTGCTATCATTTAGCCCAATTTGGAGTCTGTTTGAGTGTTTTGAGCCTTATACACTTAAGGGATAAGTGTTGGGGTTTATCTGTTGGATCTATAGTACAAAGAACGAGCCTGAAACACCTTTACCTGGAGTTCATGGCCACCACATGGGAGTTTACGGCCGTAAACTCCATGTGGGCCGTAAACTCCACCCCATATGATGATATGTTGGCCATTAGTTCATTCTTTCATTTCCCTTTGCTGATTTCCTCCCAAATCCTCTCAAGTATCATCCCGATCTTCGTCCCCGATCTTCAAAACTCGTAATTTTATTGTCCTAATGAGTTGATATATTACATGATCTAGTGATCTTACATGATTTCATCCGTGAAATCATTCCATTTTGTAGATCTTCAAGTTTCACCAAGAACACCAAGAACACACACTAGTGTTCTTGGCCAAAACCGACCATTCAAGCTCCTAGATCGTAAGTAATCTTGTTCTAACTTGTTGTACACTAGGGTTAACATGTTTAGAGCTTAGAATCATCAAGAATCAATGGTTGAATGAGAGTTTACGGCCAAGGATCTCCCAAGGCCATAAACTCCCTATAAGGGTGCAATGATGCCCTTTCCTCCTTCCAATTGACTAGAACTTAGCATAGAACCAACCACCACTGAGCTAGGGACTTCAAGCAACGAAATTGTACTTCCTACCATGAGTTTATGACCGTAAACTCATGGGGAAGTGGTCCCCAAGCCACAAGTTAGGGTCATTCTTGGACCTTAAACTCACCTAGCCTCTTGTTTAAGCCTTGGAACACTTAACCACTTAAGACACCTTGCCTTTAAGCCTCAAATGAAGACCCATTAGAGAGTTTATGGCTAGGAATAAAGTCCCATGGGCCGTAAAATCCATTAAGTATGGTCCATTGACCATAAACTCAAATACGATGCCTTGCAATCCTTTGTTGCAACCCAATGGCCTCCTAGCACTTGACTAAAGTGTTTTCCTCACAATAGGATGTTTATACTCATCTAATTAGTGTTATAATCACTAATTGTATATATACATATGTCTTTGTATGTTATTAGGATCATTGTGTGTGTTTAAGTTTTCACTTGACACCAAGCACTTGTCCGACACTTCCATACGATCCACTCACTACAGGTGAGTTCATACCCCTTAAATAACCCTTTTAAATGTTTATAAATGTTTTTACGGTGGGGAGGATACCAGTTGAATCATGCTAGTTAGTACATCAATCACATGTGATTAATAACTAGCATACAAATGGATTTACTACACTTTTAGCTGTTTTACCAAACAGATTACTTCAAATGACTTTCTAAAACGTTTTTAAATGTTAAAGCTCTTTATCAATCTGTCTTACATATTGTATGTTTCCTTTCAAACTCTGTTACAATTGTGTTTCAAACAAAGGTTTACTTATACTTAAAAATGTTCTTAACAAACAAACTGCTTTCAAATCATTTTATAAACTGACATCAAGTCATCATTTATTAGTTATTAAACTTTTCAAAGGTTTTATAAAACTTCTTTTATACTTTTATATTGTCAAATGCATGCCTATATATGTATAGTTATATAAGCAATGTTTAAAAGACTTAGGACGACTAGCTCGCTTTATTTCCTTTTCCTCGTTGGGATGTGGCCTTAGGGCATCGGTTATTCGTCCGAATGTTGTCTAAATATTAGTTATATATCATGTATACATATATAGACATAAAAGTTCCATTAGTCAGTTCAATACCTTTGGGTAGCAAAGACATACTTCGGTTATACATGTACATTACTAGTAGCTATAATAGGTATAGTTAGGAGATACTACTTACTATTCCAAGTACAAGGAATAACACAAGAGTTAGTTCATTCATGAGTCTATACTAATACAATACTTACTATATGAAGAGATACAATTACAAGAATACTAATACATTACATACTATATTAAGAGATACAATACACGATAACAGAACATACATAATAAGGTGTTATAGCATGGAATAGGTACAGGATCTAACTATACCAATGAATCACTAACGCATTGTTCTAAACAAAAGGTGATAGTTATATTGGGTATACATGATCATAAAATCATAATGTGGATGTTCACGACTTGCAATCATTGTAGGGGTCGCGTTTGGTTCCCAGAATCTTTTGACAGGGAGAGCGTTTAGTATGGGATCTAGCCATCACATTATACCTTAATACTCATTTTAAGGCAATCAGTACAATAGTAGTCACTTATTACAAATACTACAGTACTTACACTTTACATACGACAAATACAAAAGGATACAATTCCAGTTATTATATTATTTTCCTTATTACCTTTACTTTGTGTCACATTCACGTAATCGATGAGGTAGATTAGATTTGAATAATAATAGTTGTACAAGGAAAAACCTTCACTTATGTAGAGGTTCATACTTTAAAAATAGTCGAGTCTTGGTAGACGGCTACTTTCAAAACAGTCGGGTCTTGGTAGAAGGCTACTTTCAAAATAGTCGGGTCTTGGTAGATGGCTTCTTTCAAAACAGACGGGTCTTGGTAGAAGACTACTTTTTATACTAGTAGGAAATATGAGATTTTCTAGGGGTTTTAAACGTTTACAATTACTTACAAACATTTTCATACTTATACAAACTTTCCTTCAAATAATTACAAGTCTTTTCTTTACAGTTTTACAAATCAAGGACACATAAATACTTATGAATTCACCAGCTTTATTGCTGATACCCGCTTTCAAAATAAATTGTATTCTCAGGTCACAAATAGATAGGTATGACGACCAGGTTTTGTGAAGACGGAGCGGTCAAGACTCGTCTTTTATTTTGAATATTCATTATGTTGTTTTATACTTTGAAAGAACATGTTTGTATTTAAAATTATACTATTAATGCAATTGATGATGTTGTTGCTTGTTTACTACTTTGCATTGTTGTGATACTTTACATGACGTCCTCCGCCCCAGAACGTTTCCGCCGTTCTCGGTTTTGGGGTGTGATAGTAATCATCCTAAAGGGGAAATAATTGTAACGCCCGTAGATCCGAGCTAGTCAATTTAGAGATAATAGGGGTTGAAAACGACTTTTCGACAAAAGATTATTTAGAATAAATAATCTTAACTAAGTTGTAGAATATGTATCAATGGTTCTGTACATATAAAGAACGCCGAAATCCGAGTTATAACGAAGAAGTTATGGCTCGTCGAAGTTTTACAGCAAAACCGGCACGACACCAGGAGACGTAAGTAGTGAATTTACGATAGAGGACTTTTTAGCCTTAGTGATCTAAACAAAAGTTGTAGTATACGTTAAACCGAGAACATACAAAAAAAAGAACGCCCAAAACTGACTTCATATGAGGAAGTTATGAATTTTCTAAGATTTGGCAAAACAATGCACGACCTGAAACTCAAATTTTAGTTCGAGCGGTTTTTGGCTTACGCGGCCTAAATGAGATTTGAATATCTCATTAATAGGAACTCAACGGTAAAAATAAATACGAAAACGGAGTCCGTATGAGGAATTACGAATTCTTCGCGGTCATTTAACAGTCTAGACTCCTCCTACTGTTAAATATAAGATCGGCCGAGAATTAGCTGACGGAGTCTAAATGAAAGTTGTAGATCTTGTTTTTACCTATGCATGGAAAAAAAGAACGTCAAAAACGGAGCTCGTATGCGAAAGTTATGAGGTTTAGAAGTCGACAGGATGCTGCTGCAAAAGGGGTGACGTGGTTGAATAAGGGCCAAGGCTTTCTCCCCAAGGCAAGCCACCAGAGGGTGACACATGGCATGGACTCGACGAGTAGGAGGACCTACTCAACGAGTAGATCTGTTTTCTAGCCTATAAATAGAGGTGTCGGGCTCCCTCATTCTTCACACCTTCCCAACTTCACTTTCTCTCTCTAAACTCTCTCTACCCCCCCCCCCCAACCCCCCCAAAAAGCCTGGGGAACGTCCCCAACACCCGAAGGAAGCCCCGAGGCTCCCGAAGTCCCAAGAAAAAGGGTCTTTCGGCTCGGAAACGCTGCTCCAGTGAAGCCCGGTTTTGCGAAAAACCCGCTGTAAGTGAGCTACGCCTATGCTATTTTTAATATAGCTTCTAATTAATTATAGTAACATTATTAGGACCTTAAAATAATTATTTGGGCTATTATTATGAGTTATATAGTGTTCTTTAACGCTTATATAATAATAATAATAGCTAGAATATTAAATTAGTCTCGGTAAATACTGAACTAAACCCTAGTGGTAATGATACTAGGTTTTGTCGAGGGAAATTGTTTTAAGAGTAACGAAGTTTTGTCCAAGTACCGAGTCACCACCGTATCAGGTGAGTGCATAGTCCCTTTCATTAACATGATTTTAATACAAGTAGTGATTGAAGTATTAATTATATGTTTATGTGCGAGTTAATTGATGTTGCCTGAAATACGTGTTAAAGAACATACCTGATTATATATGATGATTTAGGATAAAGAGTAGACCTAACTTAATTATGAGGAATATTGGGTAGTATTTTCTTACGAGTACAAGTGAGTTATACTCAGAGAATAGAACTTTAGTATATGTCATTTATCCGGGAGCATGGATTAGACACAGTCATTGTCCCTAGTCCGAGAGTATGGATTGGACGTAGTCAACTGTCATTAATTCGGGGGTATGGATTCCTTAGTCCGGGAGTATGGATTAAGACATAGTCATTCTTCCCTAGTCCGAGAGTATGGATTAGGCATAATCATTCGTCATTAATCCGAGAGTATGGATTAGTCATTCGTCCCTAGTCCGAGAGTATGGATTATGCATAACCATTCGTCATTAATCTGAGAGTATGGATTAGTTAAAGCCATTCATTTATGATCCGGGAGTATGGATTAGGTAAAACAGTTAATCTTAGGTTTGAGAGTATGGATAGTCTCGTTGTGAGGATCGACGTGGTGGGATAAGAGTTACTTATACATATATGGTGAAATTGTATATTTTGTGAGTTCTAAATTATATATATGATATAACATTGTGGGATTGAAATCCCTATGTACTCACCAGGTTTCCCAACCTGACCCACTCAGTTTATTTATATCACAAGTGTTGATATGAAGTCACATTACACTGAGAGATTAAGGAGATATAAATCACTAGTGATAATGAATGTAAGTTCTGTTTATGCTTATGTTTCTGTATTGACGATGGCATCCCAAATTGTAACAACGTAAATTTTCAAAAAACAAAAATTTCATTTTCAAAACAATCATTTTTCACAAAATAACATCAACATATTGTTTCAAATGTATTTATCACAAAGACATCTCCCCAGAATCCAAAACATAAACTCCTCAAGTGTGTACGGATCATGTCGACGCCTTCCCGCGCTCATCACTGGTACTTGGAGCACATCACACAACAACTGTAAGCATAAATGCTTAGTGAGTTCCCTAAATATACCGCATACAACACATACGCCACTCAAGGCTATAATACGACCCTCCGGTCGATATGTCTCAGCGGGACCCTCCAGTCCCGTAGCTCGTTGGACCCTCTGCTCCGGTCATAGCTCGTTGGGCCCTCCGGCCCGGTCTGTATCGTTGGACCCTTCGGTCCGGTCTATAACAACATACAACATACACATAACACATAGCACATAATCTCATACATAACACATAAGACCCTCTGGTCTACACAATATACCACTTTAGGTAAGTATAGTGAGAAGACTCACCTCAATGTCTGGGTAAATATCTGTCTCAGAATAAATTTGATCTAGCCTCCGCCTAATCACACAAAGTAATACACTCATAAATACAACTGCACTCAACCCTAAAAGTCAACAAGGTCAACGGTCAACTTTGACCGGACTCAGCGAGTGCACTAGGGCGACTCGGCGAGTCTATACGTGTCCACTGACTCTCTTGGATCCTCTCTTGACGCGCTGAGTACCTCCCTGACTCGACGAGTTCCACCTGGCATGAATCGCGGGGCCACCACGACTCAACTCGCCGAGTCTCAAGAACAACTCGGCGAGTTCCGGCTTGACTCGGTTCCCCCGACTCACCCTGACTCACTGAGTCGTTCCCTCAACTCGACAAGACCACTCACTGAGTGGTTACGGGCAAACTTCATACTACTCGCCGAGTTTGTTCTTCAGACTCGGCAAGTTCATGCCATGCATAAACTCAAACCCCTTCTGAGGTCGTATCTGTTCCATACAATCATAGATCTGGCCTCCCCAAGCATGATAATCACGTAAAGTCCAAACCTTGATGCTCAAACAACATATATTTGCTCCTATATGATGTTTTAGCCCCATATCTCATAACCCTTGGTCAAAACTCCCATGAATCCTCATAAAGCTTAAGGAATAAAGCTTCTCTGGACCTCTATGGATCCCATTTCAAGCCTCATCACAAATAGGGACGAAATGGACATCAAATCTAACCAATAAAGGGGTCAAGAAACCCTAAACCCCCATGTTCATCATAACAACAGAAAGGGAGCCAAAATATTACCTCCAAAGTGATGCTCTGAGCTCCAAATTCGAAGGATGTCCACCTCCCTTGCCTCCTCTTAGCTAGAACCTCCTTTGCCTTGCCAAAAAATGCTTCAAAGGTTAACAATGGCCTCCTCTCTCTCCCAAAACGCTCAATATCTCTTTAGGGTTTCTCTTTGGGGTTGGTGGCCGCAAATGACGGCCATAAGCCCCTTTAAATAGGTCTCAAACCCTGGAAATTAGGGTTTCATTAAACAGCGTGGACTCGCCGAGTCCAGACGCGAACCCGCATGCAAAACGGCGATCCTACTCGGCAAGTTTAGACTCCAACTCGCCGAGTCTCCTCACATCACCCAAAAATAAAAGAATAAAAATAATACCTTGGAATCCGGGTGTTACACAAATGTTTTAAAATGAATAAAAATACTTTTATTCGGACATGCTTTGATAACGTATTTCTCATGTTTTACTGGGAACAAGTTCCGCAAACATTTTTATTAAAATAGGTACTCTGATTTTATAAATCATAAACAAAATCGGTCTTTTCTGGTCGAGAAAATGGGGATGTCACACACAGGCTCCCCCCTGGGGTCTTCCATGCAAAACACAGAATCACATATCGTATCAAGTCACATAATGAACAACTCACATAATATAGTCACATAATGACTAAAACATATAACATAGTCACATAATGGGCCGACCTTGGTGCCTTAGACCCATGGGTATGGTGAGAAGACTCACCTCCGTCCGATGAATACAAATACTGCCCTCCTAATAATCCACAACCTCCCGAGATGAATAATAACAATAATAATATAATCAATGACAAGACCTTAAATAACCCAAGGAAAGGCCCAACCTTCAAACTCTACTCCTAAGGCCCAATTACCCTTTTCTTGCAAATGGGCCCCAAAGTCCAAGTCCAATATCCTTAATGGGCCCCTTGGCCCAATAAGGCCCAACCGAAAAGTCCATAGCCCAAACAGATGAAAATGCCTCTAACTCACATAATCCAATCAAGCCCAACAACCAAAAGAGGCCTAAAGGCCCAAGGGTTCAAAACAACTTAGGGCCCAACTGAGCTGCGTACGCCCAACGTACCACCCTGGTACGCGCAGCGTAATGAAGGTTTAGGGTCTACGTACTGCGTACAACCATTTTAAGCACTTTTTTCCATTAAGTGCTTAATGCTCGAATCCTTCACGACCAAAAGCTAGATCTAAGTCTAAAAAGATGTCCTAAGGCATAGAGTTGGCAACTTTATGCCCTTGCATGTCTCATACACACCCAACTACTCCATTAAGACCTTTCCAAGGTCTTTTACCCATGCATGAGGTCAAATCTCTCATCAAGCTTCCATTTTTATACATCTAAATGACTAGGGGACCTCAGATCTATCTTTCATATCAAATGGGGAGACTTAGCTCAACAAAAGAGGTCCAAAGTTCATCAAAACGGACAAACCAACAAAAACCCTAGCTAGATCTAAAGATTAGGAAGGAAAGATGCAAGCTTTTTACCTCCAGAAGCTTTGCAAGATGATTTTGGTGCAGGATCTTGAAGCACCCACTTGATCCAATCTTGCTTGACCACCCCTTCTTTTGAAATACACACTAAAAGGCCACAAATGCACTCTTTAAGGCTCAAGAATGATCTCACAAGGTTTCCAGAAGTATATGAACGTTCTAAAGTTATGGAGGCTCTCTAGGGTTTAGTCTAAAGGACTTAAAGTTGTTTAAATAAACCTCAAGTCCAGAATTTAGGGTTTTGTGTCCCTGGCACCCAACGTACCCTGATTTCTCCGCGACCACTTCCATGTAGTACGCTAAGCGTACACTTAAGTACGCCCAGCGTACTTAAGGGACCAATTATGCAAAAATTAACATTCCTTAAGGTTTCAAGACATACTAGAATTTTGGATGTTACAACTCTCCCCCACTTGAACTAGACTTCGTCCTTGAAGTCTGCAGCTGAAAACAGTTCGGGGTAATGCTCCCGCATCTCCTCTTCTGGCTCCCAAGTCCATTCAGAGTCCCTTTGGTGCTGCCATTGCACCTTTACCAACTTTATTTCCTTGTTCCGAAGTCCCTTCGTCTTTCTATCTAGAATGGCAACCGGCCTCTCGACATAATTCAGGCCCCCATCCACTTGAATATCATCCAAGGATGTAACCGCGAACTCGTCAGCAACACACTTTCGAAGCTGAGACACGTGGGATGTGTTGTGAATCTGACTAAGCTCCTCCGGAAGCTCTAAACAATAGGATACCTTGCCCACTCGGGCTATGATCCTGAACGGGCCTATAAATCGAGGTCCCAACTTGCCTCTCTTACGAAAACTGATAATCCAATTCCAGGGTGACACCTTCAGCAAAACAAAATCCCCCACCTGAAACTCAAGATTCGATCGCCGTCGATCAACATAACTCTTCTGACGGCTATGCGCTACCCGCAACCGGTCATGCACCTGCTGGATCAACCCGGTGGTCTTTAGTACCACCTTCGTGCTTCCTATCACCCGATGTCCAACCTCGTCCCAACACACTGGGGTCCTGTACCTCTGACCATATAACATGTTGAATGGAGCTCGATCGATACTAGCATGATAACTTTTATTGTACGAGAACTCTGCCAGTGGGAGGTATGTATCCCAACTTCCTCCAAAATCCAGCATGAATGCACGCAACATGTCCTCCAATGTCTGGATCGTCCTCTCACTTTGACCGTCAGTATGAGGGTGATATGCTGTACTGAAATGTAGCTGAGTACCCAGTTCCTCGTGGAACTTTTCCAAAATATGGATGTAAACTAAAAATCCCTATCTGAAACCACTGACACCTGCACCCCGTGCCTTGCCACCACCTCTCGAACATAGATGTCCGCCAACTTTTCTGCAGATATACTCTCGGAGATCGGAATGAAGTTGACACTCTTCGTCAATATATCCACGATAACCCATATGACATCTACTCCCCTCGCCGTCCTCGGTAGCTTCGTAATGAAGTCGATAGTGATCTCTTCCTACTTCCACATGAGAATGGGTAACAGCTGAACCTTGCCATGAGGCCGCTGGTACTCGTCCTTGACCTTCCTGCAGGTCAAGAACTGCTCCACAAACCAAACGATCTCCCGCTTCATGCAGGGCCACCAATAACTCAGATTTAAGTCCATATACATTTTTGTTGCATCTGGATGTATAGTAAACTTGGACTTACGCGCCTCCTCTAACAGCCTCTGCCTCACTCCCCCTGATATTGGCACCCATAATCGGCTACACTGCGTCAACAAGCCGCAACTATCCTTAACAAACAAAGGATATTGCCCCCGAATTTTCTCCATTTTCCAATTATCTTTCTTCACCCCCTCGACCCGGGCCCCTCGAATCATGTCCAACAAAGGTGAACTCACAGTCATCCTCATACAAATATCCCTAATCGGGGACCCCGTCGCCTTGCGACTCAATGCATCGGCCACCACGTTGGCCTTTCCTGGATGGTATATGATTTCACAATCATAATCCTTCAGCACATCCAACCATCTCCTTTGCCGCATATTGAGGTTCTGCTGATCCATCAAATACTTTAGACTCTTATGATCAGTATAAATAACGAACCGCACCTCATACAAATAATGCCTCCGAATCTTGAGGGCAAACACTACCTCCCCCAACTCCAGATCATGTGTAGGGTAATTTGCCTCGTGAGGCTTTAACTACCTCGAGGCATAAGCAATCACATGCCTCACACCTAATCTTGAAATCGATGCATCACAGTATACCACTAAATCATCCAACCCCTCGGGCAGTACTAGGACCGGAACCTCGCATAATCTCCGCCTCAGGGTCTCAAAAGCCCGCCTCGCATAATCTTTGCCTCAGGGTCTCAAAAGCCCTTTACTGATCCTCATCCCACCGGAAAGTCACATTCTTCTTGGTCAAACAGGCCAAATGGCACAACAATATTGGAGAAATCCTGTATAAACCTCCGATAGTAACCCGCTAAACCCAAGAAGCTACGAATCTCCGAGGCATTTCTCGGTACCTCCTATCGCATCACAACCTCCACCTTAGCTGGGTCAACCGAAATACCCTCTTGATTGATGACATGCCCCAAAAACTGCACTTCTCGCAGCCAAAAATCACATTTGGAGAACTTTGCATAAAGCTTCTCCGCCCTTCGCTCTGATTGGTTTGAGTGGTTTCAACTGTTTTTTTTTATTTTTTTGGTTGGGGTGGTGGTGAATGTTGTGTTTCAGCTACAAAATCTGGTGAATTCGGCGGTGAAAAACGTAGTTGTGAAGGTTGCGTTTGTGAAAGTTATAGTTGGAAAGGTTGTTGGTATACAAAAGTGGTTTGTAATTGTTGTGGAAAGGGCGAGAAAGGTTAATATGGTTGTTGAAAAAGTTGAGTTTGTTGGATAAAGAAACCACCTTGAAGCAAATTCATAAAACCACCTTGGGCTTGTGGTTTTGATAGTTTGGTGGGGTAGTGGCGGGGCCAAGGTTAAAGTTATGGGGTAGCACAAAAAAGTTCCACGTAATGTAAAATAAGAAAAAAAACTGCAAAGTAAATGAAGGCTCAAAGTCGCTGGACGGAGATAAGTCATTGGTCGACGACAATAGTGAATGACGGAAGCAACAACTACATCGAGCAGGGGAATGGATGGAGCAAGGGTGTTGTCGAGTAGTTGATGCTTCTGTTTCTATTTCCTGTTTCCTTTTTTTCCTATCAAATGGATACAAGAATTTTGACATTAGACTATCTATTATTTCTAAAAGATTGAGCTTAAACATTTTGGGCTATTTGGGCTATTTTAAAAGAGTTCGACTATTATATTTGGACTTTAAATATTTTGAATTTATAATATAAGACATCCTATATTTTTTTTTTGGATAACACTACAGTATAAAATAAAATTTCACAAAAAAATTATCTTTCTAAACGAAATTTATGGGGTAGCACGGGCTACTTCAGACATCCATGTGGATTGACTAATCGTGAGGTATTTTAATTGGGATTCATGGTTTTTGGATTTTAAAATAGTACAAATGTGTGTATGTAAATAGAGTAAGTGAATAATGTTGCGAAAAATATGTTTGTATATAGTGGTATTTATAGGCAAAATTTTATTAAAAAAATTGTAAAATAAAAAACTAACCGTTGAACGGCTAGTCAACCATGTCAAACACCCAAAAACTCCTATTATTGTCGTCTCTCATCCTCCCGACTACAATTTTTCACGACAACGAGCAACAACGAGATACCTGAGTGGTGTTCGTTTTTGTGGGTCATGCCAACATGGACAACGAAGCCCTCCGTTGATGGTACTTCGGAGGTCCTAAGTATATTGTACTATTTTGACATTTTTTTCAATTATATTCAAATAAAATAACTTATTAAGCAACTATTTTTACCTAATGATCGCACCTTTTGCATAATGTTAATGCAATTTTAATTGAAAAAAAGGATAATGTCATAAAAAGCCTTAATTTTGTAAAAAAAAGTCGGTTTTACCCTCCGACAGGTTTTTGTGTCATTAATGCCGCATACTTGTCTCACTTTTTGCGTTTATGCCAAATACCCGGTTGCAAGAGGGTTTACCGGTTACCCCTCTACTTACCCCTCAACTTTTCCCCCCGTTTCTTAACCCCATTTACCAAACGACGAAGCTGGGTTTTTGAAGAAGAACATCACGAAAACAAAATCAGATTTGTACACCAAATGACAACGTCGAAATCAAATTCAAGCTGGAGTGGCACATCAAGAAGGAAAAATCGGGAGATAATACGATGTAGTTGTGGTGATATTTGCCCTATTTATGTTTCACGCACTCCAGAAAACCCAGGACGAAAGTTTCGTGGCTGCCCTAATTACCAGGTAATTATTGTGATGTTTGCCCTAATTATGCTCTCTCTACTATCGTCCCTTCTTTATGTAATTTTATTCTTCTTTTTGTAGGATGAAGATGGTGGTTGTGGTCATTTCAAATGGGTTGATGAAGAAGAAGACGAATTTAGGGCTTTTAAGAAGCAATTGAACCTTCAACATAAAGATATCGAATCTGTGATGTTGCTCAAACTGATTGTAGGGCTGCTAGTGAGTATTTTGGTATGTCTTGTTGCGGTGGTTATTAAGATGTAAGTTAGATGAAATGATAACAAGTTTGTAGTGTAGTTTATTACATTGGTAGATGTACTAAATCTGTAAAAGTTTGAATGGTGCAATAGTATTAAAGTTTGTATGGCTATGATCTATTTTATGAATGCTTTTGTGAAAATGGTAACTACACATTCAGCAGAACACAAATTCAAAGTAAGATGCATAAAATGGTAATCAAATGTGCCAATAATGGTAAACATGTTCACCATAACACAAATGGGAAGTAAGATGCGTAAATGGTTATCAAATGTGCCAATAATGGTAAACATGTTCACCATAACACAAATGGGAAGTAAGATGCATAAATGGTTATCAAATGTGCCAATAATGGTAAACATGTTCACCACAACACAAATGGGAAGTAAGATGCTTAAATGGTTATCAAATGTGCCAATAATGGTAAACATGTTCACCATAACACAAATGGGAAGTAAGATGCTTAAATGGTTATCAAATGTGCCAATAATTGTAAACATGTTCACCATAACACAAATGGGAAGTAAGATGCATAAATGGTTTTCAAATGTGCCAATAATGGTACACATGTTCACCATAACACAAATGGGAAGTAAGATGCATAAATGGTTTTCAAATGTGCCAATAATGGTACACATGTTCACCATAACACAAATGGGAAAGTAAGATGCATAAAATGGTAATAAAAATTGACAACAATGGGTAACACATTCATCATAACACAAATAAAAAGGGGTGTATTAATTGCATAAGGTTTTTTACATCTCACTAATACGTAGCAGCCATCCAATTGTATCCAAAAACCTAAATAAATTATCAAAAAAGGCAACCAATTTTATAACATAAAACAAGTGGATGTATGTTGCATTTAGTGGGTGGAATGACAATAATATTTAGCAAAAAGGGCTCCATCTGCTCGTGTTTACCCTCCCCACTACACCCCCAAAACACTTAACCAACTACTCCAACCTAACTGAATTGCTAGCAGATGAACCACCTCCATTTTTGTCAAGCACCGTCTTCTTCAACTTCTGCAAAATGATCCTTTCAGAGGGTTTTCTCAACCTTGTCAATCTAGGGACATCATCAGGACCTTTATCATCACCTCCTTCTTCTTGTTCACCTTCATCATCACCCAAGTGACCATCATCACCTCCTTCTTCTTGTTCACCACCACCATCAACAATACCATCAACATCATCAATAATAGCCTCATCATCATTATCAGAAGGATGATCCAATACATCTTCCATATCCTGATATTGATAATTACATAAATAAATTAAATTGGAGAAAAATAATGAAAAACACTTACAAAAAAGTAATTTCTTACCAACTCAACGGGTAGCATGTCATCTAGTTCCAGTTCTACCCCTTCCATACCTTCAATTTCTTCCATGCTATATCCTGCTTCTAACATCGATGCAATCTGTTCAGCATCCAGTTTTACCTTATCTACAAGGACACCATCAACTTTTCCATCATTAAACTCAACATTATCCCCATAATCTGATTGAGTAGCATCATAGGTTTCTGATTGTTGTTGAAAACTACCCTCCCTTAATATTTCGTCCAGCCCCTGCTCAACCTCATCAAGTACTTTGTGTAGATCTAAACCAACCCTTGGAAGCAATACATCTTCTTTTCCAACATCAACCACTTCAACTTCTTCAATAATATGACAATCTTCAATAGTAACATCATTAACATCCCCAGTCGGAATATCATCACCATGACCCCCAGTCTCAATACCACCACCTTCCCCAATCTGAATATCATCACCATGATCCCCAGTCTCAATACTATCACCATGATCATCATTCTGAATTCCATCACCTTCCCCAATCTGAATACCATCAACAACTTCTTTTTGAGTTGCAGAAACATCTTCTTTATGAGGTGAAGTAGCCTCTTTTTTGGACCTTGATGCTTTTAAAACCTTGGAACTTGATGCTTCTTTCTTTGACTTGTTTTTCTTCTTTGGAGGCTGACTGGATTTAGAAGCTCTTAATGATTCATCAAATTCAGTTGCTTCTTTTTTGGACCTTGATGCTTTTAAAACCTTGGAACTTGATGCTTCTTTCTTTAACTTGTTTTTCTGCATTAGAGGCTGACTGGATTGAGAAGCTCTTAATGACTCATCATATTCAATTAACAATGGATGTTTCCTTAGTCTGCCTCTTTTCTTTGGTAGCAAGGGTACTACTGGTTTTTTCTCATTCTTACAACTTTTTTGATTATGGCCATACTCTAAGCATTTCCCACATCTTATTGTTCTTGGTACAAATACCCTTGTTGATGAAAACCTCCCCTCTTGCTCACTAGCATGCCTCTTCCTTTTGGTAGTAGGCCTACCTGGCATTCTCCTAGCCAAAGGAGGCAATGGCTTAATGAATCCAGTTTGGCTCCAAAGATTACTCCCATTCACTGGTTTGATATTAGAGGAGTAAGACTTTTTAAAATCTTCCTTTGAAAAGTACCCATCAATATATACATCTGGTGTTTGATTGATGTAGTTGATGGCTGCATTTGCAAGTACACATGGGATCCCAGACAAATCCCATAATCTGCAACTGCAAGTCCTGCTGTCCAAGTCCACCATATAGCTGTCACATCCTCTTCTAGCTTTAAAAACATGTCCTTGACTATGAACTACAACCCATAACATGCATAAGTTGGTATAGTAAGTAAGAATAATAAAAAGAAACAACAAATGTTAAATTTCTTTTATGCATACCTCATATTTTTCCCAAACAACTGCGTTTTCCTAAGTATAGCAGGACAAACATTTGATTTCCATTTAACATTTTCCTCTGTCATGTGGGAAAACCTGTCCATTATATATATCATGATCTCCTCAAGCATTGTGATAAGGGGTTTTTTCCTAGCATCAACAATGATTGAGTTGAAACACTCAGAGATTCCATTCTCAACTGCTTCACACGCATAACCCCTATCAAAGTAAGCTCTACACCATGTTTTTGGTTGTCTTGACATCAAGTACTCATATGAAGATGGGCTCAACTTCTTGATGGTTTCCATGTGCCTCATAAAGTCACTTTCTACACAACTCATTGATGCAACCCAAAATAATTTCTTGAACTCCAACCCTCTGTATGCTTTCTTGAAATTGGCATAAACATGTCTGGCACATTGCCTGTGCTCAACATTTAGGAGTATATCTTTTACAGCTTCAACCAATCCCTACAAGACAAGAACATTCAAGTCAATATGCATCCCTTTTAAATTGTATTAACATTTATATAAAATGGAGTATTGAAAACAAACCTTATGTTGGTCAGATATCACCACCAATCCTCTGCCATCATGAAGGTCTACACTATCTCTAAGAAGCTCAATAAACCAAGTCCAGTTAGGCTTGTTTTCAACATCAACAACAGCCCATGCTATAGGATATACCTGGTTATTAGCATCTCTACCAATGGCAGTCAACAACTCACCCTTCACCTGTCCTTTCAGGAAGCATCCATCCAAACCAATTACTCTTCTACACCCTAATTTCCATCCATCACCTAAAGCTTTGAAACCAATGTAAAATCTGTGGAAGTAATTCTTCCCATCTGGATTGACAGTGACACTAACTTTGCATGTTGAACCTGGGTTGGACCTTAATAATTCATCAGCATAATCCCATACCCTAGCATAATGTTCAGTTAGTTTTCCTTCAATCAACTCAGTGGCCCATTTTTTGCCCTACGGACTTGCCCAATGGATACTACACATCTCAACCTTTGTTTGATATCGGCAATCATGTCCCTAAGTTTCATCTTAGGCGTGTTTGCAATTTCAGTAATGTAATGCCTACCTATCCATTCAGGGGAAACAAGACTTCCAAATTTGAACTTCCTACTGCAACGATGCTCTCCAACCAAATTTTTAACTTGAAATGATTTTTCATTGTACATCCATCCAGCATACAATCTAAAAGGACAATCATTCATCTCTGTCCTCTTCCCACATCTTGCAACTAGTCTAGTTTTATCACATTTTTCAAAGTATATCTGATATCCATTTGACACCCCATAATTTTGAATACAAAACTTAAGTTGTGCAGGAGACTCAAACATATCACCTACCTTAGGTTCCATCTTATCCCATGGTGTGTTTGGATCATGAATTCTGTACTTATTCTTCACCGCCTCTTGTTCACCTTCTTCATCACTTTGCCATTCATTAGCATGATAAACTTGTGCTCTGATTTCATCAGCCATGCTTGAATTCCTTAAGTTTTCATCACTAAGTAGAACATTGAGAAAGACGTCCCTACATTTATCAAGCGCGGTCACGAACTCATGCTCTGGTTCGTGATCCATATAAATACCATGGAGCTCATAATCCATCTCATTTAGTCCAGAGAAGGGCTCGTATATACTAGCAAATAGTTCTTTGAAAACGTCATCCGATGAAGCCATTACAGTTACCTGCAAAATCAAAAAGATTTTACAAACAAAATCGAAGAATTTTAACTAGATAATTGCTTTAATCATGGATTTGAGAAACTTACTGGTTCAACAACTCAACGAGACTATCACCCAACTATCTTCCTGCTAGAACAACGATACCAACAATGTAGACCCAATCCTCTTCAAATACCCAAATTTCGTGATGATTCCCTTCCAAAAGCCCAAGATTTTTCTCAGTAGACTACGATTGACTGCGATTGAGTTGACGCTTCGGAGAGAGGGTGTGGAGCTATATGTCTAACGTTTACCAAACGGGGTTAATTTCTTCATTGGTTAAGAAACGGGGGGAAAAGTTGAGGGGTAAGTAGAGGGGTAACCGGTAAACCCTCTTGCAACCGGGTATTTGGCATAAACGCAAAAGGTGAGACAAGTATGCGGCATTAATGACATAAAAACCCGTCGGAGGGTAAAACCGACTTTTTTTTTACAAAATTAAGGTTTTTTATGACATTATCCCAAAAAAAAAACTTATAAATCGTCACTATCGCTTGAAAATAAAACCCTCTCCAATGTACTATTTTTCATCAATGTTTTAACCATCCATAGCAGCAACTTCAATTAAAAATTAAAAGAAATAAATAATAAAACCAATTTTATTATAGCAAAATCCGCAATAGGAAAGCCAGACCAAAAAAAAAAAGGTTACAATAGACTGATAGAGTAAAGAAAAAGGATAAATTGTTATAGGTGGTTGCCAAATTTACCACATTTATAAAAATCTTAATTTTGGTCAAGAATTGACCGGTTTGTTGAATTCGAAGGGTGAAAAGTGTCGACTTGCCTTTGGTGTACATCTGAGTTGAACTCGTGACTCGGGATCATACGTAAAACGAAAATCTAGTGCCACTGAAAGTTTCCATTTTTCACAAATGCGAATCGTGATAACATACGATTCATAGAGTTTATGCCCTCCGAATCTCCACCCCTTTCTTCAATCACAATTTTTTTTGATAAATACGGTTTGATTGATTCATAGAGGGGGTGGTGGTGTTTAGATCCGTTAGGTATCCGAAAAATCACGAAATATAGATCTTGATTGACCAATCAATCACTCCGATTCGAATTTCGAATTTCGAGTTGGTGGCTGGTTGTGATCTCGTGTATCCAGGAGAATAAGGTTAGATTATCTCAAATGTTCTTCACTATCTATATCATTATGCAAAATTGTCTACCGGCAACACTCTGTAAGGAACAACAAATCCCAATTGTCAGCATTATTAACTTATTACTGTAGCTGCAGGCTTGATTTTCAACCTGGTGTGTTTTATATTCTGCTAGGGTGTTACTGTGAATCAATTTTCTATGGAATGAATCAATTAGTCACTGATATTAGCCGTTGCACGTGGTATTTGATGTAGTATTAAGGACATTGTTGATTTGTTATTGTAGGAGGGTTCAAACTTGTTTGTGAGTTAAGGTAGGGTTTTGGAGTCTGGAATAGGATTGAAGCTAATTTACTTCAAATTACAACCAATTACAAACCATGGAATCGAGCCTCCAATACCACGATATACATAATTTCAATACCATTATATGTTCGGAAATCCCGATTCTTTGGTTTAGTATTGGAATTCGAGTTAATTTCAGTATATGTTCCTACACTGGTTGTCAATTTCCATGATCCAAATGTTTGCAATCTCATATTGGGTGTTCTTATTTGATTGAAGCACATGTATGCTCTTTACAGCCTTATGCTGTTTCTTTACAAAGGAAGAATTTGTTTTATGCAGGAATCATGTCATTCTAGTTTTAATCTATATCAAGCTGGTAGAGTAGATACAGGCATCACCATCTTCAAAACACATCACAATATTTTAGAAATTACAAGATAATGTCAGAAGGGGGAGATGATGTTGACAAGAGGGCGGAAAATCATGTTGGAGATGCTATACAACCTTATGCAAAATCAAACGACATGAGTCCTCAAGATATTGGAAATTCAAAAGAGGATAGCTTTTTATCCAATGGTAACCCCATTTCTGATGACACTCAAGATCATCTAATGCAAACGGTGGCAGAACTCAAATTTCAGAATGAATACTTTAAGTCTCATTTCCATGATTTGAAGAATCTATACACAGATTCAACTGGTTCTATCCAACAAACAAAGACAATTAATCAAGATGAGACACATGAAGATTCAAAAGAGTTGCATGACAAAATAGAATCCTTGAACAAAGAACTAATAGAAGAAAGACAAACACGAGCTGCTGCAGAGGCAGCTTTGGAACATCTTCGTATAGAATACTCAGAGGCAGATGCCAAGTGCCAAGAGCTTGCTGCTAAACTAGCTGAAGGTTGTATAAATTATCTGTTTACCCTTTGCTATTGTTACCTTTTTTTTAATCTTAGCATAAATTCATACTACTTTTTATGCATACAGTTGAAAAGAATCTGGAGCAACAGGTAAAAGAGCGTGATGAGAAGAATTCTGAACTTGATTCCAAGTTGAATAGGCTTCACAAGCGAGCAAAACAAAGAATTCAAGAGGTTCAGAAGGTAATTTTGTTTGTGGGCCCCTTTAACAGTGTCCAAGATATTAATTCCTGTTTGTGTATTGATTCTGATTGGTTTGTGGAGACGATCTTTTCCAGGAGAAAGATGACATTGAGGCCAAATATAAAGAAGTCAATGAAAAGTCAGAGCAAGCTTCATTACAGCTGTCAGGATTACAGCAGGAGCTTGATCGCACACGTCAGCATGCTAATGAGGCACTCAAAGCAATTGATGTAGAAAGACAACAACTTCGAAGTGCAAACAATAGGTACATTAAAAGGGTATTTCTGGAATTTCAGATAGAAAGCTTCCATGTGTTCTTTTGTGTCAATCTTTCTTTTGACTGTTGACTATTTGACATAAACTAGACTTCGGGACAATATTGAAGAGCTGAGACGTTCTTTGGAGCCCAAAGAGAATACCATTGAGACATTGCAACAGTCACTTGTAGAAAAAGAACAGGTATTGAAAAGTCAAACTAGTTTCAGCTTTATACAGGAAAGTGATGTATTTTGTATGAACAGATGTTAGAGAACATGAAAGGGCTATTACAAGGAGCAGAAGAAAAGAGACAAGCTTCAATGGCTGAACTTTCTTCAAAACATCAAAAGCAAATAGCAAATCTGGAAGCTCAACTTGCTGACTCATCAGCAGATAGAACAAAAGCAACCGAAACAATCTCTTCTCTACAGGTAAACAAGTTATATATATATATATATATATATATATATATATATATATATATATATATATATATTATATCTTTAAGTTGTTAAACATTTGATCATTTTCCTTTTTTAGAAACTTGTTGCAGAAAAAGAGTCAAAACTGGCAGAGATGGATGCAGCTTCAAGTGGTGAAGCTGCAAGGCTTAAAGCTGCCATGGAGACTATTAAAGGAGAAATTACTCACTTGAAAAACGAACATGTATGAACTATGAACTATATAACTCAATGAGATTCCTTTTCCCTTTTTTTTTTAATGTTTTTTATTCAATTGCTTTTTCTAATTTTTAGGAGAAAGAGAAAGAAAAATGGGAAGCCACTTCTCAGGCACTCAGCAGGAAGCTAGAGATTGCTGAGGCTAACTGTATACGTGCTGAAATTGAAGCTGCCAAAATGAAAAGTACATATATACCCTTTTTTTGACTTGTTATTTTCAGTTCTTGCCCTTTAAATGGAAGTAACAATGGTAACCCACAGGTCAGATGGCTCTAGAACTATCTGTGCTGAGTCAGCAGTCAAACACCAAAGAGTCCGAGTTAATTACTGCTAAAGAGGAGGTATTTAACTATTTATTCTCCTGTGTCATCTATTATTTAATAAAATTGTGTATAATAAATTTTTTATTATTATTCAGATAAAACGTCTAGAAAGTGAATTTGCTTCGTATAAAGCTCGTGCACATGCACTTCTTCAGAAAAAGGATGCTGAGCTGGCATCTGCTAAAGATAATGAACAGCTTAAAGCCCTTGAAGAAGCACTAAAGGTGTATATATTTTTCTCTTCTGTGTGACGATGTGGCACAAAGATCTACTCACATATTGTTTATACAGGAGGCTGAAAATGAAATAGTGATAGTATCTGCTGAAAGGGACAAAACCCTCCATGATCTTGAAAATGCTCTAACTCATCATGACAAAGAACTCAGTGCCAGGTGGCATTACTTTCCTGTTTGGTTCAGAAAGTTGTTTTTTAAACATTATCTTATGTCTAATTTTATTTATTTATTTATTTCAGAGATGAAGCTCTTAGCCTTGTTGAGCAACAGGTGAAGAACATGGAAATGAAGCTCTCTTCTGCAATTTCTAGCCATCGATCCGAGAAAGAAATCTGGGAGAAGAATCTTCAAAATGTGGAAGAAACCTGGCAATGTAATTAAACAATTTTTAATTTACTTTAAAAAACTTTTTGTTAATTCTTTTTAATGACAAAATAAATTATTCTACAGTGAGATTCCAGGCGCTGAAGGCTGAAATTGAACAACAAAAGTCAACACCTGATGAAACTCTACAAAAAGAAGTACAAGATGTCCAAACACGATATAAAAAATTAAAGGTGATATTCATATTTCATATTCGTTACAATTATATGTCTGAGACTAATTTTAAATTGTTTATTTATTTTTATAGGAAGAACATGATTCATTTCGTGAGCTTGCTGATAAAATGATTGAAGAGAAGGACATGGAGATTTCAAGACTTGTAGACAACAATAAGAATCTTGTTCGTTCATTATCATCAAAGCCATCGGTATTTATTTTTCCCTCAAAATAAGAATCTATCATGATGTTCATTTTGTTATCTTTCTCATTTCCTTAAATACCCTTGTTATTGTTATTGCTATTTTCAGGGAAACAACAATGAGAATGGCCATAATACGGGTATGATTAATGTTTGATACCCTTTTTTTATCTAGTTAGAAATCTAATATTGATTGTTCATTTCTACATGGAATTCAATTTTATAGGTTTCACAGGACAGGATTCTCCAAACACCTCAGTTGCAGAACAACAGATATTGGTATGCACTTTTTTTTTTTTTTTTTTTAAACCCTAGACATTTGTTCTGTTTTTATATTCTGCACAAATATATTGATAAAATTAGTTAGTAAGTAGTAATTAACAAAAAAAGTTGGAATTCAGATATTGGCTAGGCAACAAGCTCAAAGGGAGGAAGAGCTAGCCCAATCTCAGAGACACATTCTTGCACTTCAAGTAAGTTTTTTTTGACTTAATAATACAAAAATAATGACTTAAAAGCCCCATTTAAGTTTGTTATGTACTTTTGTTGATCTTCCAGGAGGAACTTGAAGAGCTTGAACGCGAAAATCGTCTTCACAGTCAACAGGTATTTTAACTTTAGATTTTTTTTTTAATTAAAAAAAATTATATTATAATAACAATTAACAACTTAACCCACAGGAAGCTATGTTAAAGGAAGAGCTTCGGAACATGGAAAGATCACAAAAGAGGGAAGGAGTGGATATGACATATCTTAAAAATGTCATAGTAAAGCTTCTTGAAACAGGTATATTCTACTACATAACTAAAAAAAATAATGAGCTCTTGCTCTTTCTCTTTCTCTTGATTTATGTATATATATTTTTTTGGTGTGAATTATAGGTGAGGTGGGGGCTCTACTACCTGTTATTGCAATGCTCCTTCAATTCAGCCCTGATGAGGTGAGAAAATCATTTTTAACTCAGCTGTTTTAGTAATTTTTTTGTTAAGGTTTTATGTTATATTATCCATTTGACCAAAATTGTTAAAAGGGAAAATATGGAGCTGTTTTTATGAGATTTAAATGAAATGCAGTTTCAAAAGTGTCAAAACGCGTATCGGCCATCTACAGATGTTCCACCAAGCCCAGTTGCAAGTGAATCCCCTGGATCTGGGCTCTCCCTCTTCTCACGCTTCTCCTTTTCATAACAAGTCAAACAGCATCATATATGCTATATTCTTGTATTCTTTTTGTAACACTCTTACTTTTTTTTTTTTTTTTTAACATATATTATATTATATTATACTATCAGAGAGAGGAAAATTATATACAACACACATCTAAAGATTAACTGGAAGTGTGATGGATAGAGCGTCCTTGAGTTTTTGTATCATCAATTTATCATATTCATAGGAGCCACAACTTGGTGTATATGCATTTATTTAGCCTTTATTTTCTACCATTTTCTTACTGTTTTGCTACTGATATTTGCACAATTTGGTTGGGTGTGTTTTCGCCTAAAACCAAGAATGAAAGAGAAATCATATTCAAACATAAACATTATTTCTTCAATTAGATTTCATTCACTTTCTTAAACTGTTGAATGTCTCATCTGATTCCTCAAAATATGATATAATGAAATGTAGCAACTTTATTGTTCCATTTTACAATAACAAACAAAACAGTACAAATAGGCCCTAATCCTTCAAACAGGGGGGAAGGGGGATTAGTGATTACACCAATTTGGTAGAGCATAATTAGAATATAACATAACCTTTATCACGAATTTACAGGTATACAAAAGTACTTCCTCCACCACCATTACCAATTTCTGCATTTTTAAGTTAAGTTTATAGGATTATAATAATTTATATGGAGTATTCATATTCACCAATGGATCTTCCCTCACATCCTATGGCTACATGTTCAAAGAAGTCTTTGCTTGCATCTGCCATAACCAAACAACATCACAAACTAAATATCAACAATGTCTTTCATCAAACTTTACAAAATTTAATTTATGTAAAATATTCATTAACAACATACCATGCTTCATTGTTAAAGATGGAACTTGCTCTTCTACATAACCAATCACTTTAGCCGGTATTCCTGCAGCCATGCTTTATATAATAATAACAATAATATATTATTATTAGCATTAGCATAATAGTAATATAAATAAACAAGAAAAATAAATCATGCAATTTCATCATGATTATGTGTCACCTATGTTGAGGAACATCCTTAAGAACAAGGGAACCCGAAGCTATCATTGCTCCATCACCTATCTTTATATTCCCAAGTACAATCACACTTGCTCCAATCAACACTCCTTCACCAACTTTTGGGTGCCTATCCCCTGTTTCCTTCCCACTTCCTCCCAATGTTACACCCTGTTAATCATCAATTTGTTTTAAAATAAAAAAATAAAAAGAATCAAGAATTGTTCATTCCATTCTTTTCCTGATTCAATATGATAAACCAAATCACCTGCATTAGAGAAACTCTATCACCAATAACAGCAGTTTCACCAATAACTAATCCAGTCCCATGATCCAACAGTATCCCCTCTCCAATTTTCGCAGCTTTGTCAAGAAAATAAATAAATTAAGTATTTTTTTTTTTAAGTCTCACTAAACTACTATTTTGAAAGAATACCTGGATGTATGTCAACTGCAAACACCTAGAAAAAAAAAAAAAAAAAAGGGTCAAATTTAGTAAATAAGAAGAAGAAAGTTTGATGAATAACTTAAAATAAGAGATGAAAAATGATACCTCACTAACTCGACTTTGAAGTGCAAGAGCCAACAACTTGCGCCCTTGATTCCACAAAGCATGTGCTACTCGATGTGTTTGTAACGAATGAAAACCCTAAAAGGGTCACCATTTAATTCAACACTTCACATCACATCAATAAAGAAACTGAATTTGTAACTGAAATTTGAAATACCTTTAAGTATAAAAGAGCAGAACAATAAGACAAACATGAAGGATCTCTATCTTTAAAAGCCTGTCAAACGAAGGAAAATAGAATCAGAAACAAAAAAAAGACATTGAAATTGAAGACATGCAAACAAAGTAGAAAACAATCATCACCTGTAAATCAAGGCGAATTGCTCTATGGATGCCTCGATTTTGAACCATTACATCACAAAATATATCCATCAATTGAGTTTCTAATAATGTGTTATTTTGGAGTCTGTTAGCAATAATAAATGCCAATGCACGCTCTAAACAATCATGTGATAGTATGCTCGCATATAAGAAGCTGCTTAATATTGGCTCATTTTCAGCCTGAAATTTTTTCATCAAACATCCAATTAATATATACATAGAATTATTACTTCAATTGGATTATAATAAACAACTTCCACCAATCATAGTGGCATTAAGTAGATCTCATAAAGACTAAAGTAACATCATTACAACTTGTTTAATATAGAAAAAAGATACCATCTTTCTTGTAAAACAAGATATTTCTCCATCCACCCAAATAAAAAAGTCCACATCAAAGTTTGAAAAAGAGTCAAATTTCAAAAATTTGACATTTTTACGAACTGGATAAAGAAAACAAATCTTGTTAACTTGTGCTTAATCATTGGCAAGAGTTTTCAGAAAAAAAAATGTTTTTGAGTTGATTATTGTATGAGTTTCTTTTTCAAAGCCAAAGAGTATCAAATTATGAGACTAACTCAAGAAGTTGACTTTCATATATTTCCTTTTTGAGCAATTTTTCATTCACTAATTATAAGTAGACTGTAGAAACTAAGGATTGTCCAATAACATTAGAGAGAAGTACCAATTATTTTTCCAAAAGATAAATTATTGCATGTTGACTTTGACAAATTTCATCTTTCCTCACTAAACTTTCATCATCCATTATCAAATAAACTATAAATTGATTAAATTCTATAGTTTATCCGATAACAGAGAAATTAGAAACTCAAAATCCATATAGTAATTAAAAGGAATTTCGAGTTAAATCATTGAATTGCCATGAAAAGTTATGAAGAGTTGCAAATACCTCACACTTGGCCTCTACTCTAACAGCATCCCAGATAGAATCACCCACAACCGAGCCCGAATTGACAGACGGATCGGATCTTGGAGATAATTTACCCCGTGCATAAACCGGAAAGATTCTCTCGACCTTACGCCGCATCACCATGACGGAGGTGGAGGTGGAGGTGGGCGAGTTAGGGTTAGAATTCGTGGTCTCCGGTCGAACCATCTGTTTTTCTTCATCAAGTTCTTCGAGAACCGTACGTATGGAATGCATTTCCGATACAGAACCCAAACAAGCCGCCATTGATGGGAAGAAAGGGAAGCTGTAGGGAAGTTCTAGGGTTTGATCTTGATTGAAATAGGTGTAGAGTGGTGGAGATGATTCGTTGGTGTTCCTGCGGTTGATAGCAGCGGCTCCAGTACACATCAATCATATCATCATTGAAAAGGGGACATGTTGCATATAAAAACATCGTCATCACCTTCTCATATCGTATGGCTTTTAGCGGTTTTTTGACGACCCATCAACCTTTAAAAATGGAGCTTTTTATCGATAACTAAATATAATAATAAAAAAAAAAGTAAAATTGCAGAAATGATCTTATGGGCGGTAATATTTTATGTTTTTAATCCAAATTTTTTTTGGTGGTTTATCAATGTTTAATTTTAGATATTTTGTGTGTTTTGGTCCTTAGATTGACATTTTTGTATGGTATTGATCCACATCTAACCTGAAATAATGAATATATCCCTTAAGTAATTATTTTTTTTAGTTTATTTTGTTATTCTTTTATTTAATAAATCAAAAAGAAAATCCACCCCCCTCTCTCTCTCTAGAATCCACCCATCTTCCCAGCACTAATGTCGGAGTACCCTTTTCCAATGGATCACCACCAGAGTCTTAAATTCACATGTGGTCGTCTCTATCCTAGTCCATGCACTAGCACCACCAAAATTTGTCTTCATGATGTACTCAACATTAACTGGATCATATGTTTAAACCTAGTAGCATAAAAGACTAATCAATCGATAAGTTTTGTGTTTTTTAGCAAGGTCAGTCATGTAATCATGCAATCTGTTAAAGTTAAGAATCTGATTGAACAAGGTTCCAACGATTGGATGATGCTTCTACATCTTCCTCTGATTTTGTTGATTGTAGACATAGATGCAAAGAAAAAGAAGAAGAAGAAGAGATATGGTTAAGATTAGTGATATGGAAACTGGGTTTGAGAGAAATCACATTGAAATTGCTACTCCAGAGGTTAGATTATTGGTATGAAATATGAATGTGTTCTTTGATAGTTTGAAGTAAAACAAAGCTCTGAAACTGACGAGATCTAGGTTTTTTAGATTTTAGAAGGAAAGGTTTCATTGAGTTAATGAAGTAGATATGGAGGTAAGGGTAGGGAGACGAAGGTTGTTAGTGGCGGATAGTGGTGGTGAACGCTGACGATTGGAAAACGATGATGACATGCGACCTGTATCGACTTCTCCGTCATCACCACTGTCCCTTCCTTCCATCAGAGCTATGGTGCAAAATGAAGCTGTTGCTGCTCCTTCCCCGACGTATGAACAAATCGGTTATGTCTAGTGGTATAAGCGGGTGGTGGTGGCAATTGGGGTGTTCTTGAGTGCGTGTTTTCTAGAGAGAGAGAGAGAGAGAGAGAGAAAGAAAGAAAGAAAGAAAGAAAGAAAAAGAGAGAGAGAGAGAGAGAGAGAGAGAGAGAGAGAGAGAGAGAAAGAGAGAGAGAGAGAGAGAGAGAGAGAGAGAAGGGTGGAGGAAATGAGAGGTACCACTAGTGATGGAAAGATCTAATTTTGGACCATTTGTGCACCACCAAAACTTTTTGAACCAAAACCATAGAATTTTGTCAACCATAGGGACCTTTTTGCAATTTTGTCTAAAAAATGCAGTACTTATATAATTTAACAAGTTGAAATAATAATTGAAAGACAAATTTGAAAAAAATGCTCCATGTGCTTGTCAAAATGATGTGATTTTGGTCTAAAAAAGTTTGATGGTACATCAGTGGTCCAATTTTAGATACTGTGTGGTTTTGGTCCCTATGGTTGTCATTTTTTTGTGGTTTTGGTCCATACCCTACTTAAAATGACAAATATGCCATTCTAAATATTTTTTGAACTTATTTTAATTATGATCTTTTTTATTTTAATTTTAATAATACCAAAAAATAAAACCTACTCACCCCACCCCCTCCCAAATCATATCCTGTCCCACCTCCTACTTCCACATCATCTATATCTTTCTCTTTCGAGACTAAGAAAACACACTGTAACGACTCAAAAATCACGACTAAAAATTTCATTTTTAAAACGTTACTTAAACCACAATTGTCAATCCATAACATAAATCTTAACATAAAATCAGAGTGTTAATTCAAAACATGTTCTTATTATCAGAGTAAAACATCATAGGTTGACTAACTATGGTGTGTGGCATGCGATCATCCTGAGCTCTTCCCTCCGCTACCGGAAGTACCTAAAACCAAAACTGAAAACTGTAAGCACGAAGCTTAGTGAGTTCCCCAACCTACCACATACCATACACATAATTGCATACTGCTAATTACTGGGCCTCGCCCACTACCTCGGGCCTCGCCCGCTACAACAGGCCCTATCTGGCTTCAAGCTCCGCTTGGTGTACATATCTGTTTCTCTTAGGCCCCGCCTGTCTATGGGCCCCACCCGCTAAACATATACAACATAGAACATATCGCATAACACATAAACTATAACTACTCTACTACATTCCTGTACTAAGGCCTCGCCTGTCTTGGGCCCCGCCCTTGTCCAACTACTGATGAGTCATGGAACCTCGTCCATGCTCCTGTTGATAGTGAGATACGGGCCCAACCCACACTCTCTTCTTTCCTAACTCGGGCCTCGCCCCTGCTCGGCTACTAATGAGATGTGGAACCCCGTCCATACTCTGCTAATAGTGAGATACGGGACCTCGCCTACACTCAACTCCCTACCAGGCACATACACGTGTCATACAGACAACATGTATACTCTATCACATAAACCATTCCTTGGGCACCCGCCCGACATTGGACCTTGGTCCTAATTATCATACTAGCAAACAGTGCATAGGGCTAACCCCCGGGTCTTCCTACTCATAACTACATGGGCCGGCATTATGGCCGTAGACCCATTCACACAATGAGGAGACTCACCTCGAACTGCTGAAACTGCTGATAACCCTCTGACTGCTATCCAACAACTCTCCGAACCGCTGCTCCTTTAGCTGCCCGAGCTACCAATACCAAATAATAGAAACACTTAGCCTAACTGTCCTCAAGAAGTCAACTAAGTCAACTATGGTCAAAGTCCTCCTCAAGGTCAAAGTCCTGGTTAAAGTCAACCTTCTAGTTGACATGACTCGTCGAGTTGTCCTGCCAACTCGCCGAGTCCATGCTCCTCAAATCCCAAAACAACACCGACTCCACTCGTCAAGTCTAGCGAGAACTCGACGAGTCCTCCTTCATCTAACACTTCGGGACTATCTTCAACCGACTCGACGAGTTCATCCTTGAACTTGTCGAGTTCATTATCATCGCATGAATATCTAGGCCATGACTCGCCGAGTTATATGAACGACTCGTCGAGTTCATCTTCATAACTAAGAAGATTTCCTTGGACTCACTGAGTTCCTCTTCGAACTCGTCGAGTACAATGATCTTCATGTCCATTACGGATCCAATCTGGTTGAATCCTTTACTAATTCTACCCACTGATCCGAATCATAAACATGAGGGTTTGGGTTTGCGACCCGACTCGCTGAGTCCATGAACTGACTCGCTGAGTCCACCTTGTGACATCTCTATTATGTCGATTACAGTCCATTCCAACACCTTCAACTCATAGATCTGGACTTCTAATGCTAGCTTTGCACATAAAGTTGCTAACTTTACGTGCATGCAAAGTGTTATGAGGCTAGAACACTTAATCCAAGCTTTAAAGAAGGCCTAGATCTTGAAATGAAGCCTTGGCTGGGTAAAGCTGCCCCCTTAAAGCTTCTCAAGCTCATAAGTGCTTAGATCTTAAGTCCTTTTCGTCCTCAATGGCTCAAAGTTCGGATTGACCTTGGAAATTGTCCAAATGTGACCAGATCTATGCTAGAAAGGGGATCTAAATGATTAACAACCAAGGTATAAGCTTTTTACCTCTAAATGGTCTGAAAAGTCACCCCATCTTTGGATCTATAGCTTCTTCTTGCACCACCAAGGTCCTTCCTTCTTCAAGCTTCAATTCACTCTCAAGGCAAGAACTAGCTCAACAATGGAGTTGGGTGGCTAGGGTTTTGAGTTCTGGACAATAGGGGCCACAAATGAGCCCTAGGAAAGTGAATAAGATGTTTAAATAGGGTACCAAGTCCCGGAATTAGGGTTTCCTAACCCAGACCTGACCCGCCGAGTCCACTTGCCGACTCGTCGAGTCGGTCACTTAACCTTGTACACGGATCCCGCTCCGACTCATCGAGTTCTTCCCTAGACTTGACGAGTTGACCCCCCTTTGACTTAGGGTTTCCTTTCCTTTCTTGGTCTTTCTGATTTTGGGTGTTATACACACATACACTCAAAACTTTAATACACAAGCAAATCATCCCATACCCACTGATTTTGTTCATTCTTCTCCTTTACTTGATGCAAATGTCTTTTAAAGACAAGGAACATTGTAGGACAAGATCAAAAACCGATCCCCTATTCTTCTATTTTTTTTTTCTTGAGTTGCAGGTTTCCAAGAGAAAGAGCAACAAGTTGGAGATGGTGATCTATCACCCTTCTTCTACTTCTCTTATAAATCAGGCCCAAAAAGGTCTAGTATGCTTAAGAGTCATATTAAAATGATATTGCTAATTAACATATGACACTAATGGGTCACACTAACAACAACTTGATATAATTGATTATTTATTAGGAATTGATTTTAATAAATATTCAATAAACTCTTATAATTAAATTGGAAATTATTTATTTCATGGAAATAATAATTTTCATTAGCAAGTAACATAATATATATCATATGGTATGATTTACAAGTCATGTAGATTATTTTGGACTAGAAAGACTTTTGTCTTTTAGCCAAAAGCCAAACCTTATAACTTAGAAAAGAGCTTGTGAGTTTTTATAAAATTTTGACTTCTTTTTATATCTTAAAAACATGACATGCTTCTAGGAAGCATGTTATGGGCTTTTGATTATTTAAAAGAAAAGAAACCATGCTTTAAAAGCATGAGGAGACAAGAAGGCTTTTGGAGACATTATTGTCTTAAAGCGTTAAGGACTTATGGTCCATAAAATCACTTTATGCATATAAAAGATGAGGCTTGCACTCATTCTTTATACTTGATACAAATGGTCGAAACTTGTTCTTCTTCTCTCATTCTCTTTAGTTTTGCTTTGAAGACTCGGAGATTACTTGCTTTCACATGCCCTCTTTAAGTTCATATTGGTTATGAACTTAAAGCTTAAGGGTTTAAGAGTTTATGGACTAGCATCTACATCAAGTTGAGTCATTGTTGGTGTCTCAAAAGTTCCACATTATTCATCAACTTCCAAGCCTCCCAAGAGGATCCAAAGAACAACAAAGGTTGTTATTTCTTCATCCTTTCTATGGTTGGTATTTTATATTTCTATAACTTGCAAGAAGATGCTTAGTGGGTATAAAATGTTATGTTTTGTTCAAAATTTTAAAGTCTTCCGTTGCCATATTTTTCTAGTTTACGAAGCTATTTTTGAACTAAAACCCAACAAGCCCTTCTCCCACAAATCCCTACCTCGTATCCCCCAGCCATCGCCATGATACCGATTTGTCACCATCGCCCCTAGTTGTTCATCACCACTCTGACCATGCTTGTTCATCAGGCCTGATTCTGGTGATAAAGATGAATGAAGGATTTTGGTAAACTAAGAACACAACACATACATACACACACTGTCTTCTTGATTCAACTCTAATTTTAGCTTCGATTTTGGTGACCCAATCGAGTTGTGGGATGGTTTTAGCTTAAATTTGATTTAATTCAATCTTCTTCTTCTTTGATTTCAGAAATCGATTTGATTCAGTGCATCCAGATCTTCACTCTGTCGTCGGATCCCTTCTCATAGAAAATGTTGTCGCCACCACTGTATATGGATTTAGATAACAGAGAGTTTTAGGATTCTAATCAATGAATGTTTTTTTTATGGATTTGGAGAATACGGGGTTGGAGGATTTTGAGAACGTGTGATTTGGATTCGAAGACATGCATGTTTTCTTTGTGCTTGGTTTTGATTTAGCCCATTTTTTGTCTAATTGGTGGTGCTTGTGGTCGATGGATGTGTGGTGGTTGGTGACATGGTGGTTGATCACAACCGTAGTGGTATATGGCAGTGGTGGGTGTAGGATGAATGATGATATTTTGGAGTAAATTATCTTTTTTTTAAACATAATAAATAATAAATGAATTAAAAGAAAAAAGAAAAATAAAATCCGGATGGGTATAATAGTCTTTTCAAGCTGATAAAGACCAAAATCACTAAAAAGATCCAAAATTGGACCATTGATGCACCATCAAAACCTTTTAGACCAAAATCACATAATTTTGATAAACACAAATGCCATTATTGCAATTTTGTCTAATTGAAATAACGAGAAATATACTGGTGAGCATATGGACTGGTGAACAGGACATATCGGGAACCATACCCAGACTGGTACCGATATATAAGAATCAAGCTGGTTATCGATTCTCAATATAGTCTATTACCGGTTCCGAAGAAAACCCAATATGCATTTTTGCACCCGAAGAAAACCCAAACTGCATTTCTGCAGCATACAAACGAACCAAAGTTACCAGTGCAAGCATTACAACAAAGAAGACCTAATATGCAAATCTGCATTGCACTAAACTAATATACCTAATCCTCCGTATTCTCTCTTTCCCTCCCTCAAACTCACAATGCTTAAGCAATAAGCATTGAAAGTTTACCAAACAACAGCAACACCGAAACAAAAGCAAAACCCAACGGAAAAAAATAAAATAAAGACACGAAGCAAAGCTAGAACATAAACAAAAACAACCAAACCATCACAAACCCAAATCAAATACTTTTGTAACCTAAACTTGAAATGGAAGCTACAACATGAAATAGAACAAATGACTCAAAACGAAACAAAAACGCTAGAAAAAAAAACAAAACACAAAATGAAGTGACTGGCAAGAGCAAAACAAAAACAAAAAAAAACTTTTTTTTAAAAATAAATAAATAATACAAACAAAGCATAACATCTATATTTTTTGTAACACTAAACTTAAATAGAAAATCATTAAAACCTTTAACAAACCATGTTTGTAACAGATAGGTGATAGGTAAGATGAAATTATAATTGCTCTTAACATGAAATGCCAATTTTGCAAAAGTAAAACAAATTTTTTTAAGAAAGAATAAAACAACCTAAATTAGACCAATCATTCAAAATAATAAAACTTAGACAACAAAAGAAAGCTGTAATAAAACTTTCGACTAGGTTTCATAATTGAAAGAAAATAAAACTTTCCACTAGGTTTCATAATTGAAAGAAAATTGTAATAAAAGCAAACTAATGCCAACAACGAATACTAACTTTGAACAATAATTAAAACGGACAAACGATGAACAAAACAACAATGAACACTAGTGATGAATCATACGAACGATGAACAACGAAACAATATACTAAAAATGAGACACGATTTCACCTGTAGCGCAACAATTTTTTTTATCAGATCCAAATTCTATATCAGACGTATAAAATAAAAGTAATAATCGAGACCCTCAAAACTGACAAAATTGTCGTGGACATATGAATGAGTAGTTTAGGCGTATGTTAGATTTGTCGTTTAAAAAAAAATTACCACATTTTTATGATTTATGCTAATTGTTTTTGTTAAAAAAAAAAAAACATATAAAGGTATTATAATTAATTTGTTTATGGGAGCATAAATATAGAACTCATGTTTTTTTATTTAAATATATAATAAAAAATATAAAAAGTATAGTTATGTTTGTTTATTTATTTTGCCTTTACGAATCCTCGAAAGGCACACCTTAATAAACTTGAACACGCACAAAGATGATATAACATTAAGATTCAAGTTTTTCATTCCTTATCGTTATCATGATAAATTCGAAGTGCTTTTCGGCCGCACACTCACAAATATTCTCTAGTGGACCCAATTTCAACGATTTTAAATCAGTTAGTTTGTTTTATGTTATATATTTAATGGATTAAATGGATAAAAACTAAATATTTTGTAAAATATAAAATGAGTTAAACATACGGGAAAGTTACTCAAAACGTATTGTTGATTCACAAAAAATCATAAAATGTTTAAGAGTAAATTACAAAATTCTTCATGTGGTTTGGTTAATTTAGCTGTCGAAAAGTTATTAGGCAGCGTTAATATGGCTTCCAAATCTTTACATTGTCTATGTGGTTTCTAAATTTTGCGGTCTTTCTTGTTAAACCTATTCAACCAACTGCCACATCTTCATATTAGATTTTTTTTTTCACATCTTTTCTTAACCAAAAACATATGGAAACTCATCTTTTCCAACTTACTCAACTCACTCAAATTTTAATTTTAAAATAAATATAGATTAATTAAAATCATTTAAAATTAATTAACAAAAACATTAAAAACATACAAAACTAATTTACAAACCAAGTAAAAACATACAAACACAGTTTAAAGCATGATATACAACCAACTAATGCATTGAGAGAGAGAGAGAGGTGTGAGTTTATGAACCCACTAAAATGCATTCCAACCTTGTATCCATTCATCCCACCTATGAAAGAATGGTATCTTGAAGATACCATTGGTATCTTCCAAAATTTCAATGACTCATTTCTTTTATGAAAAAACTTTAAATAAAAAAATCTCATTTTGGTTATATTTGGTCTAAGTGTTTTAGATGTCGTCACTATATCATCGATGGGCCCACAAATATTGTTTTTCCCGTTAGAACAAAATGAACAAATAAAGTTCGACTTATATGCTTGCACTATTCACTCATCAAATCACGCAGAACAATACGTTTTATAACATCAAGTTACTGATGCGTTTACGTATTATCAATGCACAACTGACTTGTAAACAACAACTCATATATCTCCGTTTCAAGAATATAAGATATTATCTCTCAAAATTACTCGTGATAAAATTCATGAAGTAATTCTTTGAATGTGGGTTAATCCAATACTTAAATCCTCATTTCAAAAGCACTCATGAATCTGCAGCAAACAATTGATATGTCTAACCCCTTAGACAATCTACAGTCTGATTCATGACAGTCTTAATTCAATATTTACTTCCAAAAGTATGATCGGCAGTGGATGTTTGAATAATCCAATTATTCGGGAAGTAAAACATGCAAAGTGAAACACAATAATAACCTAATTAACTATGGTCTCAAAACTATTGAATATAAATAAAACGCTTATTATTTAATCACAATATTAATTAGACTTTATTAATTGTATAATGTTTCGAGTAATCAACTTAACAATTGAATTAAACATTAGTCATGTCATTTTATAAACATGCATACCATGTCTCACTGTGGTCCTTCCTTTGTGAATATATCGATTGTACACTATTCCAATGATGCTCATTTCACAATTCCAAATTCTAGTCACTACTAAAAGTGTTAGAATTTCAACTTTACATGCAATGTCCTTCTGTGATGTCGAAACTTCAAAGTCACAGAGACTTAGCCAACGATATTACAGAATGTTCCATTAAAACAATTCCATGGTAGCGAAGTCGCAAATTCAAGATACAGTCCTTGAACACCTTCCCTGCATTAGATTAGTGAAGTAATCAACACATAATCACCAAATGTTTCAAGGAAATCACACATAATCATGCATATACACATAGATCTACACAAATCAACTTGTATTCTCCCCCAAAAACAAGTAAAAACCAAAAACAAGGGGGTATGAACTCACCTTAGGGTTTTGATTTTGGTTTTTGATGAAGATAAGAAGAAGATGGTGTGGTTTTCGGCCCTAGTAAGCTTCTTGAATGATTTTGGACTCTATGAAACATAGATCACGAAATGAGGCTTTATAAGGGAGTGTTCTTAGCTTAAGGATGAAAATCAAAGACTTAAGTATGACAACAACTTACCAAATATGATGATCTAGATGAAAACCTCTTTGAAGATACACATAAGATCTCGAAATTTGAAGGAGGATGTAGGGGTTTGTTGAGAGCTTTCCTTAAGAGATTTTGTAAGTGAAAATGAGTGTGTGGTGGTGATTTTTAGCTCTATGGCCGAGATTATGAAGGAGAGGGGAGATAAGGGTGGTGCATGGAAACATGGGATGAATTGCATGGATATCCCATGTATAATGGTGAGGTGGCAAGTACAAAGTCAACCCTTCCTCCAATTATGTAGTTTGGGCGAGAAGAGGAAAAGAAAGAAGAGAGATTGGGCCTTTTTATGCTTAAGCCCTTGTGATGATCCAATTAGATGATTTTTGGCCCCAAAATAAATCAAGGAATGATTTTTATGACCCACTAGAGCTAGTTAGATTTGTTATGGCCCAATAGGACCCTTTAAAGTTAACCTAGTTCATTTTAGGCTTATAAGGCCCAAAATATTATGTTTCATGTATATGGGTCCGATTAGGGCCCATTTGAGAGTTCTAAGTTCAAGATAGTTAAATTGGAAGCTTATTGGTCCATTAGGCCCAATAAGGAAATTCTAGTCCATAATGGACTTAAACCGGAATTTCAAGGGTTTCCAACCCTTATTTGAACATATGTGTGACATCCCCAAAATCACGGCCAGAAAAGACCGGTTTGTTTATGCTTTGTTTTAAAAATCAGAGTTACATTTTAAATGAAAGTGTTGCAGAATTTGTCCCAAAACAAAAATATGATAAAGATTTATCAAAAGCATTTCCATAGAAATGTATTTCATTAAAAGACTCGGGATGTCATGTTCGTACAGATCAAAAGCATAAACAGTACAATATAAGCCTTACTACATTATTTCATATCTACAGGCCTATATCCGTAATCCCTCGTCCAAAACATCACACCTATGCTCATGCGCCACTACCTGTAATACATAAAACTGAGTGGGTCAGGCTTGGGAGCCTGGTGAGCACATAGGGTTTTCAACCCACAATAAATAAGTTTATTAATTCAATCAACAATAACCCGATTACCCGTTCCCGTTATCCTCACTTTACGTCCCTAAACACCTATCATAAGGGACCTAGCCTAAGGATCATCCTCGGGACGGACACTACTGCTAAGGGGATTCCTCAGCAATAAATGTCCTAAAGGCAACCATGTGGGGGATGGAGTACACCGGTGAACACGTCGTTCACAAACACCTACAGGTTGCGAGCCTGCTAGCGTTCCACTGGACTGTCTAGAAGAGTCCGTGGTCGTCATCCATACTCCGCTAGATGACAGAAACAACAACATCAACATCGAGGCCTCTCATCATTTTATCACACATCAGCTATTACATCTACCCATGTTTTACCCCAACATTTTCGTAGATATAAAATACATATACAGTTTAAATCATTGAAAACATGTATAACAATGTTCATCTAGCATAGATAGCAAGTATTCAGATAATATGCACATATAGCACGTAATTTATATAAAATACTTCATATCTATATGTAAGCTGAAAGTAACTATGCACTCACTTGTTAAGGTGATGATTCCAAAATCGGGCAGCGCTTGCTTCTAACGATTCTATTTTCCTTCGACGAAACCTAACATTATTATCGCTAAATTTTAGTCTAATATTTACCGTGACCAACTATTAGTCTTAGTATTATTATTATTATTATTATATAAGCGTTAAACAATATTTTCCAACCACTATGTACAGACAGGGGCCAGACATAAAACACCGGAGGGCAGGACCATTTTGGCATATAGCACTTCTGAAATCCAACAACCCTATGCGACCCTTTAAACCAGATTCCCCGTACCGCGAGTAGTTAAAAAAAAATATTATAACGACACTTATATAAGTTATAATAATAGCTCAAATATTTATTATAAGTTCATAATAACAATACTAATTTTAACTATAAGCTATATTAAAATAAGGTAAGCATAACTTACTTACAAGGGGGTTTTAGCTAGGAGTCGGGCTCTGCAGGGGCAGAACTTCGTCGCTGAATCTTTCTAAGAAAGATTCGTGCAGCGCTTCAGCACTCACCTTACTATACTAAGCTACAGAAAGAGAAGTCGAATCACGAGGGACCGAAATGCTCGGGGGATAAGGAGAGAAAGACTCTTGAATCAAGAGAATGGTGCAAGAAATATGAGAGCCCAAGGCTCTTATTTATACTAATTGAATTTTCAAAAACTACCCTTCATAATTACTTAATGACCTTTTAGTTATATAAACAACTAAACACCCCTTTATAATACAATTATAAATGGATTTAATGATATTTGTACTAAACTAATGTCGAAAGAACTCAACATTAGTCTTATAATGACCGCATCGTCGATACCTTTCTAATGATATATACATATGTATATATATGTGTACGTATACATGATTTATACTTTATTTTAATACGTAAATATGTTATTATAATTTGTAACTCGTTCATACGAACTCCGTTTTTTCCGTTCTTTATATCCACGTGTAGGTGAAGACGTACTCTACAACTTTCGTTTAGACTCCGTCGGCTAATTTTGACTTTATTTTTAAAGTTATATTTTTAACAAGCCGGAACAAGATTGGTCTGTTTAAAATCTCATAACTTCTTCATACGAAGTCAGATTTGGGTGTTCTTTTTATCGATGTTCTTAGTTTAACATATTCTACGACTTTCGTTTAGATCACTAAGGCTAAATCTCGCTCTATCGTAAATTCACTATTCACGCTTCCCGGTATCGTGCCGGTTCTGTCGTGAAACTTCGACGGGTCATAACTTCTTCATTATAACTCGGATTTCGGCGTTCCTTATATGCACGGAAACCTTGAGACATATTCTACAACTTTATGTAGAGATATCGGGATTATCTTATACTTTAATTTTGACGCTTATTTTTATTATTTATTAATTATACATTTATAATTAAATTATAAGCACATAAATACACATAATTCACATAATACTCAAATATTTCATTTTTATTACTTCAAAAAAAGAGTTACAAGAGTTGACCTAGACTATTACATTGACAAAAATGCTTAGCCCTGAAACCCGGGCGTTACAATATGTGATGTATTTGGAATGAGAATGGAGTATAAAATTCACTTAGAGTACAAGTTATTACACTAGGTGAATGATTGCATGAGAGTAGAATTTCCTCGCAAAAATGCTAGTTGTGACAGTACAAATCCAAGAATATCTCATAATGCGGAAAACAAAGAGCGTGTGTATGATGCGCCGCTACCGCGCCAGCTCCTTCCCATTTGCTGAAGAGGTACCTGAAACCAAAACTGAAAACTGTAAGCACGAAGCTTAGTGAGTTCCCCCATCGTACCACACACCATACAATCACATCAAATACATACTGCCAGGCATTTTTGGGGTGCCCGACCTACCCATGCAGCCATTCTGGGGTGCCGTCCTACCCATGTCAAGCCATTCTGGGGAGCTGACCTACCCATGTTGAGCTATTCCGGGGTGCCGACTACCCTTCGGTCCTAACAACCGAACCTCGAGGACTATTTCACCCCTACTACTACTATCACATATATCATAGCATAATCTATTGTCAGGCATATCTGGGGTGTCCGACCTACCCTTCGGTCTTAACAACCGAATCTCGGGGACTTTTCCCCCCTCCTACTACCTCTATCTCATATAACATATCATGCTAGCAGCTAAACATATCATAACATACTGTTAGGCATATTTGGGGTGCCTAACCTACCCTTCGGTCCTAACAACCGAACTCTATCACTATCACATATCATATCACGCTAGCATATAACATATCAGGTAGTAGCAACACATATGAATATCACAAAGACAAACATTTAGCATACGATCCCTACTGGTGGGCTGGCATTGTGGCCGTAGACCCACCGCTACTGGAAGGTAACTCACCTCGTAGTAGCTGTTGAACTGTGCGGGAATCCTCTGACTGCTACCGCTGCTGCTCTGGAAATCCTCCGACTACAATCCCCACAAACACTTAGTCAGAAACTGACATCTACTCTTAGGGTAAAATGATCATTTTACCCCTGACCAGGTCAAAGTCAAAGTCAACTTCTAGTTAACCTGACTCGCCGAGTCCCTATCCTTCCGTTAGACCTCATACCCGTCTCTACTCGTCGAGTTAGGCGATGACTCGACGAGTTTTCCTTCTAAATGAACATCGACTGAATCCTCATCCGACTCGCCGAGTTGTATGAACAAATCGTCGAGTTCATCATCAATTGATACACATGTCCTGTCCTTGAATCGTCGAGTTGTATGAACAACTCGTCGAGTTCATCTTCATCCTTAAGAAGATTGCTTTGGACTCGCCAAGTCTGTTCATGCACTCGCCGAGTCCCATGAATTTCCAGAACAATGGTTTAGTCCAGAACGTTGGGTCACTCCCTGGGACCCCCTTAAAACCTTTCCACACTCAACTGGGTCCTTATGACAATCAACTGATATGGGACAAAACCTTGGACTCGCCGATGTAACACTCTAAAAATTTCAACCGATTTAAACTTTTCAAAAATAACACAGTTTCATAAAGTTATTACAAAAAGGTTTTCAATATAATTATTATCAGAGTCTCCCCAGAACCACATCATAAAACATAATTATGAGGAGCTGTACGATCACGCCTTTGCCTTGCCACGGTCTCCTGAAGAACCTGAAAAACATTAAACCACAACTGTAAGCCCGAAAGCTTAGTGAGATACCCCCAAAATACCAACCACATATACCATACACGCACAACATGTCATATCATAACATAACACCGAACAACCATGCACTTCGGATCTACTGTGTGACTGGTCTACCATACCGGGCCTTCAGTCCACCTGGTCCACCCTTCGAGTCTAGCCATATACATCGAGTCTACAATGTGATTGGTCCGCCCGCACCAGGCCTTCAATCCACCTGGTCCACTCTCTGGTCCACCCTCTTGGGGCCTACAGCCTGTCCGGACCGCTCGCTGGGCCTTCGGGATAACCGGTCCGCCTTGGGTATGTTGGCCTACAGCAAAAAGCAGGACCCGCCTCAACCCAACCCCAGTCCAACAACCATGTGCACATAAACATTCAATCATATAACAATTCACATCTAATCAAACCAATCTAGCAGATCACATAACATAACATCATCCTAACCAGGATACCGACCTAACCGGTCACTAGCATAGCATCATCCTATATACCAGGATACCGACCTTAACCCGGTCTCTAACTTATACCATCCTAACCAGGATTCAAACATAGCAAAGCAATAACATAACAACGATACCCAGATTACAATCCGATAAAAGGGCCGGCCTTGGTGCCGTAAACCCTGTCGATATAGTGAGGATAACTCACCTGCAACTGATGACTGAAGAGATAAGACCAAGCTGCTCCGACCACTGACACGATCTCCACCACTAGCCAACACTAAAACACTAAACTCAAAACAAAAGCCAACAATTACCAAAATGCCCCTGGAAGTCAACTGGTTAACCCTTGGTCAAAGTCAACCTCCTGACTGACTCTACTCGCCGAGTCAACTCGATGACTCGTCGAGTCCCCATGCTCAGAACTTCCCAATCCGCGACTCAACTTGCCGAGTCGCCCCAAGACTCACCGAGTCCAACAAACTCTGAGTCCTTTCTCACTCAACTCACCGAGTCATCCCTTGACTCACCGATTCACAGTTTAACCGGAAAAAGGTTAGGACCTCACGACCAGACTCGCCGAGTCCAAGAACAGACTCGCCGAGTTGTTCTTCCAACTTGTTGAGTTCCTGCCCATCTTCTAGCAACTCGCCAAGTACACCCTTGTGACTCGCTGGTGGTTGTCGAGGCCAACACAAATAATAACCCTAAATATTACACACTAAAATAGTGTATAGTGGTAAAGGGATCGAATCCACGGAGATTGGTTCAATTTATAACTCTATGAAAAATCTCTTTGTAAAAATACTTGTAAAATGACAATAAAAATAAAATGGGGGGTTTTGTTGTTTTGAAATACTTGAAACAAACTAGAATTAACTATGATTTAAATAGACAAATGCAACAAAAATAAGAGTTTGATGTAAAATCAATAAGGGATAGATGGTTGACTTAAAGTTTCCTCACTTTGACTTTTGATGAACATATCATTAGAATCTAATGGTGCAATACTTTGAATTAAATCCTTAATTTGGCTATAGTAATCCAAGGAGCTTGAGATTACCTAGACTTTTCTTAATTGTTGAAATTGCTAGAGAAGCTCATAACAATTTCCTTAGTCAAAGTCACTAATTCCAAATAGCATGTAATTAGTGAAAGTCAACTAGCATTAAGAACCAAAAAGTCACCAAATCCAAGAGGGGTCAAATGCTTTCACCACCATGTTGGAGGAAATGTTTTTATGATTGTGTGAAGCAAAAATAACACAAAAATCATTTGTTGCTTGCTAATTTGAGGATCCTTTACTTAATCAAGAAATTAGCCAACTAATCACCACAAACACATTTAAACTCATGAACTAAAACATACAAGTAGTGATAAGATGTTAAAACACAAAACATTCCCATAAAGATTTAAGAACATGTTCATGGATTCTTCAACATTCAACAAAAGTTCAAAGGATTAACCAAAAGTCAACCAAAATTAGTTTAGCCAAGCATGGCTAAACCCAAAGAAACAAAGTTAGAGAAAATTGTACCAAACATTAAGCAAGAATCAAGAGGTAAAAATATGATGTTCTTCAAGTGTTCTTGGCCTTCAAAAGTCTTCAAAACTCCAGAGAGAATCTCCAAAAATCGGATGTCTAAGAGTCTCTAAAAGATGGGCACCAACCTTCCTCAAATAGCTCTCCAAATGGATTTCCTAAAATGCCCCTGCAGGGAGTTGCGCGACCCGCGTGCTGTTGCGCGGGTGGTCCCTGAATGTAGCATCTTTGAGGTTTTGGGCCTCCATAGCTTAGCCCACTTGGCCCAGTGCGAGCCCAATCAGCTCCTAGCCCATTTTTCTTCAAGTTTTCTTCAATTTAAGCCCAATTTGGCTTCTCCAAATGATTCATAGCTCGTAAACTCGCCCGATTAATAATCTATGCATGCTTGAATACACTCCCGCATCTTGCAAATTTAAATGTTTATTTCTCTCCAAGCCTTCAAATGATCATCAAGCTCGCTCCATGCATCATCTCCACCACCCATCAAGCCTAAGATCCTTGTTTTCCACCAATCCCCCATCGCTTTCCATACGTCCCGAACATTCCCGCTCCACTAGTCTCCATGAAATCTGCAATAAAGCTCACGAAACTAGAAAGTGCCCGAAATAGTCATAAAATAACAAAAAGGAAAATATGCATGAAAATTAACTAGATTATGGATGAAATATGCTAAAATAAACTATAAAAAGAAGTAAACAAAGCTAACTATCACTCGCCGAGTACCCCTAGATCTTAATCCATACAGAAGCTTTCCAGGCCATGCAAATGATCCAAACCATAGATCTACCCTTCTATAACCCATCCATCACGTAAGTGGCAAACTTTACATGAATCCAAAGATATCTAAGCATATAACACTCTATGGTTAGGGTTTGGGATAAGATGGCTTCACCAACCACTCAAGAACAGGGACTTTAATGCACTCTAGACCTTCTCCATTCTAGATCTGAGGCAGCAACCTTAGATCTAACCTCCAAACTCAAAATATCACAAGTTGTTCTTTCCAAATACTCCAATATGATGAATCTAGATGAATAACAACCCAAGCAATGAAATAATACCTCAAAAGAAAGCTCCAATAGAAGAGAAATCTGAATCCTTGCAAAGCCCCTTGCTCCAAGCCTCCTAACTCTCCAAGATCTCTTCCAAAATCTATTCTCCAAGGTTCAAATGCTCTCAAATCACTTACAAATGCGCATTAGGGTTTTCTAGACTTCAAGAGAGGGTAGAGAGGCTGGGGAGAGGGTATAATGTCTTTTATATAGGGCTCATCCTCCGAAATTAGGGTTTTCTCCACACAACACCAACTCGCCGAGTCCAGCCGCCGACTCGCCGAGTTGTCCACTTAACACGCGTCCACAATCGCGACCCTACTCGCCGAGTCCACCCATGGACTCGCCGAGTTGCCCATTCACATTTTCACTTTGAACCCTGATTTGTACTCCTGAACTCGGGATATTACAGCCGAGTCCAAGAACGGACTCGTCGAGTTGGTCACAACCACTCACTGAATCTTCGATTTCTGACGTACAACCTTTGATCAAAAGATAGATCTATGCTTCTACAATCGATCTAGCACGTAAAGTTACAACCTTTACGTGCTTGCATGGGACTTTGAGCTTAAAAGGTCCTTAAACAAGCCCTCTCAAAGCATGGGGCCTTCTTTGAGTGCAAGAGTCACTCCTTTCTGCCTTGTAACCCCTCTAAGGGCCTAGATACGAAACATCAACTCCAAACCATGCTTGCAATCATGGTTGGTGACCAAAATGGCTTAGAAAAGCCCTAAAACTTCACAAAATGGGATCTAGAAAATGGAAGAGCAAGGTACAGGCTTTTTACCTTCAATGAGCTGAAAATGGTGCATAAACTCGGATCCCTTTAGCCTCCTCTTGTTCCTTCAAGCTTTTCCTTCCCTCCTTGTATCACAAAAGCACCAAAGTCACTCCAAATGCCTTAGATTGCTTCAATAACGGCTAGGGTTTGCTATGGGGGTCTTCTGGGAGCAAATAGGACTAAGGAGGCCGAGTTAAGGTGTTTAAATAGGGTGCAAACCCTCGGATTAGGGTTTTTGTCCAAACAGGGTCTACTCGCCGAGTCCGGGGCCCGACTCGCCGAGTCCATCGCTTAAGTCCCGTGTCCCTTCTCGCTTCTACTCAGCGAGTTAGACCTTCAACTCGCCAAGTCCAAGGCCAAAATGCAAAGTATATAACAAAAGAATACGTACCAAGAACCAGGTGCTACAATGTGATTTCATTTTTTAGAACATGCGCACCCACAGACTTTCCATCTTGATGTTTACTAGCCAATAGGGCTTGAGTGACTTCGTACTTTTCAACTTGAAGAAGACATGGATTAGGGAAAGTCACTGGAGGAGGTGGAGGAAAAGTTGGAGAAGCATGATTTCTAGTTCCATCATTGCTTGAAGAAGGGAACATTCTTTCACCTTGATCAACATGCGGAAGATCATCTTCAGAAGGAAAAACATTTCCAGAAGAACGAGGAGACCATTGTTGTCTTGAATCGACATTTATAAAGGGAGAAAAGAGAATTCAAGTTAGTTGATTTTAATCCTTAATTATTAACCCAAAATTTCAAATCAAGGCTACGATCCATATTTTCTATTCAAATTATGAAGAGGGATGCCGTAATCGAATTCGAATTTATTTTAGGTAGGTAAAACATTTACCAATTTCAATCTTATGAAACTCCTAGATCTTTTGAGATTCATTGAACTATTCAATAACATATTTAATCTTAATTATGCTCTCACTTTGTGACTGGGATGTCGAGGACCACAAACGAGATGTGAATAACCATGCAAATTAGCTTGGTACTCTCGATGTCATTTATCATCTGAATTTAACATGCGGTATAACCACGCATGCTCCATTAATTCAATGATAACTTACGAGACACCCATTGCCAACAATATTAGTCCCATATTAGTATGCCGGTTAACCACACACGCTCCACTAGCAACCAATAAGGTGCAATGTGCAATTTCATGGGTTAGCATCAAATTCACATTTTTCCTGAAGTAACTAAGAATGAGATTTTAGAAAATGGTTTAGTTACTTTATCATTAAACTTTTAATGATGATTAATTGTCCTATCGAACCCGTTCGACTAACGACCCTCTACCATACGAGAGAGCGGTAGGTAAGAATGGATACCCGACGGTTATTTTACAGGTCGCTTCCTTAAACTCCCCTTATAGTATGGGTTCGTGAATGAGGCTAGCGATTCGAATGACTTTTCTTATATGTATAATATACATTAAACTATTAATTATATATAATATAAGGTGAATTTTAAACATTTTAAAATTTCAAGGGTTTAATCTTTTACTAAATTAAACTTTTAATAATTAAATTTAAAGCATATATGGATTTATTAATTATCATTTAATTAATCATTTAATTAAATTATTAACAAAATCCATAAGAATGTAATTTTGGGTTTACATTTTAAATTTCAAAAATTAAACCTTTTAATTAAAATTTCAAACAACCCTAAAATTTACTTTAATTAATAATCAAATTAATTATTTAGTAACCAATTATGGATATATTAATTATCCTTTAATTAAATTATTATTCATATGCATAAGGATAATTATAATAAAATAAAATCAACATTATCCGATTCATAATTATCTCATAACAGTTAGGTCATATTTAATTATCTAACATTACCAAAAATCGGATTATGACATTTTTAATAAAAGATAAGTACCAAATATTAACCAAATAAATCAAGTTAGGCAAGAAAATTCGAAATCAGGATCTGACACGCAAACACGCCGAGTTGGAGGACCAATATGCCATGTTGCAGTCCAACACGTCGAGTTTGAAGAACAACTCGACGAGTTCAATGAATAGAATGACGATTTTGTTTTCTCCTCCTTTTTTAAGTTCATATCGATGGGCCGGTTTTAAGTATTACATCAATCCTATGGTGCACATGCAAACCCTAAAGCTTTGGATCTAGGTTTCTCTAATTATACATGCAAATCATCCAAAGCTTGTAAACCCTAATTATAGCATACAAAAAATCAAAAATCATAATTATACCAAGGTTAGGAAATTACCTTTCAATTGTAGCTTGAAGATCTTGAGCTTTAAGAACCTAGCACCTCAAATGCGATGTCTCTGATGAATCACAAACACCAAAGCAAGTTGGATGATCTTGGAGAGAGAGGAAGGAGGCTCAAAATTGGCTCAATGATCTCTAGGGTTCAAGTGGTAGCCGATTTGTGAAGACTAGGGTCACTTATATAGATGAGCTGCTAGGGTTTCAGTCAAAACCCTAATTAGATTGCTTAGGCCCTAAGCAGTCTTCAAGATCCTTCTAGAAGCAAGGCTTGGACGAATTCAATGTGGGCTTCCCCCTTGATTTCGTCCATCCCTTTCTAAAGGATCCACAACCCAAAATCCAATTATCTTATAATTGCAATTCCAGTCCCCTAGGTTCAATTAATATCTTTTGACCACAAAATTAATTCTTAATTAATTCTTGACCAATATTAATTAACCAATGTGATTTCTTTTTTAATATATTATTCATATAATATATTAATAAACCATAATAACCACTTTCTTCGTTAATCATCCAATCAAGTTGCTCTGGTGAAGGCAACCAAAAAGGACAATGCTACAACCGGGTTAAGTACATACCAAATATAGTTTTAAGCATAACATACAATCCTATGTGTACATGCAACCCTAATTGAAGATTTACGTTTTCTCTAATTGAACATACAATAACGAACAACAAAGTGTAAACACTATATCCCTAGTGTATAATCAAAATTCACATAATAAAGGGTTATGAAATATACCTTTAAGATTGTTATTGTAAACAATCTTGAATCCTTGCTTGAAAGACCTTTGGTAGCAAGCGCCACAAGTGTCGCACCTCTAATGGTTCACAAACAAACTCAAGCAACCAAGGAATACCATATATAGAGAGAGTAATAAATCAAAATTTTGACCAAGGCACTTAGAATGAAGGGTTACGTCGAAATTTAACCCTAAATAGGGTTTATATTGGTGTTAGGAAGGTATTGGATAAGACAGGTGTATCCAAGATAACCCTAATCCCTTAACTTGCTTCCTAAGGCATCCAATGTACCCTTAGAGCCCAAAGAAACCTAGGAGTATCTAAAATTCGTTCCCCCTACTATAGGGAGGTTCTAGAATTGCCTAATGCTCAACTATTGAACATTGTCACATTTAGTCCCTACAATTTTAATTAATTCCTTTAATCCCAAAATTAATTCCAAATTAATTTCTGATTAAATATTAATTAAATAATATGATTTCTAATTAATATATTATTTCCACAATACATTAATAAGTCATTTATTTTTTATTTCTAATTAACTTATTAACCAAGTAATAAATTAATAAATCATTATTCTCTCTCCAAAAGTTATCCAATTCAATTGTCAGATTTGAAGGCAACCCAAAAGAACTGTGCTACTATCAATTCAAGTTTATACCAATTATAATTATGGGCTTAGACACCTAATCCAACATTTGGTAGGTGGTGGAATTTGACATAACTTAAATCAAAATAAGGCAATGTATTTTCATTTTAATGTTTAGTTTCTGTAAGTTGGATCCTTTTTTTTCTAGAAAGGGCAATGTCCTTTATTTTTATCATTTTAAGCATCAAAATACAAATGTACATTTATTTTTTACCGTGTTTGTAATAGGGCGAATTGCAGAGAATGACAACATACTTAACTGTGGCTACCAATTAAGGCAATGTACTCTACTTGTACATAAAAACAACACCTTCCAACCCCCGCAACGCGGGGGGACGCTTCTAGTTTTCATTAATTTCAGTTCCAAAAGATCGACTTTCAATGTTTTCGATGCCCATGGTATTTTTGATTTTTTTTGAAGTGCAACAATTAAGCAATAACATTAATAAGAAAAAACCAAAGTGAGGAGCTCAGACAATTACCAAATCGAGTTCATAACATGAGACATACACCAATCAAACCAAACAATTTTTCTACAATTTGATCTACTATTGATCCAATTAAAAGTGGAGATAGTGATCCGCAATAAGCATGATTACTCGCCACTCATTCTTAAAAATAATGGAATTTCTAGCTTTCCAAATGATCCATAAGGTTGTATAGATAAGAGATAACCTCAACTTCTTCATCATAACTCCATCAGTACTTGTATTCACCATATCAAACAAAACCGAACAAGATGTAGGCTTTGATGGAAGTATAGACGACCATTCTAGCAACTAGGTCCACAATTTCACAACAACTCCACAGGAGAAGAGAATGTGCTCCATGTCCTCTTCAAACAACCTACAAAAATGGGCATAAACTCGAATTCAAAGTAACACCTTTTTTTAATAAATTGTCATAAGTTGGAATTTTATTTTTGACAAGCCTCCACACAAAGCAATTTCTCTTAAGAGGGGTCCAGTTAATCCAATTAAACTTCTCATCTTTGCTCAAACCTAAATCAACAATGAGAATTCTAACAATTTTCACTGAAAACGACTTTCCAGCATCCCAACCCACTGCCATCTGTCAAGCCAAGTAGTAAACTGAAAATTGTTCAGCATGCTAAGTAAAACAGAAAATTGGTCAGATTCTCTTCCATTCGTAGCTGTCTAGACCAACTCCAGGACCACCTAGAACTCGCACCTGCCACCCCTCCAACTCTATCAAACACCAAACAATTTTTGTTAGATTCAACCACATATAAGTTAGGAAAAAGATCCTTTAAAGCTACATCTCCATAGCACACATCTTAAAAGGCATCCATATCAATTTGCTAGATATCAAACCACATACCTTTTAGGGCTTTCTTTACCAAGCGTTTTCCATCAATAAACTTTAAAATTTTTATATATAAAAAATATATAACTAAAGAAAATCAAACCTCTAACAAGGAGGTAGAGATGATGAGATTTGGTGATCACTTGATTCTTGAGTTAAGCATTTTAATAAGAGTTGTCATATGTCCGTATCTCATTGGGTTCAGTTTTAGTTAACACACTCCAAAAAGGGTGACATTAATATTCTAAATCTAAAATAATAATAATAACAAATTTCTATATGAAATAAATAATTGGATTTAATTTTATTTTATTTTCAATAACCAAATTATTTATTTAATTATCAATTTACAGCATACATGTTACTTTGGAAAATATATAATATATTTTTTTTTGTCAATGATATATTCCTTTTGTCACATATTTATTTGTTAGAGAACATTTTAATTAACATAATATTCGTCAAAAGCCGTAGAACGGAAAAAACAGCTTTTATGGGTTCTCCTCTCGGAAAAGCCCGTTAATGGCAGAGCGTTGAGAAGAAGCAAAAATTTACCATTACGAGTTAAGAACACAGTAAAACAATTTTTGCACAGATCTCCAGAAACCCATATATACCTCTTAAAATGGCTCAAAGAACAGTTCCAATTCTAAAGAAACTCTTCTCCGATACCCCTCCTCATCTCCGATCATGCCTACGCTCCATAACCTACATGCCGCGACCCGGACGCGGCGGCTCGATACCCGTTAACCCTATTACCGGAGAGGGTATTCCAAGACTCGTTACTCTAATCCCAGGCGATGGGATCGGCCCTTTGGTGACCGGCGCCGTTGAACAGGTCTTCGAGGCAATGCGTGCGCCGGTTACCTTCGAGAAATTTGAAGTTCATGGCGACATGAACACGATACCCGATGATGTTATGGCTTCGATTAAGAAGAATCGAGTTTGTTTGAAGGGCGGATTGATTACGCCGGTGGGCGGAGGGGTTAATTCGTTGAATCTTCTGTTGAGGAAAGAACTAGATTTGTATGTCTCGCTTGTGAGCTGTTTTAATTTGCCTGGGTTGCCTTCGAGGCATGAAAACGTCGATATCGTGGTGATCAGGGAGAACACGGAGGGGGAGTATTCGGGTTTGGAGCATGAAGTTGTTCCTGGTGTCGTTGAAAGTCTTAAGGTACATTTGGGTTTCTTAATTTCATTATCATCGCATGCTTGTTGTTCGATGAAATGCCTATGTGAAATCGGCCACTCTTGAACTGCAGTATATATTAGTTTCTTTCCATTGTGTCTGATTATGGTATCATTTTAGGTGATAACAAAGTTCTGCTCTGAACGCATAGCACAGTATGCTTTTGAATATGCTCACCTCAACAACAGAAAGACTGTAACAGCTGTTCATAAAGCAAACATCATGAAGCTTGCAGATGGTCTTTTCTTGGAATCTTGTAGGGAGATTGCTAAAAGATATCCCAACATCAAATACAACGAAATCATTGTTGATAATTGCTGCATGCAACTTGTTTCAAAGCCTGAGCAATTCGATGTCATGGTATGTTTAATCTTATCTTCTTAATCTATCATACACCATCATTTCCATTTTTTTACACATTCTTCCTCACTGAATCTTTCAGGTGACTCCTAACCTTTATGGCAACCTAGTTGCAAACACTGCTGCTGGAATTGCTGGTGGGACAGGTGTCATGCCAGGAGGTAAAGTACTCTTGTTGCTATTTCTTGATTTTCTTGAATTTAGACCTAATTAATAACAACCATTATGATTGGAATTGTTGCAGGAAATGTTGGAACTGAGTATGCAATCTTTGAGCAAGGTGCATCAGCTGGGAATGTTGGGAAACCAAAAATTGTTGAGAAGAAGAGAGCAAACCCTGTGGCTTTATTCCTCTCATCAGCCATGATGCTCAGACACCTTCAGCTTCCTGATTATGCAGATCGCCTTGAAAATGCAGTGAAACGTGTCATTTTTGAAGGAAAATATCGCACAAAAGATCTTGGAGGAAGTAGCACAACACAAGAAGTTGCTGATGCAGTCATATCTGCACTTGAATGACTCGAATATTGAGAGTGTAATTTTCCATTTTTGCCACTTTGATTTTGTTATCATTCTTTACACATCGGTTTTAGACTTTTAAGTTTGAATAAGTCGATCCATGAAGTGTGATCTGTAAAGAGAAATGATCGGTTTTTGTCTTTGGTAATTGGTATTGATGATGGTTGTACAAATCTTCACTTAGGTTGCTTTTTAAGCTTTCCATGACTATTTTCAATGATTAGGATAAAGAGGGCATTTACGTCTTTTGCACAAACATCAAAATGCTACGTTGCTATAAATGGGAAGAAATCGTTCTTATTACTAAAACTTAAATTACATTGTTAAAATCGAAAATTCTAGTAAAGTACGTTACTATTTCTCCCAATTAACTTTTTTTAAAAACAAGTGGACATATACATTAATCTTCTAAAATTACAAAGCAATATTAAAAAAAGAGTGTTGCTCATGTTGGTGAAGAGGATGCAATAGCAGGATATTGAGTAAGGTTGAGGCGAATAATGAAGTTCTTTGCAAGATTCCCGAGATACAAATGTTCACCGATCTTAAATCCTGTTGTAACAAATGTCAGTTTAGGGTCATAGTATCGCTCAACTGGCTTCCCATCCAAATTTACGGCTATTACCCCTGAGTTTTTCTCTACAGAAGGCCTTTTCAAGTACTTTTCTAAAAATGCTAAAACTTTTCGTATGTATGGATATTTACGTGCGAGGCCCCATTCGTATGTATGCTCCTGCAAAAAAAATAAATTGTCCAAGCCCAATCAACTGACAGTCTGACATCATATATCTAACATGGTATCAGAGCAATCAACTTACAGTGGGAATCGCAATCCAGTAGTGGCCTTGGCCATCGTAACGAATGTTGTCGGGCATACCAGGCAATCTATCAATAAAAACATCGATTGAACCTTGTTTTTCCCCTTCTAAATAGTACCTCATGCATCTCATCCTTCGATTCACAATACCAATATGTCAAAATTGTAATGAAATGGGGAAAAGGGAAGTGAGATGTCGACATTACATTGGGGTTTCGCAAAAGATGACAAAGTCTTGATTTGGGGAAATTTCAACGCCATTAGCATAGTAGAGATCTCGAGCAATGACTTTGGTTTGCTTTGTGGATGGATCATAGCTCAAGAATCTTCCGTAAGGTCGATTTTCGAATATGTCTAATGCGAAATCATGCAACTCATATTTCCAAGAGGCGTCAGTGAAGTATAATAAACCGTTTTTTGCAACGACTACATCATCTGTGGTTCCAAATTTTACACCCTCGGCCTCGTTTGTCAAGGCTTCTATTTCGCCATCTTGGGTTATTTTAAGTAGTCCCTATAAAAGTAAAAAGTAATGGACAAAAAACTAAAGTCGTGTTTCACACGTTGAAGGGAACTCTTAAAATGAGGCTAGGTCGGGGTTATTGGAAAAAACTTATAATATTGAGGGATTATATATTATTGATAATCAAAATTTTTTGGTCCAAAGTTTTCGGGTTATCTAGAAAAATCAATTAATTATTTTAAAGTTGCAGTTGCAAGTGTTGGAATTTTGTGCTATATATACATGAGTTATGACTTCATTATCATTTAATGGCTGTTTTTATCTTCTTCACAATATCACAGAAATGTTCAAAGCTATGTTTATGTGAAGAGTTCATGCCTTCATGGGATCGTCTCTTGAAACTCTTAAAACTGGAGGAGATCTTGGGAGGAATTTACCTAGATTCATCAACAGTATAGTGGAGACTAATATTCTTTAAAGATAGTGATATAATCACGTCCTTGTTTTGTCTTTGTAGATTTCGTCCACTGTTTTCATATACTAGTTTTAAGAGCACCTTGTGCACTTTTACTTCAGATTATCAAAGATTAAACCTTTTTTTTTTTTTTTTTTTTTTGTTTTTTAAATTACATACCAATAAAAGAATTAAAGAATTAACGGTAGAACAATGTTGTTTTGAACCTATATGCAAAGTAGTGAGTTTTGCTTATTAGTCCGCTTATGATCAAACATGAAAATTTCGTTAAATTCCTACCCCGAAATCAGATTTAGCAAAATGCAGAAAACAAACCTTTTTTTTTTTTTTTTTTTTTTTTTCAAACCGATCCTAACCAGTTTACTATAGTTTTGTATATTTTTGCTCGAAAACCGATTTGGTCCGATTGGATTTGTCCTCATTCTGATTTTGACTTTTGTTTACTAAAACCGATCCAATTTTGAAACCGGTTAAAATCCAGTTTTGTGTGTCTTAGAGAACATGTGACATTATTATATAAACACCTAACTAGAAATGAGAAATGAATAGTATACTTTGTGTCCTTTTGATTTATGCCACAAGAGTTTGGAATATTGCCACCTTTGGTCCCTGCCTTGATAGTTTTGTTGTTTGGCAACTTAAATCATCCCAAGTTTCTATTTCTTTCCTGTTTTTTGTGGTTTGCCAAGTTAAGTATTCCTAATTTTCTATTTTACTTTGTAAAATAATATTTTCATCCTTGTATTTTTTTTAAATATCACTTTTGTCTCCTCTATTTTTTAAAATTTTGTGTTTATCACTTGTAATATATATAATATGATTTTTCTTAATAACTTTCGTTGGTTAACTTAAAAAAATATTAAATTTTACATGTTTATTTTTATATTTGTGTATTTAAACTAGTCAACAATCAATGTAAATTTAGAATTTCACTCGTTATATTTATAAAAAAACAAGGTTATTTGCTTCTTTTTTTATGTGGGCATAATTTTGAGTTTTATACGTTTTGACGTAATATATTTTTTAATATTTTCATGCTTATTCAAGTTTAGAATATTTGCATGCTTATTCAAGTTTAGAATATTTGCATCTTTGGTCATTTTTATATTTTTATATTATTATTATTATTATTATTATTATTATTATTATTATTATTTTATTTATTTATTTATTTATTTTATTGTTGTTATTGTCGTCCTCGTTATAGGTAGACTATCCCGCAAAACCCGCAAAAGGAAGGATATAACTTTCTTGTTGTAACTAAAGCGCTTTGCACTGGCCCGATACTGAATTGGGCAATCCGGTCCGGTCAATTACAACTAAAAAAAGCCGTCCTATAAAAAAAAACCCAGATAGGCGCTATCTATACGTGCCTAGATGTTTAATAGCCATAGTCCTTCCTTTTGGACAATTGTGCCTATTTTCAGAAAAGGTTAAAAGCAAGTACTAGACAAATTCTAGGGGCAATTTGCATCAAATATGGACTATTTTGTAATGAAAACATCTTATATATTTATGACTTTTTATTTATTTAATTTTCTTTTAGTTTAGATAAATTAAATAGTTTTCTTTTTATCTATCATTTTATACACGTTAAATAGTGATAAATATATTAAATATTTTTAATTTTATTAAATATAACACATATTAGCATTTAACATTGATAAGAGGATGAATAACAAGAAATTATAGAAGAATATTTAATTTTCTTTTAATTTAAATTGCCGTGTCTTGTTTATAGTTTATACATTATTTCAAAGGTAAAAATAATGCTTGAGAATTATTAAATTTATTTGAGTTGAGATTGAGGGAAGTGGGAGCAATAAAATTATAAAAGAGGCTATAAGCAAAAAAAAAAAGGTATTTGGAATAGTAGAAAGAGTTCGTAAGAAATAAAATCAACAAAAATAAATAAACTTTCAAGAAATTATAATATGCAAATCCAACACAACTTTTTTGGTTATTAAAATATCCTTTAAATCATAAATAAAACACATACTTTCTTATCAAAATAAATATGTATTTATCTTTTTTTTAGAAACCACAAAATATATTAAAAAAACACAATGCTTAGCAATTGACTAGGCAATGGCAAAGAAGAACAACCATTTTTAGTTAAATATGTATTTATGTAAGTCAAGATTTAAACGTGTCATTTTCATGTCAGTTTTGTTTCCATAAAAGCATTGAATTAAATGAAAGCAGCCTCTTAGATCTAGAAGTTCATTTTTTATTTTTTTTTAGACATTTATTTACTTAATTAATACGTATATACAAATATATGTATTTGGCAACCAGTTGACTTACGTTTCACGTTATATCACGTCCAGGCGCTGTCTAGAGAATGAATAAAGTGTCGTGTTATCTAAAAAGCCAATCTTTAAATTTCGTTAATTAGAAAAATAAAAGGAAAAGCAAATAAATTTAAATTTATCAAAAAAATATGAATTAATTCAATTTACTGATTTTTTTTTCAATCACATGCCAGTGATGCCACCTTACCAGATTTTATCTTGTCGAGGTTTTGTTTGTGTATTATTACTATTATTATATACTCCAAAGAGTAGAGACAAACCTTAAAAGCATCAGCGACGTAAACTTCGCCGGAGTAACCAAGAGCGAGTCCAAGAGGCCGGCCACCAGTGTTAACCCAATCCTCCACCACCGAGTCATTCACCGTCACTCGCTTGATCCAGCCATCAATACAGCCGGTGTAAATAACCCCTAACTTCGGGTCATACAGGATGTCTTCAGGAGCCAATAACTGACCCTCCCCTATCTTTTCGGAACCATGGAGGACTCGAGGATTGGTTCGTGGTATTGCAGAATTCGGTTTCTTAGCTAACTCGTCGGAGGAGTAGGGAGCCGCATCGAAGGCATCAAATCGGACTAGAAGTAAAGCTATCACGACGGTGGCCACGGCGGAGAGGAATAAACCCAGACGCCAAGACCTGGTGTTTTGGATTCTTGTGGCGGAGAGATTTGGTGGCGCGTTGGGGGACGATGAGCGAGTTGACTCGGCCATATGGTATGTGAATCCGTGAATGTAGCTGTGATGAGCCTTTGTGTAGTGTAGCGGAGAGATCTTACGTGCACAACAAAATATATAGTGGTTGGATTATTAAATGCAATTTAGTTAAATTTAGATATATTTTTTATTGCTAACTAAAATACTTCAAATTTTGTGTTATTTTAATGTTAAAATATATGGGTGAAACGGTTCTTTATATGTCTAAAAGATCTCGAATAAATTGAGAAAAGAAAATAGGGTAAATAATGAAAAAAAGTTATTATATTATCGGATTTTGACATCAACTTATTTTTTTTTAATTATATCATTATATTTATAATTTTGTTACAATATTAATAAAATGATTGGTTCTCGATATTCTTTCAGTAAACATTTTATTTTAAATTGTAATAAAGTCATTAAGTTTACCAAAATTTTGATTTTGACATCGAGTTTCAAATTGCAAGTCAGTGAAAAAGACATAATCACTCTTTCAGAAGATGTTATTGTGGTTTAGAAACTTGATTTGCACAACAAATAAATGAAGACCTCTACAATATCGATTTAGTGGTTCAAACTCACTGTGTATCACCTAGATCGACCTTGTAGGGCTCTTCATTTAATTGTTGTTCAAATCGAACTTCTAAACCACAATATCATCTCCTGGAATGGTGAATATGTCATTTTCGCTGACTTTTAGGTGACTTTAAACCACTGGATCGACCTAAAAATATATGTGAAATTGGGTTCCATGCAAACTCTATATTTGAAACTCAATCCTACCACATAAGATATTATGTGACTAGATTGATGGTAACTGGTCAATTAGTTTAAAAATGAGTTTGCAAGGATCTTTATTTATAGGGGTCTTCATTTATTTTTTCTAGTGTTAATAAACTATAGGTTTAACATTGGGTTTTTGAAAACAAACTATTCAAAATGCTTTACAAATGACAACAAACCCAATTTATTGTGTAGAAAGGTAATGGTCTTATTGTTTTTGACTTTTGACTTGTTATAACGTCATAAAATTTCAAACAATTTTTTTATAAAAAAAAAAGATTTAAACATCAAAAACCATCATTTGAGTAAATAACATAATAACCATTTATTTCAAAATCAAAAAACATAATGTTAAATCAGAGTAAAATCATGAAAACTAACGGAAGTCTCAAAACAGTATCATGCAAGTGTATAACTACACCGCGCCCTTCCTTTTCTCGCATGAACAACCTGAAAAATATTTAACTTTAAAATTTAAGCACACCTTCGTGATAACTGCTTATGACTACTTTTGTAACATATGTCCATGACTACTTTGTGATATATATATATATATATATATATATATATATATATATATATATATATATATATATATATATATATATATATATATATATATATATCCACGACCACTTTCATGACACGGGCTCATGACCACTTTCGTGATATCAATTAATGACCACTTTCGTGATACCTCACCCTTCGGCCTATAGGCTCATGGCTTACAACCGTCCTGTCGTCATCACATACAAAGCATATAACATACTCCCTCCGTCCCAATATTATTGTCCACAGACAAAAAACACACAGATTAAGAAAAACATTAATTACCACTAACTTTATATAATAAAATGACAGTTTTGCCCTTACTTTGTATTTAATGTCCAATTAAATGCTTAGTTGGTTAAGTAATAATGAGGGGGTATTTTGGTAAAAATGTTATTTATTTTTAGAAGTGGACTATTTTTTTGGGACAAACCAAAAAGGAAAGATGGACTATAATTTTGGGACGGAGGGAGTATTATCTAGCTACCAATCAATCATACAAGACTCCACTTATCTAACTAATCTTACAATAATACCATAACAATACACATGCATCTTACGCACAAAGGACCTATAATGTCATACGTAATATAGTGAAAAAACTCACTTGAATTTGGAAGCATAACTCCACAACAATTTATGCAAATGAAATGTCTAATACGACCCACCAATACCAAACAAAGGCCAAACCAAAATCAAATACGTAAGTCCATCAAAGTTGGATCAAAGGTCAAACTGCTCAAAAAGTCAATTGTCAACAGCCAGACACGCCATGACCCATCTCCTGGCCGCATCGCAACCACTAGGCGACAAAATAGTCATGACCGGATTTCATGAGATGCGTCGCAACCTATACATAGCCGCGTTGTGTCTACTGGCTTAACAACCTTCTTTGTTAAGCTCTTCATCCCTTAATAAAAAAAAATTCAAACTTCCAATAAACCTTTAAATGAAGTTCTTAATGGATAAAATTTCAAACTTTATCCACATCCAAGCCTCTAACAAAGCAAACACTAACAACCTTTGGACTTGGAGTTTTCTAGACTCCATAGAAAACATGATAAAATGGGACAATGAAGCACAAAACACCTAAATCTAGAAGCTAAATTCATAAAGGTAGGAACTTTAATACTTACAAAGCACAAGAAGATGATAATGAAGCTTATACTCTCCGGATCCAACTTTAGATGCACCAAGTCTTTTTGCTTCTTCTTCAAGCTTCACCAAAATGCATCAAGAACACCAAAAAGGGATGAAAGAGGCTATAGTTTTGATTTTCAAGGTTTTTCAACGTGTGCCCAATGTGTTGGGACTTTCAAAACACGCGTCACGCTCTAGAATTAAAATCAATATTTCTTAAACTTTTAAATCGCTAATTTGGAAATAAAACCTACTAAAAACAGATGTTACACTTGCTATTCCAAATCGCACCTAATTTAGCAAGCCATTTGTAATTTTACGTTTTTGATCTAACTTTTAAATTTTGTTTCATACTTGGTCTGAATTTATTTTTGTGTTATGAATTTTTTCCAATTTTTTTCTCAAATACGTCTCAAAATTAGTTATCTTTTTTCAAATTTTATTTTTACACAACTTTTTATAATATATATTTTTATAAAATTTTGCAACTTTTAATAGAAAAAAGTTTATATAGTTTTTTTTATACATTTTACAACTTTTGTACAATTTGTTTTAAACTTTCAACACTTCAAGTTTTTAAGCCTTTCTACAAACGTTTTTTCGCCTTTTTTTAGACTTTTTAACCAAGGTTTTTTCATGATTTTTGAACTTTCTATATATGTTTTTTTTTTCTTCAAATCTTAAAAAAATATTTTATAACTTTTCAAACTTTTTAAACGCTTCTTAATTTTTTTTTATAATGTTTCTCTAAACTTTTTTTTTTTAATAAAAAACGTTTATGAAAAGTTTCACAATTTTTTTTCCAATGTTGTAAAAACATTTAAAAACAGTCGTAGAAAAAGTCTAAAAAATTATAAAACAAAGTTTTGAAAAGTTTGTGAAAAGGTATAAAAAAAAGTTTGAAAAATATAAAAACAATTTGCATAAAAAGTAGTAAACTTTACATCCCTCACCACCGCCGCCGCCACCACCACCACCACCACACACCCCTTGTAACCACCACCCATAAACTTTACATCCCTACCGCCAAAATCCTATTTAACTTACTTTCTATCACAACTATAACGCCCGCAGATTCGGGCTAGTCAATTTAAAAACAATAAGAGTCAAAAATGACTTTTTGATAGAAGATTATTTAGAATAAATAGTCTTAACTAAATTATAGTATATGTCACAAGGGTTCCGTACATATAAAAAACGTTGAAATCCAATTTATAACGAAGAAGTTATGACCCGTCGAAGTTTTACGGCTAAACCGGTACGACACCGCATAACGTAAAAAATGAATTTATGATAAATTACTTTTTAGCATTAGGGATCTAAACAAAATTCGCAGTAGACGTTAAACCAAAATCGTGTATATAGAAAACGTCAAAATTTGACTTCGTATGAGGAAGTTATGATTTTTCTAAGATTTAGCGTGCACTGCCCAGAATTCGAATTTTAGATCGATCGATTTTTAGCCGACAAAACCTAAATGAAAATTGAAGATCTCATTAACAAGAACTCAACGATATAGAGACAGACGAAAACGGACGTCGGATGACAAAGTTATGAATTTTTAACGGACTTTACCTATCTAAGCCTATTAAAATATTAATTTAAAAATAAAGTCAAAATTAGCCGACAAAGTCTAAACAAAATTTGTAGATTACGTCGCCACCTACGCATGGATATAAAGAACGTAAAAAATAGAGCTCGTATGGGAAAATTACGGAATTTAGAAGTTTGTTAAATTTTGGGTGGGTGCAAGGCTGACACGTGGTGCCATTCGAGCCCTCGCTTTCTCCCCACGATCTCGCATGTGATGTTGAAAGTTGTCCCTCGTACGTGCAGCGTAGCGCTTCGTACGCATAACGTACTCCGAAGTTAGGCCCAACGTAACCGAAGCCTCCAGGCTATAAATAGATGCGGGGAGCACCCCATTTCTTCACACCAAAACCCTTCCTTCTCTCTCAATACATAGTAGTTGAAAAATATTGTTTAACACTTATAAAACAATATCGCTCGTAACTCTAGACTAATAATTATTCGCAATAAATATTAGACTAAAATCTAGTAATAATGATACTAGGTTTCGTCGAAGGGAAAGAAAATTGTTAGAAGAGAAACGTTGCCCGAGTTTGGAGTCATCACTTTAACAAGTGAGTGCATAGTTACTTTCATCTTACACATAGATATGAAGTATTTAATATAAATACATGATATACGTGCTTATTATCTATGTTGCTGATATATATGCTAGATGAACGATTTATACATGTTTACGTGATTTAAACTGTATCTGTATTTTTATACTTATAAATATGTATTGGGTAGCGACGAGTGATGGGAGATAGGTAATGATATAAAGGTGATGATAACTAGGTGATGATAGATAAGTGATGATAAGTAGGTGATGTAAGATGAGAGGAGATGCCATAACTTGACATGCGATGTAGCGATGTTGTGATGTAGTCATTTACTAGAGTATAGATGGCGACCACTAACTAATCCAATCAAGTCATGTGGAAACACCAGTAGGCTCATAACCTGTAGGTGATGAATTACGAGTTCGGGCGATGTTGTAACTACGTATTCATGCGACGATACTCTAATCAAGTCATGTGGAAACACCAGTAGGCTCATAACCTGTAGGCGATGATCCTTAGGAACAAACATATAAGGAAATGCGATGTAAGGAGATGATAGGTAAATATGATGTAGGAGATGACCCTTAGGATAAATCTTTAGGGAAGATTAAATGAAGAAAATAGGGATGGGTAATCAAGTTAATTGTTTCACATGAAATATGTGAAGAAACAAATAAACTATATTATTGTGGGTTGAAAACCCTATGTACTCATCAGGTTTCCCAACCTGACCCACTATGTTTATTTATATCACAGATGTCGATTTGAAGATACATTACACTGAGAGATTAAAGGAGATGTAAATCATTAGTGTAAATGAATGCAAGGTCTGTTTATGCTTATGTTTCTGTATTGACAATGACATCCCAAAGTGTTAATATAAACAAAATGCATTTCTTCAGAAATGATTTGATAATATATTTAACATGTTTTCTGGGAACAGATTCCGCAATATTATTCTTTAAAATGGATACTCTAATTTTTAAATAATCATAAATAAAAAAATTTCAAATGACCGTGAAGATCTAGGCCCATTTGGGTGCGGGTGACGTATTAGAAGTGATTTGGGTGTTCGGTTTGTGTTTTGGAGCTTAGGGGTATTTCGGTAAAGTGTTAGTTCGGGCTTTTGTGGAAAATGGATTTTTTTCGAAAGGTCTAAAGGAATATATGAATTTATAGATGTGTAGAGCTTCTCGTCACCTTTCCGTGGATATAAGGATCGTCGGAATCGGGCTTGCAACGAAGAAGTTATGGCCTTCAAAAGTTTCGTGGTTTTCAGGCTTAGCGGAGTACGCGGGGCGTACACAAAGTGTATGCGGGGCGTACTAGTAAAGAGGGTAGTACACTGGACGTACCTTGGAGTACGCTGAGCGTACCGACCAGGATGGTCGTGAAGGTTCCCACGAGTACACTGGGCGTACCATATGTACGCTGGACGTACTCTAGTCAGATCATAACCTTATTTTAGGGTATTGGACCCTATTTAAACTCCTTATCTCATAAACTAACCCTAATATCTTTAGCCTCCATCCCTCTAAACCCTAGAAATCGACCCTTAGCCTCCATTTGAGTGATTCTTGAGCTTTTTGGTGATTTAGTGTATTTTTTGTGCTTATTGTGGAAGAAGGAGTTCCTTGAGGAAGCATTGCTTGGCTTGAAGCTTGTGGATCCAAGCCCTAATCATATTGATCTAACTCCAGAAAGTATAAAGTTTGGATCTTGGTGGCTTTCTCATGTGGATCTAGTTGGGTTATGACTTGTTATGTTTGGACCTTGAAGAAAAAGGAACCTGGTGATCAAGCTATGGTTGGAGTCAAGCTTCTAGATCCAGAACCTTCATCAACTTTGCAAGCTTTTGGAAGTATAAAGCTTTGAACTTGACCATTGAATGCTTATATCTATTATGTTTAGTTTTTGGATCTTTTGTTCCCAAGAATGGAGCTTTATGGTTTCAAATCCATTTTTAGGCTTGGGGTTGCCACCCTCGATGCTATTCGAGTCCCTAAGGCAGAAAGTTGCCATCTTGATGGTCTTAATGGGTCCATGCTTAGGGTCACTTTTATGGAGTATAATGCCATTTTTGGAGTTTGGGTTTGTTTGGGGCATGCAAAGTCTCCAAGTCAGTGAGTTTATGGGTTTAGACGTTAAGTATAGCTCAGATATGTGATTTGGACTTGTTGGATAAAGTATTAAGCACTTCATGGATGTTGTGCATGAGTTGTTTGTACGTTGGGCGTACTCTGTAGTATGTTGCACGTACAGTCCATTTGCTCAGTACGCTAAGCGTACAGAAGAGGTACGCTGGGCGTACGCTCTCAGAAGGACTTGGGCCTTAGTGAACTTCAGACCTTTGGGCCCTAATGGTTTTGGGCCTAGACTTGCGGTTTGTTGGATCTGAATGTATCTTGGGCTAACTATTGTATAGTTGTGCCTATTAGGCCTTGTGGCGCAATATAGAAATGGACTTCACATTTGTGGGCCTCAATTTGGGCCAAATCTTCGACTAGGTTGTTGTGGGCCTTCGTAGGCCATTTGGGGTCCAGATTATTTACTAAGGAGAATATTGGGATTTAGTATAAGGTCCATTGGAAAGGTCTGGGCCCAATTTGGAAAGTTGGGTCATTGATGGTTTTATGGACATTATAATGTTGGGCTTTTGTTTTGGGTTTGGGCCCTTAGTTTTGGATCATATTGGGCTAGGGATAAAATGGTCATTTTACCCCATGCATGGATTAAGGATTATGGAATGGGACCCAATTGCTAATTGGGTATATTGATTGGTAGTGACAGCTCGGGTAGTTGGTGGGGTAGCAACTAAGGATTTCTTCAGGAAGCTTCTGTTGGATTAGTGTCTAAGTCCATAACTATTTTGGTATGCACTTGACCCGATGGTGCATGGTCCTTTTGGGTTGCCTTCACCAAAGCAACTTGATAGGATGAATTATGGAGAGAAAGGATTAATTATGATTTATTAATATATTATGAGAATAATATATTAAAGGAGAAATCATATTGTTTAATTAATATTAGTCAAGAATTAATAAGAATTAAGTTTGTGGTTAAAAGACATTAATTAAACTTAAGGGACTAGAACTGTCAATTGTGTGATAGTTGAATATTGAGCTAATGGACTCCATATTAAAGGGGTGGACGAATTCTATGGGGAAACCCGTTAGAAATCGTCCTAGGCCTTTAAGGAAGGAGTCCATGGGTTGCTTAGGGCCTAAGCATCCAAATTAGGGTTTCCTTGTTAGATAACCCATAATAGCCTCACTATTTAAAGGACCCTTGAGACTCAAAAACGTGGTGAACTTGTTGATTAGGGTTTCCACACGTTTTGGGTAGCCTCCACTCTCCTTATTCTTCATCCTCTTGCTCTTGGTGTGTATAAGCCATTAAAGGAGTGACACTTGTGACTATAAGCTTTCTAAAGTCATTACAAGGAGGATTTGAGATTGTTATTACTACATAAGAATCAAGGTAAGATCTAAAAACCCTTTCACATGTTAATATGATTAATTGTATGCTAGAACTAGGGTTTAAAGTCTTGGGTGAATTGCATGTACAATAGAGAAACCTAGATCCAAGCATTAGGGTTTGCATGAGCACATAGGATGTTCTTATGGCTAAAACCCATCAGTGGTATCAGAGCCTTGGTTGGTTTCTATTGTATTGATGCCTTGGTTATTTGTTCAAGCTTCAAAAAATCGTTTTTTAGCTCCCTGCCTGATGAACTCGGCGAGTTCCAATGTGGACTCGGCGAGTTGCTCCTACTCGGCGAGTCCATAGAGGAACTCGGCGAGTTCGAGCGTGTCACACCACCAAAACCGGTGAACGGTGGAAACGTTCTGGGGTGGAGGACGTCATGTACAGTATCACAACAATGTAAAGTAGTAAACAAGCAACAACATCATCCATTTCATTAATAGTATAATTTCATACAAGTGTGTTCTATCAAGTTATATAGACACCAAAAATTATATACATCAAAATAAAAGAGGAGTCTTGAACAAGCTCCTTCTTCTCAAAATCCGGCACCTGTACCTATCTACTGGTGACCTGAGAATACAAGTTATTTTGAAAGCGAGTATCAACTTTAAAGCTGGTGAGATCATAAGTATATTAGTGTCTGAGTTTGTATGAAATCATTTGTGAGATGTTTTGTAATGTACAAGTTCTGTTAAGTTTTGTATTGTTTGTATTTGATTGAACTCTCCTAGAAAACCCTATGTTTTCGACTAAAAGCAGCCTTCTACCAAGGCATCTAGTATCTGTGGGGGTGTCTCATGTAAGAGTGTGTATTTTCCCAACTCCGACTATAATTAACCAAAAATATAGTTTTTACATCACCGTGCATCGTGCGCATGATCACGAAGTGAATAAAATGGGGAAATATTATTGTACTGTAGTATTGTATTAAGTAACTACTATTGTACTAAGTACCTTAAGCAATTGTAATTTTTAAGGTAACATGTGATCGGTCTGTATCTTGCTACCGACTCAATAGTAAAACGACAATGTAAGATGCCGTAAAAATGACGTTTGGCACCCGTAGACTTGCAAGTCCCACTGTAGCGAGCAGCAAGGTGTAGGATAGTCAATCCAGTATAGATCTATACACAAACTCATACGCTCCCCAATGAAGGAGATTCTGATACAAAAACAGTCATGGCAGGTAGTGCCATGCCCTGTTTAATGGCTCACATAACTGTGTTAATGTATATGTGCGCTAGCTGTAGTGTGCGTTCTTTCTCTGTCTAGCCTGTATGTTTGTTTCTCGTCATAGTGCCTATTTTTTGTTTCTCCTCACTCTGTTTCATGTTTGATTCTCATCATAGTATGTATTGACTCATGTATGAACTGACTCATTGTATGTTTCATTGTTCTAGTAATAGTATCTTCCTAAACTACCCCCATGGTAGCTTACTAGTAAAGTATGAACATGTGTGTATGCCCTTGCTACCCAAGGTCATGGAATTGGATGAAAGAAATAACCTTTTATATCTATATACATATACATAATATATAACTAGGATTCAAACGAACTTCGGACAACTAACCTTGATACCCTAAGACCACATCAAACAAGAACAGGAAGCAGGGTAGACTAGCAGTCCTAAGTCCTTTCAATCCTACTTATATAACTATATTTATACAGATACAGAGAATATAAGTTTAAAAGAGTTTAAGTAAAAGTATTTGACCATTGAAGGAGTTTGTAAGACTATTTGAGGTAAAACAGTTTGATAAATAGTTTGGAAAGTAAGAAAACCATTTGCTTGGTAGTCATTAATCACATGTGATTGATATAATAACTATAATTGTTCAACTTGTATTCCCCCCTATAAAAGCATTTAAAAACATTTTAGAGGTAAATTTAGGGGTATGAACTCACCTGTAGTGAGTGGTTCTGATGACAATGTTGGATCTGTTGCTAAGTATCAAGTGGTGACTTGAGTACACACGCGAATCCTATTTAGCACATATTGATACATATATGAATATAATTAGTGTTATGCACAACTAACTATTGATTTGGGACCACTTTAGGGACTAGTAAACACTTATATTGAAGTGTTACAACCATAAATGATTGTACGAAGGGTTAAAAGGCTATACAAAAGAGTATATGGCCAAAATACACACTATATGTGTGTGTGCGGCCATGTGTGCAACCAGGTGTGCTTCCAGCACGTGTGTGCAGCCATGTGTGCGGCCAGGTGTGCTGCCAGAAGCGTGTGCTGCTAGAAAACATGATGTTCTTGGTGTTCTTGGTGAAAGATGTTACCTTTCCGGATGATACTTGAGAGGATTTTCGAGTCCTAGCTTTGTAGAAGTGTAAGAAATGATCAAAATGACCAAGGATAGTATATATAGGAGGGTGTGTGCGGTTGGAGGTGTGTCTAGTTGGCCTGTGTGCGGCTGGATGGCCGCACACACCAGTTTTGGTGTGTTTGGCTCGTTTTTCCAATGCTACAACCAAACTAACCCATCCTCCGACACGTATCTCAATTATACTAAGCTTTAAGCACTCTTTTAGACCCAAAACTTCATTATAAAATAGCAAAATGAAGCTAACTTTGATATAAAAGAAGAATGTAAGCTAGAAGTTTCGGGTTGTCACATCATCCCCTCCTTAGAAGGAATTTCATCCCGAAATTAGAATTTAAGCAAATAAGTAATTACAAGCAATTAAGTAAAAAGATGAGGGTATTTCAGTTTCATCTGATCCTCTCGTTCCCAAGTGAATTCGGGTCCTCGCTTGGCGTTCCAACGAACCTTCACTATTGGGATACGATGTTGTTTCGTTTGCTTGACCTCTCGGTCCATGATCTCTACTGGTTCTTCCACGAAATTGAGGCTCTCGTTGATCTCGATCTCGTTGAGTGGGATTACAAGAGTTTTGTCGGACAGACACTTTTTCAAGTTCGATACGTGGAAGGTAGAATGTACGTTACTAAGTTCGTTCGGTAGTTTGAGTTTGTAAGCTACTAGGCCGATTCTGGCAAGAATCTCGAACGGCCCAATGTACCTTGGATTTAGCTTTCCACGCTTTCCAAAGTGTATCAAGCCCTTCCAGGGTGAGACCTTCAATAGAACACGGTTGCCCACCTGGAATTCCAACGGTTTTCTACGTTTATCAGCGTAGCTTTTCTGTCGGTCTTTGGAGGCTTTCAATCGTTCACGGATCTGAACAATCTTCTCCGTTGTTTCCCGTATGATCTCCGGACCTGTGAGAATGCTTTCAGGAACTCGTCCTTTAGCTAACTGGGTATCACCCACCTTAGCCCAGCACAGAGGGGATCTACACTTGCGACCATAGAGGGCCTCGAAGGGAGCAGCCTTTATGCTTGTGTGATAACTGGTGTTGTAGGAAAATTCGACAAGGAGTAAATGAGTATCCCATGCTTTCCCAAAGTCGATCACACAGGCTCGCAACATATCTTCCAAGGTTTGAATAGTCCTCTCACTTTGTCCGTCTGTCTGCGGATGGTAGGCTGTACTCATGTCCAGCCTAGTTCCTAGGGAATTTTGTAGCGACCGCCAAAACCTAGAAGTGAAACTACTATCTCTGTCCGAGATAATGGATATGGGAACACCGTACAGTCATAGTATCTCCCTAATGTAAGTTCTTGTAAGTTTCTCCATCTTGTCTGTTTCTTTGATCGGCAGGAAGTGTGCTGACTTGGTCAATCTGTCGACGATGACCCATATGGTATTAAGTCCACCCGTTGTCTTGGGCAACTTGGTAATGAAATCCATAGTGATCCGCTCCCACTTCCATTCCGGGATCTCCGGCTGTTGTAGGAGGCCTGAGGGTTTCTGGTATTCGACCTTGACCTTGGCGCAAGTAAGGCATTTACTTACGAAGGTAGCAATCTCTGCTTTCATGTTAGGCCACCAGTATAACCTTTTAAGATCCAGATACATCTTATCTGAACCTGGGTGGACGGAATAATGAGTGTTGTGGTCCTCATTCATGACCAAGTCTCTGAAACCACCTAGGTTCGGGGTCCAGATCCGGTCCATGAAATAATAAGCTCCGCCACCCTTAACCTCCAAGTTCTTATCCATCCCTCTTAGGGATTCACCCGCCACATTTTCAGGCTTCAAAGCGTCACGCTGATCTGCCTTAATTTGTGTGGACAAGTGTGAATGGATAGACATAGTCAATGATTTGGCGCAAGTAAGGCATTTACTTACGAAGGTAGCAATCTCTGCTTTCATGTTAGGCCACCAGTATAACTTTTTAAGATCCAGATACATCTTATCTGAACCTGGGTGGACGGAATAACGAGTGTTGTGCGCCTCATTCATGACCAAGTCTCTGAAACCACCTAGGTTCGGGGTCCATATCCGGTCGATGAAATAATAAGCTCCGCCACCCTTAACCTCCAAGTTCTTATCCATCCCTCTTAGGGATTCACCCACCACATTTTCAGGCTTCAAAGCGTCACGCTGAGCTGCCTTAATTTGTGTGGACAAGTGTGAATGGATAGACATAGTCAATGATTTGACTCTACGACCAGAATATTCTTTCCGACTTTGGGCGTCAGCTACTACATTGGCCTTGCCAGGATGATAACAAATTTCGCATTCGTAGTTACTGAGTAGCTCAACCCACCATCGTTTTCGAGAGTTTACCAAATAGGGAGAGTTTGATTCTTAAATATTATTTGTGGAAATGTCGAGATTTTACCAAATAGGGAGAGTTTCTTGGAATCATGCAACTTGTTTGCACGATGAATGAGAAATTTCATATTTGGAAATTAGAGTAATTCGTTGACAAAGTGTCAAGTGAAGGACTAGGAGATCAAGTACACAGGGTTGTGTGTTGATCAAGTCCACCACAAGAATGACAAAGATATTCGTCATGATTTACTAAAGGTTTAGTGAATATGATTATACTTATAAGATTAAGTGTAATTCCGAGTTGATTTGAAAGAGTTTAAATCAATAACAGAACGAATAAGAAGAATCAAGTAGGCAGAAAGATAAAAGTTTCTCTATTCTAAGAAGAAGGGAGAGTACCTTTTATTATGTTTTATGATAGGTCTTAATGATTAAGAACCAATCTCAATTGATCCTCTAAGTGAGTGTTAGTATAATTGTATTTCTGAGAAGAGGAATCAAGAATTAAAGAAATGGTTAAATCAAGAAGTCAATCATACTTCATTCCAAAACAAGTCTTAGAGTTAAGATTGTGACATTGAGTGACAAGTCTTAAGAAGGTTTATAACATTCATCAAATGTAGAATTTGGAAAAAGGTTTTCTTATTCTTGCACATTTGAAATTGGTAAGTTGTGATGTCTTGGATTAGACAAAGACCAACGAGGACCAATTTTGTGAAGTGTTTTGTCTTGATAAAAGCTACACTAACTCTTGAATATTTGTTTGTCAATAAATGTTTATTGACAAGAGAATCTCATATGTCAACGAGTCAGTGGGAGTCTTAATGGTCTTGAAAGGGTTCAAGAACAAATCAAGAATAAACCTTATCGATCATCACTAGCACACGAATTGAGGTCCACAACCTATCGTGTTGACACTATCTTGTTTCTGTGCCATTCCAATCGAGTTAATTATGCATATGAGTTCTATGAGTTCTCATTTGAACGCATAAAAGGCAAGGACCTTGATCTATGAAAAGTACATTGATAAGAAAGGGTGAGCTTCTTAACTACTTGGAAGACATGGTGGGCGCTCGTGTTACCATAAAGCAAGAAATCAAGATTGAGAAAGTTCGGTCCACATGAGTTTGGATTTGTCGCAAACTTTGGTTTTGGAAAATTCACATGGATAGGAATACATACACCATTCAAATCTAAGTGTCATAAGATTCCCTCCTTCATGAAAATGACTGTGAGGAAATGCTTTCACTAAGAGAGATTTTAAGAAGATAGAAATTGTGAAAATTGGATTCTTGAATTCGATTATAGTTACGGTATCCCTTTCCATGATTCGAATTGTGAGATTTGGCAATTAGTCTGAATTGTTTAGACACACATATGAGCTATCTAAGGCAAAGGTGTATAAGTTTGAGAAGCTTAGATAAAAGATTATCAAAGCATTAGGTATTAGAAATATGAACTTAAGAAATTCAATAGGTATTGTTTTTCTGGAAGTTAAGCTGGTTTCTGAATACATGTCAAAGCTAGTGGGAGCATAAGTGTTATGCTTATATGATAATAATTGTCAAAGCTAGTGGGAGCATAAGTGTTATGCTTATATGATAATAATTATCATGATAGTGGGAGCATAAATGTTGTTCTTGTATGATTATTAAGGCAAGTATTGCAAGTTAGCAATATTAATTATAGAAAACAAGAGTTATACTTTGCAAAGTCGTAAGGATTGAACAGTTGTTTCGTTGTAATTAAGGGAGAGAATATTATGCTTCATTTCAAATCTAAAGGCTTAGGTTGTGGAATGTTAATAGATTTAGTCAAGGATACATAGTGCGTTCTCAAAATTTCGACTATGATTATGGCATCCCTCTTCATAGTTCGAATTGTGAGAATGTGACACATAAAATATTATGGCAAAAGATTGATAAAGTATCGTATCTTTATGTAAGACATTATGCATCGTATCCCATACGCTTCGGGTAAAGGATCGATTACAAATGCTATAATATTTGACCATTCTAAAATTTTCCAAATGTCTAGCGCATTTAGAAGGAAAAAGGATAAGAATCGGTTTTGAATGAGATAATTAAACATCTATCAAAGGACGATCCAAAGTTCGTCGAGGATTGATCGCTTGTGAGTAGTTGGAAGTATAGTATTGGATGGACCATATCGACATTATTATGAATAAATAAGATTCTATTAAGAATGAGTTGTCATATGGAAAATATGGAAATAATTCCATATTAGGAGTTGGATATTGAGAGTCTAGATTAGAAAATTTTATGCAAAAGGATGTTCAAGGAATGTACTTTGAGTGAGAGACATCACGTCTATGGAATTGTATTGTAACAATCTCAGATAGAGGACTTTGTAATTTCATTGGCAATAGTCATTGTGACTTTTGTACTATGACATTATGAAAGGGTCATTGCATAAAATGTTAGAATCTAGTATATGTTGGATAAGGTGTCTAAGTCCATAACTATTTCGGGTGTGTACTTGACCCGACCCGGCATGGTCCATTTGGGTTGCATGACACCATGCAATTGGATAGACTAAATGAGAGAAATAACACTTGGAGATTATTAATATATTATAAGTTCTAATATATTAATAATATTATTATTTGATTAGTTTGATCAAAGAATTAATTTGGAATTAATTAAGTGATCAAAGGATAACTAATTAAATATATGGGTTGATTATGTAAATCATTCATATCTTGTATAGTGGGCTAAGAGGCTCCATGGATTATCAAGTTGGGTTCTACCCATAGGATGCTCCATGGATGCTCCATGGGAGTTACAAACCCATGGGTCATGGAAATGAAGAGTCATGACACATTAGGGTTTACATGGTGTAACCCTAGATGTGTCAACACTATATAAGGATCCCATTCTCCACCAAAATCGGTTAGACATAAGAAACTAGAGGGATTGGCCGATTTTAAGAAGTGTGTATTATCTCAAAGGTCTTTCCAAGAGCATTTGGTGTTGTGTGAAGCATTTGAGGCATCAAACTTGGGGTGCTAGGCTCACAAGGTTTCAAGGAACATAAGCAACAACAAGGTAAGTTATTCTATCTTTCATTCAAGTTAAAATTGTTCCCCATGTATGCTAGATAGGAATATAACCTTGGAAATTCAACTTTGCATGATAATTAGACAAACATAGATCCAAGGTTATTAGGGTTGCATGTACACTTAGGAAGTGTTAGAATGCTCAAAACCCATCAGTGGTATCAGAGCCTAGGCTTGTTTGTTTGTTATTTGTGCTTAAAAGTTGAAGAAAGTCGAAAAACTTGCTGTCTGACTGCTGGACTCGGCGAGTCCATGGGGGGACTCGTCGAGTTCACTTGTATCTTCAACCTACTCGGCGAGTAGGTTCATGCACTCGGCGAGTAGGGTCGAAAGAGTGCAGATTTTCGACTTGAGTTGCTGGAAATGGATTAGAAACATTACCCTAAACTGTTTTGGTACTTGAAAACTTGTTTTAGATGGTGTAATGTCTTGCTAATTCATTTACAACAACTAGTTATCAAAATTACAAAGTTTTAAGTGTAGTTTTGATTCATGAAAATGCTTATGTTCATGTTCTTGATCTTATGATGTTTAGATGATCATAGGAATTATTTGTAACCTATGTGGTAGTTTAATTCTTGATCATAATGTGTTTTAATGGAGTCCATAACTTGTCCTCAAGTTATGGAAAACCAAAAGTCACTTGAGTTAAAAAACCATTAAAAGAACATAAGAGTTATAAAAATGAAGAGTCTTCATTTTATTACTCTATTAAACTCATAAGTTACAAGAAATGAAAAGTTTTGAAAGTTTACAAAACTTGCCCTCAAGTTTTGGAACAAGTAAAGTTAAGTTAAAACTTTAGTTCCAACCCTTAGAATTTTAAAAGTTAAAATTCAACCCTTATACTTATATTATTATGATTTAATAATTATATATATATATATATATATATATATATATATATATATATATATATATATATATATATATATATAGGTATAAGAACAAAGTCGTCTTACCGCTAGTACGCCTCATTCACGAAACCGGTCTATAAGGTGGGTATAAGGTTGTTGCCTATAAAAATGGCAACTTAATGGGTGTCCACTCTCACCCACCGCTTGCTTGATCGGTGGAGGGTCGTTAGCCGAACGGGTAAGACAAGGACTTATAAATTCTCATTAAAAGTATGATGAATATTATAAAGTAACTAAATGTTTTATTAAATTCCCAATCTTAGTTACTTTAGGAAAAATGTGAATAAGGTGCTAATCCATGAAATTACACTTTACACTTTGTTTAAGTCGTTGGTGGAGCGTGTGTGGTTAACCGGCACACTAACTTGGACTTAACAAGGTAGGTAAAGGGTGACTTAAGGTTTATTATAGTATCGATGGAGCGTGTGTGGTTTACCGGCACATCGATTGAGTGATAAACTTTAAGGGTACCAAGTGATTTGCATGGTTACTTCACACCTCGTTTTGTGATCCTCGTTATCCCAATCACAAAACTTGGAGGGCACACTCGAGATTGAAACATGCCTTTGAAAAGTTCATTGAATCTCAAAGAATTTAGGAATTTCTAAGAACCAATCAAAAACCTAATATTTAATATTTCGTTTTTCGTGGTGGAAATTGGTGAATCGTCATTCACCTACCTTTCAAATATGTTATAGCTTGGATTACGGCATACCTCTTCCAAGTTATAATATATTGTGATTGGATCCTAGCCTTAATATTACATTTGGGTGTTCTATTAAGGACTCTCCTAATATCTAAACTAATCTTGTCCTCTTCTTTCAGATGTCTTCAAACAATGTTGTTTCTGGCTCTAATCCTAATGGCTCCTTTACCCTTATGAACTTGTGTGGGAAAGTCACCTTTGATGGATCCAACTTCAATGAGTGGATCAGAAACATCAGGATGATTACCCGCTACGAGGACAAAGAATATGTCCTTGACAAGGAGCTTAAGGAGATTTATGAGACCACTGCAACTCCTCAGGAGATCGCTGACTTTCAGGCACATGAAAGGGATGCTACGAAAGTGGCTTGCATCATGATGGCCACGATGACATCGGAACTCCAAAAGTCTTATGAGGATTTCTACCCTTATGAAATGCACCAAGATTTGATGGAAAGATACCATCAAAGTGCACGACAAGAGAGGTATGAAATCATCTGCTCCATGATAACAACCATGATGAAGGACGGGGAATCCGTCACGAGCCACATGCAGAAAATGCAAAGGTATGTGGATCGTTTGCTGAAGCTCAATGTGAACTTCCCTGAGGATCTTGCAATAGATATCATTTTGCACTCCTTACCATCGTGCTATGATCAATTCCGCATGACATATCACATGAATAAGGAAGAGGTCACACTCAGCAAACTTCAGGGACTTCTCAAGACCGCAGAATCAGGTCTTAAGGGGAAGTCGGTTGCTATCACTTCTACTCCAAACTCTACTCCGGTTTTGGCAATCGGGAAAAGTCGAGGGAAGAAGAGAAAGAGCTCTTCTAAGGGTACCAAGGCTCGGACCCTTGATGGCTCTTCTTCAAGTGGAACCAAGAAAGGTTTCATCACTCCTTCTTCTGACCCAAAAGAGGCTGAATGCTTCTATTGCCATGAAAAATCACATTGGAAGCGGAACTGCCCAAAATACCAGCAAGATGTGAAGGATGGGAAAGTTAAACCCAACCATGCAGGTATTTACACTATCATTTCTAATAACTCACCCCATTCTAAATCTTGGGTCCTTGATACCGGGTGTGGTATTCATATTTGTTATGACTTGCAGGGACTAAGAAGAAGTGAGAATGTGGAGCAAGGAAGAATAAACTTGATCATGGGGAATAGGAAAGCTTTACCTGTTACCAAGATTAGAGTTTATACTTTATCGCTAAGTAGTGGGTTTAATTTAGATTTGAATAAATGTTGTTACTCGCCAGGAATGGCAAGAAATATTATTTCCTTTCATGCTTTGTACAAACAAGGGTTTACCTTTTCATTTAATAATGAAGTTGGTTCTATTGATGCTTTCTTTAATAATGTTCTTTATTTTAAAGCATTACGTTGTGATGGTGTGTATGAAGCTGTATCTGTTGTAGATAACTTAGGAAATAATGTTTTGTGTATTGATTCTATTAATAATAATAACTTGGATAAAGCATCATTATGGCATTGTCGTCTTGGACATATAAGCAAGAAACGCATAGGCCAACTCCAAAAGGATGGAGTCTTGGAGTCATTTGACCTAAAGTCAGATGATAGTTGCGAATCATGCTTACTTGGAAAAATGACAAAGTCACCCTTCACAGGTTCGTGTGAGAGGGGTGAAGGTTTGTTGGACCTTATACACACGGATGTGTGTGGACCATTCAAACATGCCACAAGGGATGCTAATCGTTATTATTTGACTTTTACTGATGATTATAGTAGATATGGATATGTCTACTTGATCAAGCATAAGTCAGAGACTTTCGAGAGGTTTAAGGAATTTAAACAGGAAGTCGAGAATCAATTGGGCAGGAACATTAAGATGCTTCGATCCGATCGTGGTGGTGAGTATCTTAGTTCAGAGTTCCTTGACTATCTAAGGGAATGTGGGATAGTCTCACAATTGACACCTCCCAGGACACCATAGTTGAATGGTGTGGCTGAGAGGCGTAATCGAACCTTGTTAGATATGGTTTGTTCCATGATGAGTCGAGCTTCGCTACCAATCTCATTCTGGGGGTATGCCTTAGAGACTGCCGCCCATATTCTTAATCTTGTCCCTACAAAGAAAGTTGCCAAAACTCCTCACGAGATGTGGACTGGCAAAGTACCTAAGCTAGACCACATCAATATTTGGGGTTGTGAGGCTTTCGTGAGACGCGAGACTCATGATAAGCTCGAACCTCGAAGCGAGAGGTGTATTTTCATCGACTACCCACAGCAATCCTTTGGTTACCTCTTCTACAGACCTAGTGACAATGTGGTCTTTGTAGCAAGAAGAGGAGTCTTTCGAGAGAGAGAATTCATAAGCCAAGGAGACAGTGGGAGGCAAATTGATCTTGAAGAAATTCAAGAATCAAGCGGTGAAGGAACTTCAAACACTAGCACTCAACTTGAGGAGGAAACTCCTGTTGAGCCAATTGACAAGTATGTACCTCTGAGGCGTTCCACAAGGGTTAGGAATGCTCCTGAGCATTACTATGGATTCCATATTACTGCAGAAGGAGATACACTTATCAATGATGAGACACTGATAGGTCTGGATGAACCTAACAGTTACGCGGAAGCCATGGCAGGCCCTGAGTCAGCCAAGTGGAAAGAGGCAATGGACAGTGAAATACAGTCCATGTATGACAATCAAGTTTGGAACTTGGTTAAGAATGTACCAGGTCGTAAGACAGTAGGGTGCAAATGGGTCTTCAAGAAGAAGACCGACATGGATGGAAATGTACACACATATAAGGCTAGACTGGTTGCAAAGGGTTTCTCTCAAATTCCTGGAGTGGACTATGATGAGACCTTTTCTCCAGTAGCCAAGATTAAGTCTATTCGGGTTCTGTTGGCCATTGCTGCATTTCATGACTATGAAATATGGCAAATGGATGTCAAAACCGCGTTCCTTAATGGAAAGTTGGCTGAAGATGTTTACATGAGTCAGCCAGAGGGTTTTGTCAGCAACGAGTACCCTAATAGAGTGTGTAAGCTTGAGAAATCCATTTATGGATTGAAGCAAGCACCTCACAGATGGAATCTTTGCTTTGATGAAAAGGTCAAGGAATTTGGCTTTTCTAGAAGTGAAGATGAGTCTTGCGTGTATGTCAAGGCTAGTGGGAGTATAGTTAGCTTTTTGGTGTTGTATGTGGATGACATACTACTCATAGGAAATGACATCCCAACTCTGCAGGAAGTTAAGTCCTGGCTTGGGAAGTGTTTCTCTATGAAGGACCTAGGAGAAGCTACCTATATTCTAGGGATAAGGATCTTGAGAGATCGGAGTAAAAGACTAATTGGACTTAGTCAGAGTACTTACTTGGATAAGGTGCTGAAGAGATTCAGCATGCAGGATTCCAAGAAAGGAGAGTTACCCATCCAGAGTAACACCAGATTGAGTAAGACACAAAGCCCTAGCACTGAGGCTGAGATAGCAGAAATGAGTCGAACACCTTATGCTTTGGTTGTAGGATCGATCATGTATGCTATGACGTGTACTCGACCCGATGTAGCCTTTGCCCTGAGCATGGTTAGCAGGTATCAGGCGAACCCTGGCAAGGCACACTGGACTGCGGTAAAGAATATCCTCAAGTACCTACGGAGGACTAAGGACTGGGTCCTTACCCTCGGTGGGAGTGATGACTTGAGAGTTGTAGGGTATAGTGATGCTAGCTTCCAAACTGATAGGGATAATTTCCGCTCTCAGTCGGGCTGGGTCTTTACCCTAAATGGAGGAGCAATTTCTTGGAAGAGTTCCAAGCAAGAAACAGTGGCTGATTCAACTTGTGAATCAGAGTATATTGCAGCTAGCGAGGCGGCAAAGGAGGCGATATGGCTGAAGAACTTCATTGGAGATCTTGGAGTTGTACCAGCTATCAAAGAGCCAATGGAGATTTTCTGTGATAGTGAAAGTGCTGTTGCCTTAGCCAAAGAACCAAGGGATCACGGGAGATCCAGACACATCGACAGGAAATACCATTTTATCAGACATCAGATAGAAGAAGGACTCCTCGTGGCAAAGAGGGTATCATCGGATGAGAACCCAGCAGATCCCCTCACGAAGGGACTGACTCGGGTTAAGCATCTCCAGCATGCTCGGAGCATAGGGCTGAAGGATGATATTAGATTCAGTAGTTAGATAACCCAGAAATTTGTAAAGTGTAATTGACATTAGATGATGAATAAAAGGAGTTTTATTTATGAGTAAAGTGTTGCTATCTCTTGTCGATCGTTTACTATATTTCTTTTGCATGTTTTGACTTCCAGAATAATTTTGTTTGGTATAACATATTATTCAAACCTCCACAGTCGGTCATATGTCGGAAGTAGGTATGAATCAAGACTGTCATGATGGGTTGTAGAGATCTAAGGTGTTGGACAAGGCTACAACAATCATGAGTGCTCATAAGTTCTGAGTATTGGACTCAACCCACGCTCACTGGAATCACTTCATGGAATTCTATCTCGAGTGATCGTGAGACGGTAATATCATATAAGTCTTCAAACCTAGAGATATGATTTGTTACTTACAAGTTGGTTATGCATTGATTATACGAAAACGCATTGGTAACTCGATGTTATAAAACGTGCTTTTGTGTGTAATTCAATGAGTGGTAGAACAAACATATGAGTCGAAGTTTATCTGTTCCTTCTTGGATTAGAAGCTGATATCTGGGCCCCTCGATGATTTTGTTTTGACCTATGTACCGGGCCCGGTCAGAACTAAGTTGATGTGTTCAATTAAGTTCTTTGTCAAACAAATCGGAAATCGAGAAACAAACTGCTGGACAATAAGTAAGACATTGTTCCATGTATTTTCCGGCTGATATCTAGAACGGAGGATTATATGATCCCTTATCTTAAATGGCGTACCATCATCTTCTCAGTTCCGAGAGACCTTGAAAGAGCTACGATTGCCAGTCGGTTCCTGAAGTACTAGAGATATAGTTATTAGACTTATCCAAGTGGGAGACTGTTGGATAAGGTGTCTAAGTCCATAACTATTTCGGGTGTGTACTTGACCCGAACCGGCATGGTCCATTTGGGTTGCATGGCACCATGCAATCGGATAGACTAAATGAGAGAAATAACACTTGGAGATTATTAATATATTATAAGTTCTAATATATTAATAATATTATTATTTGATTAGTTTGATCAAAGAATTAATTTGGAATTAATTAAGTGATCAAAGGATAACTAATTAAATATATGGGTTGATTATGTAAATCATTCATATCTTGTATAGTGGGCTAAGAGGCTCCATGGATTATCAAGTTGGGTTCTACCCATAGGATGCTCCATGGATGCTCCATGGGAGTTACAAACCCATGGGTCATGGAAATGAAGAGTCATGACACATTAGGGTTTACATGGTGTAACCCTAGATGTGTCAACACTATATAAGGATCCCATTCTCCACCAAAATCGGTTAGACATAAGAAACTAGAGGGCTTGGCCGATTTTAAGAAGTGTGTATTATCTCAAAGGTCTTTCCAAGAGCATTTGGTGTTGTGTGAAGCATTTGAGGCATCACACTTGGGGTGCTAGGCTCACAAGGTTTCAAGGAACATAAGCAACAACAAGGTAAGTTATTCTATCTTTCATTCAAGTTAAAATTGTTCCCCATGTATGCTAGATAGGAATATAACCTTGGAAATTCAACTTTGCATGATAATTAGACAAACATAGATCCAAGGTTATTAGGGTTGCATGTACACTTAGGAAGTGTTAGAATGCTCAAAACCCATCAGTATATTCTATAAGTGGTAAGAATTTGATATTCTTTCACTTGAGAAAAGGATTAGGAGTTGTGAAATGAGTATGATTGGAAATGTGTTCATTTGATATATTTCACAAAGTAAGAACCGTAGGTAAACATTGTGTGCATGCTAAGAGCATGAGACAAGTGTAGTAATAATTCAAGTAAGAAGTTGATTACCCGAAACAACAAATAATGAGTAATCAATATGGTGATAGATAAAAGGTGTTTTATTTATACTCAAAAGTTTGGGGCCATATGGGATTAGTATTATTCTTGTGTTTCACTTTGCATGTTTTGACTTCCTGAATAATTTAATTGGTTCAGAACAGTCAAATTATTCGAACGGACCACAGTCGTAAATATGTTGTAAGTAGGTATGAATGAAGACTGTCGTGAATTGGTGTGTGGATTGTCTAAAGTGTATTAGACATAAGCAATTGTTTGCTGCAACGTTCATGAGTGCTTATGAATATGATTTGAGCATTGCATTGAACCTGGATCACTTCATGAATTATATCACGTGTGATTGGTGAGACGATAACATCTTATATTCTTGAAACCGAGATGTGTGAGTTGTATCTTGCGAGTCAGTTGCACATTGATAATATGTAAACGCACCAGTAACTTGGTGTTATAAAACATATTGTTGTGTGTAATTCGGTAAGTGAGTGCAAGCAAGCATTGAGTCAAAGTTTATCCGTTCCTTTTATCCAAAGTAGGATCAAAGCGATATCTTTGGTCCCCTTTATGATTTAGTAATGGCACCTAAGTGCTTGGCCAAGCAGGGACTAAATTGATGGTTCAATTGTAGTCTGTTGTCAATCGTCATAAATCGGAAGTCGGGAAATAGTATAGAGGGAATGATTAAGTTCATGTCTCATATCTATACGATATCTAGAATGGAGAAATATATGATCCCTTATCTAAAGGATGCGCGTATCTGATAAGATCAGAGTTGACAGCGGCTTTGGAAAACTACGATTGCAGATCAGGATCTGAAGTCATACGCAGAATAGTTATTAGACTTATCCAAGTGGGAGACTGTTGGATTAGTGTCTAAGTCCATAACTATTTTGGTATGCACTTGACCCGATGGTGCATGGTCCTTTTGGGTTGCCTTCACCAAAGCAACTTGATAGGATGAATTACGAAGAGAAAGGATTAATTATGATTTATTAATATATTATGAGAATAATATATTAAAGGAGAAATCATATTGTTTAATTAATATTAGTCAAGAATTAATAAGAATTAAGTTAGTGGTTAAAAGACATTAATTAAACTTAAGGGACTAGAATTGTCAATTGTGTGATAGTTGAATATTGAGCTAATGGACTCCATATTAAAGGGGTGGACGAATTCTATGGGGAAACCCATTAGAAATCGTCCTAGGCCTTTAAGGAAGGAGTCCATGGGTTGCTTAGGGCCTAAGCATCCAAATTAGGGTTTCCTTGTTAGATAACCCTAATAGCCTCACTATTTAAAGGACCCTTGAGACTCAAAAACGTGGTGAACTTGTTGATTAGGGTTTCCACACGTTTTGGGCAGCCTCCACTCTCCTTATTCTTCATCCTCTTGCTCTTGGTGTTTGTAAGCCATTAGAGGAGCGACCCTTGTGACTGTAAGCTTTCTAAAATCATTACAAGGAGGATTTGAGATTGTTATTACTACATAAGAATCAAGGTAAGATCTAAAAACCCTTTCACATGTTAATATGATTAATTGTATGCTAGAACTAGGGTTTAAAGTGTTGGATGAATTGCATGTATAATAGAGAAACCTAGATCCAAGCATTAGGGTTTGCATGAGCACATAGGATGTTCTTATGGCTAAAACCCATTAGCTTCTGCATTCGAGGTGTGTCTTCTCACCATACCCATGGGTCTAAGGCACCAAGGCCGACCCATTATGTGATTATGGTATATGTGTTAGTCATTCTGTGATATGATATGCTATGTGATTTTGTGTTATTGCATGGAAGACCCCAGGGGGAGCCCGTGGCATTGGATGTAAGACCATGTGGGGTAGCCCATGGCACAATGGTGTAAGACCCTGGGCGGATCCCACAACATCCTTACAGGTTTATTTGTGTTATGTGTAGATATTTCTGTGATATATGATATGTTTATGTGATATGTGTTATGCTAGTTGTCTTTGTGATACTTGCATGGAAGACCCCGGGGGGAGCCCGTGGAAATTAGATATAAGACCATGTGGGGTAGCCTATGGGATTCTCAGGTTAAGACCATGTGGGTAGCCCATGGTACAATGGTGTAAGACCTTGGGGGGAGCCCACAACGTCCTTACAGGTTTTTGTATGCATGGCGTATGTGTTATATGTAGCTTTTATAGCTAGCAGGAAATGTGATACAAGTAGCTTTTATAGCAACAAGATATGTGATATGTGGTTTGTGTGTATGGTATGCTCTAGGAAACTCACTAAGCTTCGTGCTTACATGTTTTGTTTATGGTTTCAGGTATCATCGTTTTGGAAAGGAAGGGATCAGATTGATCATAGTGCACACACCTATGATTTCCGCAATGAATGATTTTGGGATGAACTCTGATAAATGTTTTACTTATTGATGATTTGAATTGTTTAGAATAAATGGTATCAATGTTTTAGCTATATTAAAAATGAAATTTTTACCCTTGATTTTTGGGTCGTTTCAAGTTGGTATCAAAGCCTTAGTTTGAGGGATTCGGGGATACCTTCGGGTGTGTCTGGACTCAAACAGAGGGTCTGTAAAGCTTTCAAACATTTCAAAAGAAAATGTTTCAAGGAAAAGGTTTTGTAAGACAAGAAAGAGTGTGGTGCATGCAATCAACCGAGCTCAAGTAAGTTTCCCCAGAATACCCACATTTGTTATCTATTATGATTTGATTATGTGTAAATTTGCAAACAATTTTTCGTTTTTGAAACATAATTTCATTCATAAAAAAATCCATTGTATCACATATTATCTCATTAACAACCCCAGATTCTCAAGTACATAAATCTTCATCAGTGTGTACAGATCATGCCGGCGCCTTCCTGCGATCCTCGCTAGTACCTGAAACACATATCACATAACACGGTAAGCATAAATGCTTAGTGAGTTCCCCAAAATACCACATACAACACATATTAGCCATTCGAGGCTATAACTTTGTATGACCCTCTGGTCAGTATGTCTCAGTGGGACCCTCCAGTCCCATAACTCTATGGACCCTCTGGTCCTAACTCTGTAAACTCTGAATCATACATAACACAAATCACATATAAATCACATCATACGAAAAGCATACAAGATATTCTGTCACATAACTCTAATTACCACTCTAGGTAAAGTATAGTGAGAAGACTCACCTCGGGTAACTCGGATAATCTCGCACATGAATATACTGATCTAGCCCCCGCCTAATCACATAAACAATATCCTTAAATAAATAATGGCTCTTAAAGGCTAGATTAAATCCCTTTCTACAATCCCTTAGAAGGGTAAAAGACCATTTTACCCCTCCTTTACCCAAAAGTCCAAATGTTGACCAAAACCCTAAAAGTCAACAAAAGTCAACAGAGGGCAGTACGCGGTGCGTACCATCTCTGTACGCGGGGAGTATGTCGGGGATCCAGAATCGGGGTCTCAACCCCTTACGCTGTGCGTTCTGAGAGTTACTCCCAACGCAAGTCTCGGTTTCAGCTCTTTTTGGATTTTTGGTCTTAAACGGTTAAGACATAAACTCAAACTCCAGATCTAACTTTTCTAAGGCCAATTAATCTATAAATTCGAAACCTTTAAGCCTATGCATGGCTGTAAAGGCCACTAATCACTCTAACACCTTTCCTCTTTCCTCATAAAGCCTTTATCTCATGCATGACTTAATATTCACGTCTAAGATTGGATTTTTATGAACCCACAACTCATATTACTCTGAAATATGGCAGATCTAATCTTATGGAAACCATTTACTCATAAAGTCTCCACCTTGGGACCAAAAAACCTAAAAATTGGTCCATGAAGCACAAATAAAAAATAACAAGGAAAGTTTTGAGCTTTTTACCTCCAAGTGAAGCTCCTCCCTCTGTAGAACTCAGATCCAAGCTTGAACTCCGACTTCTAGCCTCCACAAGAACCTCATCTTCTTCTTAATTAACACACAAAGGCATTTTCTATCTCAAGAACACTCACACACTAGCTTTAGAATGATAATATTGCTCTCCTAGGGTTTTTCTCTGAGTAATGGTGGCTGGGGACAAGACCATCTCATTCCTTTTATAGTCCACAAGCCACAACTAGGATTTGCATCTGGGCCCGCTACGCCCAGCTTAACCCTGGGTACGCCCAATGTACCTAGGCGAGTCTGCGTCCAACGTAAGCGCATGATTACGCGCAACGTACTCTTCAGTACAATCAATGTACTCATTTGCCATAACTTTCTTTTAAGGGCTAAACTTGACAACTTGGAAAAGAAGAAGGGTTTAAGAGATGCACCTGAATTTCGGGATGTTACATTATGAATCTGCGAATTGCATGCTAGTTAGGGCTAGGGGAGATGCCTGTATATGTTGTATGAGTTGGTAGACTTGAATGATAGTGTTGAGTAGTCAGCGATAGGTTGGCCTGATGTGTGGTGCGTGTAGCCATGAGGATATTGGATGTCATGCTGGAATGAGAATGATAATTTTTATTTGTAACTGCAATGTGTATGTTTCAAAAATTATATACGGTTAGGATCTTATAGCCTTAGAATAGATGATTTGACCTTATTTTCTGTGGACTTAGGGTAGAGTCTATTATACGACAATCTATGAGATCTTGTTCTGTGTATAATTTGCATGCATAAGGCAGCCGACAGCGAGGATGGATGGATGTGGATAGCACGAGTCGCAACAGGTGGGCGGAATGTTCTATGATATTTCTTTGGATCAGAGTGCTCCTGCACGAATGCTGATTACTTTGTGCTTTGTGGAACTCTTGGGTGATGGGATTCAGCTACTAAGTGGATATGATGATATCCAGGAGGTGGATGGCTGGCATCATGAGGAGTCCTTAGTAGCTGATGGCAGAGCAAGGTTGGGAACCTAGAAAGCCTATGATATGCTCTAGTGAGCTTAGTGGGGCGATTCAGTGGAGTTGGGAACCTAAGGGGAGCCTAGGAGGTGCTACGGTAGAGATCGTCCTGCTGTTTAGCAAGCATGTAGTGTATTGGTGGAGTAAGTGACTTGGAGGATTCGGGAGGATTGTTGAGGAAAGTATGGATAGGTGTGGAAGGTAGTATTGGGCCCGTACTACTGAAAGCACAAGATCCATACTCGAATCAGTGAGAGTCTTGGAGAATCTGAGAAGCTTATGGGAAGGAGAATAAATTCTTGGTTATGCCTTGATCGTGGGAATAGTTTCTTTGCAGAATGAGGATGAGCACGCAGGGATGGGACATGGTTTGGTCCTAGCACCGGTGGTGAGCCAGCAGTGGAAGGACTGCCAGGATTTTGAGTTCGCCTCGGATCCTTTGTATCAGGCGAAAAGGTTAATTGTGCGATCTATTTCACATTCAGGTTTGGAGACCAAGTCTCAGGGATAGTTGTAGCCCGGTTTAGAGTAGAGATTGTTCCAGCTATTGCAGTATAGGCGTGTCGGTTGAGCTGGTGAGTGTGTCAGGGTGCGAGATCCTGAATGACACGGATCTAAGAGTCGAGGACGGAAGATTGATTAGGAGTATCTCATGAGAGAGGTTCAGGTTAGGTGAATTTATTGGAGGGTCTTGGGCGGAGACCCAATAGTTTGGATCAACATTTGAGAGGCCAACAGGGTCGGATCTAGTGCAACACTTGCAGAAACTGCGCGATGAAGTTTCATTCCAAGGGTTTGGACTGTCATTGTGATCGGAAGGAGGTGCTACATTATGTTCTCAGGGTGGTCGGGGTACCACAGGAGGAGGTGGTCAGGAACCCTTCAGATGTCCGTGGATATGATATCTTCGGCCATTTCCGGTGGATACCGGGTATTTGTAACGCTTGGGGAATTGTGATGAGTTGGATCTCAGGTTGATTTTCTGCTATTTTCTGGGTTAGCAAGGGTTGTCAGATGCCATTTGGCATGTCAAGGAATCTTTGAGAGATCTTCGGGCGGATGTATCTTGCGAAGTGAATTCCGTGTGTACCGTGATTGCTCTGAGTCGTTATCGGAATCCGTCTAGTGATCCAGGTTGCTACAGGTGTAGTAGGTTTGGCCACGTCATAAGGGATTTGTTGGATAAGGTGTCTAAGTCCATAACTTATTTGGTACATACTTGACCCGACCCGGCATGGTCCATTTGGGTTGCACTTCACCCAAACGATTTATGGATAATTTTATGAGAGTTATACACATATGATTATTAATATATTATAAGTTATATTATATTAATATGAAGCCATGTTATTTAATTAGTCTTAGTCTTAAATTAATTATGAATTAATTTAGAGATTAAAAGGAAGACTAATTAGATTGTGGGCTATTGGTTTTATATAGTGTGGGCTAACACTCATTTGTTAATGGGCTAGGCTTGTATGGAAGTCCACGGATGATCCATGGAGCTTTTAACCCATGGATCCTTGGAAAAGGAAAGGTCATGGGTTATTAGGGTTTCACCCTAATCATGTAGACTATATAAGCATGCTTATGTTGCATGAAATAGCCACTAGTGTCACTAGTGTGTGTGTTTGTGTGTGGCCGATTTTATAAGTATGTATACACTCTCTCAAAGTTTTCCAAGAGTTTGTGGTGATTTGTGATTCCATTTGAGGCATTCACACTATTGGTGCTTGGCCCTCAAACTCATCATCAAAAGGTATGTAATCTCATCTAATTCTTTTATGTTTAAAAGTACCCCATGCCATGTTAGATAGGTTATGAACCTTGGAAAATTATTATTTTGCATGTATTTAGACAAACATAGATCCAAGGTTTATTAGGGTTGCATGCACACTTAGGAAGTGTTAGATTCCTCAAAACCCAACAGTGGTATCAGAGACTAGGCTTGCTTGCTTGTTTGATACTTGATGCAAAATAGTGAAAAAGGTTGAAATTGTTGCTGTCTGGCTGATGGACTCGCCGAGTCCATGGGGGGACTCGCCGAGTACAAGGCAAAATTCATCCTACTCGCCGAGTAGGTTCGTGCACTCGGCGAGTAGAATGATCAGAATGCAGAATTTCGACTTTTGCTGCTGGAAATGGACTAGAAACATTACCCTAAACTGTTTTGGTGTTTTAAAACTTGTTTTAGTTGGTGTAATGGTTGTTCTAATCCATTTACAATAGCATATATCAAAATTCCATGATTTTATGTGTTCATATAATTCTTGAAATTTTGATGATCATGTTCATGTTCTTATGAATTTAGAAGATGATAGGAATTATTTGCTGAATTGTTTAGGATTAATTCTTGATCATTTATGTGTTTTAATGGAGTCCATAATTTGTCCTCAAGTTATGGATATCCAAAGGTCACTTTTCTTTAACACACACTAAAAACACATAAGTTACATAAAATGAAGAGTCTTCATTTTATGAACCTTTAATTCATAAGTTATGAAATGAAAAGTTTTGAAGAGTTACAAAACTTGCCCTCAAGTTTTGAAATTTGGAAAAGTTTCACACACTTTAATAAACTTTAATTCCAACACTTAGAATTTTAAAAGTTAAAATTCAACACTTATACTATTTATAACATTAATGGTTAATTATATATATATATATATATATATATATATGTATATATATATATATGTATATATATATATATGTATAAGAACAAGTCGTTTTACCGTTAGTAGGCCTCATTCACGAAGCCGGTCTATAAGGTGGGTATAAGGTTGTTGCCTATAAAATGGCAACTTAATGGGTGTCCACTCTCACCCACCGCTTGCTTGACTGGTGGAGGGTCGTTAGCCGAACGGGTAGGACAATGACTTTAAATTCTCATTAAAAGTATAATGATAATTATAAAGTAACTAAATGTTTTATTTAATTCCCAATCTTAGTTACTTTAGGAAAAATGTGAATTTGGTGCTAGCCCATGGAATTCACACTTTGTACCTTACCAAGTCGTTGGTGGAGCGTGTGTGGTTAACCGGCACACTAACTTGGACTAGTAAGGATCACGAAGGGTGACTTAATGTTTGTCATAGATCAATGGAGCGTGTGTGGTTAATCGGCACATTGATTGGGTGATAATATTAAGGGTACCAAGTGAATTGGTATGGTTATTCACACCTTGTTTTGTGATCCTCGGCATCCCAATCACAAAATTTGAGAGGGCACACTCCAGATTGAAACATGCCATTGAAAAGTTCAATGAATCTCAAAAGATCTAGGAATTTCAAATCCAATTAAAACCTAATAAATTATTTCGTTTTTCATGGTGGAAATTGGTGAATCGTCATTCGCCTACCTTCAAATATTTTATAGCTTGGATTACGGCATCCCTCTTCCAAATTATAAAATATTGTGTTGGGTCCTAGCCTTAATATTTCATATTGGGTGTTATATTAAGGACTTTGAATCAACTAACTTGATTTTCTCCCATTATAGATGTCTGGTTCAGACAACTATGATCTTCCCAAATCTCTTGAAGATGGTGTCCCTCAACATCATGCTTCACTTCCTCCACCTCCTCCAATTATTCTCCCTCACCTACAAGTTCTTGAAAAGTTTAAAGTCACTCAATCCCTATTGGCAAGCATAGTCTATGTGTGCTCACATCTTGGAGATAAAGTCACATATTGACAAGCCGGGAGAGTTGGGTGTCAAAGTCTCGTGAAAGTTGGATGTTCAATCACTTTCTTAGTAACATAGTGAGTCTCTTTGGGACTACTATGAGACAGACTATGACATGACCCTTAATGATGTTATCTATTTGCTTGGTGTTGTGGAATCAACAATGATTTGGAACACCAGTAAAGCAAATTTGATTAAAAGAACAACTTCCCAAGTCTTAAATGGACATTGACAATGGTAGCATTGGATATCTAGAAAAGCATTTCTCTTCCCAATGGAAAGGGATCGGCCATAGTCAACTCGGTTGACCAAATGGTAAAGAGAAAGGCTAAGTCTGAGATAGTCTCGTGTGCCATTACCAAAGGGTCCATATGTTTTATTGCCAAAGGGAGGGACACTGATTGCAAAGCTGCCATATTTACCTGAAAGATCATAAGATTGATCAAGTCAAAAAGTTTCTACTTCAGTTAAAGTCCACTGACTAACTCTATTAAGTTTCTATTTGGAGATTCTTATTACATAATGTGAATGGGTCACATGTTGATGTTTTTAAGAATCAAAGAAAAGATAGGAAGCTTAAAGTAAGAATATGTTGATTCTGATTGCGAAGGTGGGTTTCGATCGCATGGTTCGGTAATCAGAATTTTGAGTTGTTGCTTAAGAGTTATAATATATTGCTTATGAATAGATAACAACAAGGTTTTCATGTGGATTGCAAGGATACGTTTTTTCCGCAAAGTTTTAAAATAAAAGAAAAAAAGGGTTTTAATTTTATCCTTACAATGGCATCTATGGAAAATTGTTGCTTATATGTTTCCAATAATAGCAATATTGGAAAGTGGATTTGATTCCTTCATTTGTGGTAGTGTCTGAATTTACCGAATGAAGAAAGTTTTTCATCATCCAAGTTTCAATTGGACAGAAACTTGGAATCATACAAGTTGTATTGTATGATGAATGAGAATTTTCATCTTTGAAAATTAAGACTAATTCTTTGATCACATGTATATGTGAGTCGATTGAAGGACTAAGGAATTAGGTACACTGGGTGTGCGCTGGTCAAGGTCCACCACAAAGATTGATTTGTCATGATTTACTAAAGATTAGTAAATATGATTATACTTATGAGGTTAAGTATAATTCTGTAACATTGGAAAGGTTACAATGTATGACAAAACAAATGAGAAGAATCAAATTAGGCAGAAAGATAAAAGTTTCTCAAATCTGAAAGGATGGGAGAGTACTTTAGTATCATATTTCATGATCATCTTAATGATTATAAAACCATATCACAAATTCATACTCTAAGGATGTCTTAGTGCATTGTTATGACTAAGAAGAGAGGTCATGAATTGTTCGATTGGTTAAAATCAAGAAGATGAGTCATACTTCGTTCCAAAACAATTCTTAGAGTCATACTCCAAGATTGTAACCTTGAGTGACATAAAGGAAGATTTATCAACACTAGTCAAATGTAAGAGTAAAATGTTTTCTACTTTTGTACATTTGAGATTGGTAAGTTGTGATGTCTTGGATGAGACAAAGACCAACTAAGACCAATTGTGTGAAGTGTTAGTCTTGATAAGAATCCGCACTATCCCTTGAATATTTGTTTTGTCAAGGAATGGTTCTTGACTGGGGAAACTTATATGTCAAGGGGACAGTGGGAGCCTTAAAGATCCTAAAAGAGTTTCAAGATTTAATCAAGAGTAAAACCTGTAATTTATCACTAGCACACGACTTAAGGTTTGCAACCTATCGTGTTGACATAATTCTTATTTATGTACCTACTTCAAATAAGTTGAATTTGCATGTGAGTTATCAGAGTTCAACTTGGAAGCATTGGTGGGCCTTGTGCTACCAAGGTGACAAGAAACTAAGACTGAACAAGTTTAATCCATGTAAGGCTGAATTTGTCACTAACCTTATCTTGTGATTAATGTTTTGACAAATTCACATGGATAGGAACTCATACACTATAAAATCTAAGTGTCATAAGGTTTCTCTCCGATTCATGAAAATGATGGTGAGGAAACGCTTTCACTAAGTAGATTTTACGTAGATATCAATTATGTTATTTGCATTTTCAAAAGTCGTTAGTGGAGCGTGTGTGGTTAACCGACACACTAACATGGACTTGTGAGAAATGGCAAATGTCTAAGCAATTGAGACTTTGATTACGGTATCCCTTTTCATAGTTCTGAAAATTGTTTAGACACACATGTGAGCTATCTAAGAAAGGGTGTATGAATCTAAATTTCAGAAGTCCAGTAGATTTCTGGAAATATGTTAGAGCTAGTGGGAGCATAAGTGTTATGATGATAATCATCATGTTAGTGGGAGCATGATTATTACGTTTAGTGTTGCAAGTTAGCAATGTTAATTATAGAAACACAAAGTTTCAATTCGTGAAGTTGCAGGGGTTGAAAAGTTGTTTTGCTATAATTAAGGGAGAGGAAATTATACTTCATTTCACTTCTAAAGCTTAGATTGAGATTTTAATCATCTTTAGTCAAGAATATATATATGAATTTTATGTTGGAATGGTTCAACTTGAAGAATTATATATATATATATATATATATATATATATATATATATATATATATATATATATATATATATTGCGTTTTAAAATTTGATTATGATTACGACATCCTCTTCATAGTTAAATTTTGAAAACATGGCAAATAAAAAAATATTGTAGCAAGAGACTGGTCTAGTATCATGTATTTATGTGAGACATCATGAATCGTGTCCCATATGCTTCGGATATAGGATCGATTATATGTGCTATAATATTCATCTTTTCTAAATTTTCCAAATGCTTAAGGCATTGAGAAGGGAAAAGTCTAGAACTGGATATGACTAGAGTGATTGAGCAATTGTCGAGGACAATCTGAGGTTTCCCAAAGATTGGTTGCTCGGGGACATTCGGAAGTATAATGTTAATTTTGGCAGGACCATATTGACATATTCTGAAAAGAGGTAACTCTTGTTCGGAAGTGATAGTCAAAATGGGACTATGGAAATGTCTCCATAGGTGGAAGTTATTCAATCTATGTAAGATTAGAAAACCTTAATGCAAGAAGGATGTTCAAAGCAATGTAGTTTGAATATGAGACTTCCGTTCCATAGAAGTTGACCTTCTTTGGAATACTCTGTAATGACTGGTGACAAGGTTTTGGTGACTTTGTGCATAATCATTACAAGAGGAACATTGCATAAAAGTTTAAAATCTAACATATTTTTTGGTAAATGATAGGAATCGGGGATTCTCACATTTACAATAAGGATTTAGGATTGTGAAATGAGTATCAATGGAATCATGTTCAATTGATCTACATCACAATGTAAGGATCATAGACGAACATAGTGTGCATACTTGGAGTATGGCATAACTATTGTTTAGAAAAACAAAGTGTACATGCTAGGAGCATGGGACGGCTGTTGTTTTTATTCAAGTCTTAAGTTGATTGTTTGAAACATTATACAATGAATAATGTGTAATCAATATGGTGATAAATAAAAGGTGGTTCTATTTATATTCAAAAGGGTTCTGAGACCATATTGAATTCGATTATTATTGTGTTTCACTTTGCATGTTTTGACTTCCAAAATAGCTAGGTTATTCTTTTCGAATGACTAAGTTATTTAAACACTCCACAGTCGTTCATATGTTGGAAGTATGTATGAATCAAGACTGTCATGAATCGAGTTTGTAGATGGCTAAATTGGTTTAGTCATAGCAATGGTTGCTACAACATTCATGAGTGCTCATAAGTTATGGGTATTGGAATAAACCCACGCTCACTTGTATCACTTCATGGAATTTATCTCGAGTGATCGTGAGACGGTAATATTATATAAATCTTCAAACCTAGAGATATGAGTTGTTACCTATGAGTTGGTTGGGCATTGATTGCACGTAAACGCATCAGTAACTTGATGTTATAAAACGTGCATTTGTGTACAATTCAACAAGTAGTAGAACAAGCATATGAGTCGAAGTTTATCTGTTCCTTCTAGAAATAGAAGCGATATTTGGGCCCCTCAATGATTTCGTTGTGACCTATGTACCGGCCGGTCAGAACTAAATTGATGTGTTCGATTAAGTTCTTTGTCAAACAAATAGAAAATCGGGAAACAAACTGCTGGACAATAAGTACGACGTTGTTCCATGTATTTGTCCGGCTGATATCATGAGAACAGAGGATTATATGATCACTTATCTAAAATGGCGCTTCATAGTTCAACAGAGTGTTGTAAGACTTCGGGGGTTCCGTAGCATTCACGGATTCTTCCAAGTGATTTGGACTAAGGCAAGCTAGTTCGTAGGGTTGTGGGGGAGCCACAACTTAGTTAGGATCAGGACTAGAGGTGATTGACCGATCAATTATTCGGGGGCGAGCCCGGATGGTTATGAGAATTTAAGATGGAATTGGTAGAGACTGCTGAGCTAAGGGTTGGACCTTGTGATGTAGGATTTTATGGTCGAGTAGTGCATGTTTCTGTAGGGCTACGGCTGGGTAGCCCTGTTATCGGATCTCATAAGAACCTGGTGGTTGGACCGGGTGCGAGACTGGAAGTCTCAGGGAATCGGCTAAGGGTATTTATTAATCGGTCGAGTAAAGGATGACAGGAAGTCATGGTACATTAGGCAAATGCCGATTCGAGGATATTTGGATAGGACCGAAGTAACAATTTGGATTTGGATAGGAACCCGAATCGGAATTCGTGCAGGATTTTGTTTGAGTAAGTTGGGATGTGGGGAATCTATATGCCAAGGGCATCAACAGAAGAATTCCAGGGTGGTGAAAGGATTGGTTTGATGGTAGTTTAAGCCATTGTGATGTGTCTCGGGTGGCCCTATCCGTAATAGAGCCACGACATGTCGAAATCAGGAAACAGTGGTTCGACGGAGGCCAGGTATGATGTAAGTCTACAACTATTCTGGTAGTATTCACCTTTGTGTTTTGGGTTCAGTGGCGACGAGTTGTCAGTCTATCTCGATTGGATGGATAAATGGGTTGAAGGAGATAGGGCAATTATGGTTGGACGAGGTAGTCTGTCAGAGGTCGTAGGGGACTGTTGAGTGTGTTTTTATTGGCTTAGCAATTTGGTATGTGTGGGGTGTTCCAGACAGTTGGCAGACAGGTTGGGACCAGGGAGGTCCCCGGGTGTTCTCCAGGAAAACATCCATGTGGCAGCAAGAGAAGTAGGAGCGACTTCAGTGATTTGGGGTCTGTATGTGGAATTGCTTGTTATTCGGTAGTCGCGGTTGGTCGGTTATATTGTTCTTTAGGAAGCATCAAGGTATTTCGAGTGGGAAGTATTCTATCTAGACTGGTTTCTTGGGCAATCAGTTCGGTGAAGATTCGTTCAGGGCAGTCTGTCAGGGAGACAGACCATCTCGAGACTTCAGAGTTCGGATGAAGTAGATGTGATCAGGTTGCAAGGAATTCGTTCATCTTTGGGTTCTAGAAGCCTACGAGGGTTGGTTTCAATTGCCTTGGGAAGGTTATGGTATTCTTAGGTTTGTGGCGGTGTTGCTCAGGTTGTCTGGTATGACGGAGATAGTAATGCATGATTTTGAGGACGAAATCTAATTTAAGTGAGGGATATTTGTAACGTTCTGTTCCGAATTGACTTCTAGTCTGAGGCTGTGGGCCGAAGGTTGGTCATCATAAGGAGTATGGCTCTAGAGAAGGTAAGATCTAGGCCCATTTGGGTGCGGGTGATGTATTAGAAGTGATTCGGGTGTTCGGTTTGTGTTTTGGAGCTTAAGGTATTTTGGTAAAGTGTTAGTTCAGGGTTTGTGGGAAACGGATTTTTGTTCGGAAGGGCTAAAGGAATATATGAAATAATAGATGTGTAGAGCTTCTCGTCACCTTTCCGTGGATATAAGGATCGTCGGAATCGGGCTTGTAACGAAGAAGTTATGGCCTGCGAAAGTTTCGTGGTTTTCAGGCTTAGCGGAGTACGCGGGGCGTACTAGTAAAGAGGGTAGTACACTGGGCGTACCTTGGAGTACGCTGGGCATACCGACCAGGATGGTCGTGAAGGTTCCCAGGAGTACACTGAGTGTACCATATGTACGTTGGACGTACTCCAGTCAGATCAGAACCCTATTTTAGGGTCTTGGACCCTATTTAAACACCTTATCTCATAACCTAACCCCGGGGGGAGCCCGTGGCAATTAGATATAGGACCATGTGGGGTAGCCTATGGCATTCTCAGGTTAAGACCATGTGGGGTAGCCCATGGTACAATGGTGTAAGACCCTGGGGGAGCCCACGACATCCTTACAGGTTTTTATATGTATGGCTTATTGTTAATGCCATATTTATACATATTTTTAGGCAATATTTATTTACATTTTTATTAATATTTTGGTTATTTGCATAGAATTATGGTTCTTATAGGGATAAATTGTTGTTTGCAGCCAAAGTGAAGCATTTTTGAAGAAAGGGACCAAAATGGACAAAGCATGAAACTATGAAGGCTTGAAAGAAGAAAGATATGAATCCAACAACAATTCGCACTCACGACGTGAGAGTTGATGGCTCACGACGTGAGTGGAGTAATCTAGAAGATATGCATCCGGGTGGAATATTCCTTCTATAACACGGATAGATGCGTACTCACGATGTGAGACGTTATTTCTCACGACGTGAGGCTGGAAAAATCAGAAAATATAAATACTCTTGGCCATTACGATTTGGGGGACTTTTGGCTGATAGAAGGCAGACCCAGAGATGATTTTGAGAGGATAAGAAGTTATGGAAAAGGTTTTTATCACCTAAGGAGAGAAAAGTACATCAATAGTTTATTTGTTTGGTACATTCATTATGACTTCTGTTATGATTTGTGCTAGTTTATCTGTGGCTATGAGCAACTGAATCTATCTACTCTTGTTTAGCTAGATGAAGCTTCTGACTTATGGATTAGCTTATTGATAATGGACTATCTAGTTGGGAATTTTCTTGTGTTTGATTTGTTACTACCTAGCATGTTAATATTATTTGCTTTAGTTGCTTGAATTCATGTTCTGTGTAGCTTAGTGATTATTAAATTACATGAACTTGAAACCTAGTGATTTAGTGAACATTAAATTGCTAGAACTAGAATCGACCAAAATCTTAGATAGCAATTGAAGTAAATAAATTTCGCTGTGCTAGAGAACATAAATTATGACCATAATTGTGTTTGCCTAATCTTGCATAGCAAATTGCTAATCCACAACTTATTATGTGTTTGATTGTGTGTGACCATACATAGTTTTACATGAATTAGTTTAATATTGGTAAATTTAGACTTAAATTACTAATACAATAATAACCAACTTGATATTCCATTATTGTTAGCTAACCATAAAGAAAAAGTGGATTCGAACTAAACAAGAGTGTTTTTAGTAATTGATTGGATTTCGTGACTTAAGTTCATCTAGTCTTGTAAAATCAGATAAAAACCCCAACTTTGTTGATAATTTAGGTTTCTTTAATAGTAGATAGGTTAACTAATCAATACCGTTCCCTAAGATCGCCACCCGACTTACCTGACTATTCTATAACTTTGACTAGGTACACTGCCCAGGTGCAATTAGTTAGTTAAGGTAGTTAGGTTATAAATATTAAAATTAGGTGTAGCTATTTGCACGCACAAAGTTTTTGGCGCCGTTGTCGGGGAACGGCTTATTTGATAGTTTATTTATTTGCTATAGATAAATCGATCCTTTTTGTGGGGTAAAACCTGCAAAAAGTTACTTTTTACAGCTTAGTTTTTTTAGTAATACTAGACTCATGACATGAGCCTTAAGCTCACGTCATGAGTTCAGTATTTTCTCGTTTTTTTTTGTTTTTCTTTTCCGTTTGCTTTTCTGCGACAACACGAGGTGGTAGCCTTTACCACGTCGTGGTGGCCAGTTAGTAGGAAGTTTTTAATTAGTTTTTGTTTAGTTTTACGTTTTTATTTTGTTCGTTTTGCAGGAGTTCATGACCAGAGGTTCCAACACACCTTTGGTGCCACCACTTGAAGATCCAGAGTCAGCCGTTCACAAATAGAAGGATAAGAACGTGAAAGATGATCAAACACCAAAGAAGACACCTTTACAAGAATTCGAGTCAGTGTTCTCAAGGAAGTCGGGGAAGAAAACAGAAGAGTCGAGTTCATCTTCAAAGACAAGAGCAAGGTTGAAAACTTATATCAATTACCTTTCCCAACTGTATCCGAGTATGACTCCGAGACCGAGTTTGGACTTTATACGAGTGAACTCGAGAACGAGCCAAGAAATGAGATGGAAAAGATTGAAGAAATGTCAATGGGAGCTTACAAGAAGCGAATTCGAGAAGATGTTGGTCCAGGTTTAGTATAACCAGCGATACCTGCCACTGCCACATTCGAGCTGAAGGGACATATCCTCACTGCACTAAAGGATATCCCATTTTATGGGAAGGATCATGAGGATGCATTTAAGCATCTAGATGAAGTCAATGACATTGCTGACTATTTCAATGTCCCGAATGTCAATAGAGATACCATCTTACTAAGGATGCTACCAGTCACTTTCAAGGGATCTGCAAAAGACTGGTTGAAAACACTTACTCCTGGTACAATCACGACTTAGGCTCAAATACGTGAGCAATTTCAAGATCAGTTTTTCCCACCTTCCAAGATAGCTAAACTCAAGAAGGCAATAGCCAACTTTGAGCAACAACCGGGGGAGTCACTATACGAAGCTTGGAAGCACAATGGGCTGTTAAGGAATTGTCCTCAACATGATCTAAATGTTTAACAAGAGATATTGATTTTCTATGATGGGGTCAATGTAATGACAAGACAACTTCTTGATTCTCAAGGGCCATTGACAAAGAAAAATCCAAGGGAGGTCAAGGATTTAGTTGAAGAATTCTCAAGACACTCTCGTGAGTACTACAACCCAAGACAAGATGGAGAAAAAGGTAGTGGGGGTGCACATTCTGAAGAGATGGCTGTTATGAAGGAAATGCTCAATACTATGGACCGAAGATTGACCCAAATGGACCAATTAATTCATGCAATAAGAGTTGGATGTGAGAAATGCAGTGGGCCACATTTGACTAAAGATTGCCATTTGGATGATTATGGGAACAAGAAGGCTCAAGTTTGATACTCAAGTGGGGACAAGTATGATGATGATTGGAGGAAGCCAAAGAAGGAGTGGCTGCCTTATGATGAGTACAAGAAACAGAAGGAGGAGAAATTCAGGCAGAGTGGTCGGGGTTTTTACCAAAGAGATCAAGATCTCTAACCCTAGGTCTAAATAAAGCCAAATACCACAATATCTTAACCATTAAGCCCTTAACCTGAAAAAATTCCTTAACCCAACTACTCCAGAAGGGTTTATAACACCATATCTATCATAAGGGTGGAAGATTAATGGACATGCATATCTAAAACATGTCTAGAATCCATTTTAGTTGATGATAAGCTAAAAATGACCAAAAACTCATGCAATGATAATAACTCCAACCAAAGTTTAAATCTACAACATATGTTGCTCTTGGGACTAAGGAGAGTCATAAAGTTGCCAACTTTATGAGTTCCTTCCTTCCAAACTTGCTCAAGCATGTAGAACATGGGACAACAACCTAGATCTAACCACTTTAAGCCATAATGATTGAGCCTTTGAAACTTATAAAGGTCAAGAAACTGTGCAAGATGTTGATGATGTTGATTCCTTTCAAGTTCCACCAATGGAGCACATTCTTATCTTCTTCTCCAAGCCACTAATGCTCCAAAAGGCCACAAATCATCAAAGGAATGAGAACTAGGGTTTTATGAGGTATAAGGGTGTTATACGCTGGTAATGAACCCTATAAGTGTCCTAGAGTGGTTTAAACACGAAGTAAACCATAAAAGAATCATGGGCTTGGGCCAAAACAATTGCCATGTTGTGGTGGTCCACTAAGACACGCGATCCATCTAATCAGTGTCATGTTGTAGGCATCCTTACACCACGTCGTGGAACATGGTTTCCTCTAAAACTTCATCTTCAATCCCTGATAAAAGTAATCTTAACCGATCTAGAACACGAGTGTTAGAAACAATTTGAAGAAAGTGTCACAATTTCCCCTGCACACTTTATAGTTGCGAAAATCACCTTTTTGTCTTTTATAACATCCTATTTTGAGAAGTTTATTATTTCTAGATTACAGTCAATAAATACATCAAGTAAAGGCCTTGTGCTTCAGGGGAATAAGTTTTAGACCCTATTGGATGTTGATGATATTGGTTATGCGATTTATACCTTTGGTTTTTGTTCTGGAGCTAAGGGGGTACAATGGAAAAATTTATATGATAGGCTTCTTGCTAAGATTATAGTTTTTATTTCGACATGTGTTAAGCCAATATTAACTAGATAGAAGTGTTACGCTCTTCAATACATTTACGTGGATATAAATATCTCTGAAATCGGAGTTGAAATGAAGAAGTTATGACTATTTGAAGTAGAGGTGGTTTTGGGTGAAAGTCGTGGCCACGACGTGAGGATTAGAGCCCATGGCGTGGGGATCAGTCAGACTTATTCCCTAGATTTTTTTTAGGGTTTTCAATGTATTTAAGCTTAATTTTCTGCATTTTTGGGCATTTCATCAGCCTCCATCATCTCTAGAACCTCTTGGGAGAAACCCTAGCCCCCACCTTTAAGATTTGAGCTACTCCTCTCTCCTTTCTCCTCTTTTGGATGCTTTTCATGTTATTTTGGTGAAAAAAGAAGACTGATAAGGTTATTTTAGTTTCATAGAATGATGCTTCAAGTTTGGATCCATCAAAGGCATTACATTCTGGACCATTATGAGTATAAAGTTCTAATATTGCTTTCTAGTTCATTAGATCTGTCATTTGGGTTTTTGACACTTTTGGTCCATTTTATGAGTGATCTTGGAGTTGAGTGGACTCTAACATATTTTGATCAGTTTGGAATGTTTCTTGGACCCCATTGACTAAGAAACTTGCGATCTTTTGCTTTCTCTTTTAGCCATGCAAGTTATCTTGGTCCTTTAGGCCATTTGGTCTATTAAATTTTAGGTCTTGTATGATTGGCTAATTATTATGGATAACATTGGAAACTATATCCCTCTAGACATCTTGTTGATTCAGATATGGATGTTGGAAACTTGGACTGAATGGATTAAGTAGAAAATATGCATTTTGGATCCCTTTGAGGCTTTATCCATTAAGACCTTAGAAAGGGATCTGATTTGAGCTTTGGAGCTCTTGAAATTAGAAGAAAATGGATTAAGCTTGTTGAGTTGTCCAGACTACTCCCTACGGTATGGTGTAACACATGGTTCCTGGTACGCATTTAGTTATAATTTATTCACTTTTGTAGAGCTACTCGACGAGTTGGGAGCCCCAGAATCGTCCAGTAGAAACCAGAATGGCCGCGGGATTTTAAGTCACCTACTCAACGAGTTGAGAGACTCGACTCGACGAGTAGGGATGCCAGGATGAAACCCTAATTTCAGAGTTTTTCACCCTATTTAAGCATCCTAATCCCCACTTTCTGGCCTCATTTCCAACCTCTAAGTCCCAAACCCTAGTTTCAGAAACCCTAATGCATTTGTGAGTTTGTGAGCCATTTTTGAGTGATCTTTGTGTGTCTTTGAAGCTTGAAGAAGAGCTTAGGATGACTTTTATATGATGAGTGATACTTACGGTTTTTATTAATAAATTATAATGAAAATTTTTGACCGTATTTTTGGGATGTTTCACGTGGCTTTAGGCAACTATGGCGCGACGACTGGGGGATTGACGATTATTTTGGCATTTTGTGCCCACAACGTGGCCAAGGAAGTCCATGAGGTGGAGGGATGCTAATTGGTAATTTGATTTTGACTTTGACTGTTAACTTGTTGACCAATTTGACTTTTGATCAACTTGGGTAGAATCGAGTATTTGACTAAGGATTGGTCTTCGTTTGGTTTTAGGAAGTTTGGGTTGGCTGTTCTGATGTTGAGGTAGTTGCGGGCTTCCATTGGGTAGTTCAGGTGAGTCTTCTCACTGTGCTTGTGGGTCGAAGGCATAAATGTCGTCTCACTAATTTGTGTAGGTAGGATGATAACTGTCTGTGTGACTCTTACATGTTTGTATGATTGGATTGAAATAAACCCTAGGGCTAGGCCCATTATTATATGATTAAGTTGAAATAAACCCTAGGGATGGGCCCATGAGTTTGTGATGAGTTGAAAGAGACCCCAGAGCTAGGCCGATGATTTTATATTGGGTTGGAATATACCCTTGGACTGGGCCGAGTTGTATGTTTGGTATGTGGTATTTTGGAGAACTCATTAAGCTTTGTGCTTATGGTTTATGTTTAAAATGTTTTAGGTACATCTGGTTTCAAAAGGAAAGGCCCGACTTGCTCACACTACATCCCCTAGAGATTATTACGCAATGATATTTTACTCTGATGTTTTGATAATACTTTTACTCTAATCGTCTTTTGGAATGATGAATGAATGGTTTTGACTTAATTAAAAATGAAAACTTTACTTGATATTTTTGGGACATTATAAGTTGGTATCAGATCCTTGGTTTGAGGGATTCGGGCACACTCTTGGGTGTGATCGAACTCAAACTGAGGAATTGGTTATCTTTTTGAAAGAATTTTTTTTTCTAAAAATGTTTCTACAAAGAAAAAGGGTGTGATGCATGAAATCAGCCGATCTCAAGTAACTATTTACCAAAATATCCATACATGTGTTATGCTTATTATTTTGGTATAAATATATGAGAATTGCATGCTAGATTAGGGCTAAGGATCTGCTCAGGATTGCATGATAGAATGCTAGGAGAGATGCCTATATATGCCTATTGATTGAGCTTGTGGAACATCATGCTAGTATGGATTTTAGATATTGGATAGAATGGCCTGATTTATGATGCTTTGTAGCCTAAGAGGAACTAGATGCCATGATAGATTTGGAATCTATGTTGGTGGAATTGATTGCTAAGTGTATGCTTTACAAATTGTATATGATTAGGAACATATAGCCCTAGAAGGACTGATTTGGCCTTATTTCATGTTCCTTGTCTAGTTGTGGGCTTAAGGTAGAATCATTCATTCGACAGTCTAAGTGATCCCGTTTTGTGTATAATTTGCATGCATAAGGCAATCAAAAGTGTTGGTAGAAGTTCCTACCATTATAGAAGCGAGTTAGTTGGAGGATTCCTTTTTATGTTTTATGGCCTATAGAGTGTTACTGCTCGAATGCTTCTTGCTTTGTGCTTTGTAGGACCCATATTGATGTGAGCTAACAATTAAATGAATATGTTAAGTTGCACGCTGCAAGGGTTAAATAATTCTAGAATGATTGATTTGGCCTTATTGTGTAACTCTCGTTTGAGTCTAGCCGTTGTAGGGTTGGGTCTTTTATTCAAAAGATCATTTAAGTTTTGTTGCACGCAATTTAAATCATGAAGTAGTTAATTGATATTAGTAGGGGTTCTTTAGCAGCTGATGGCAGGGTGAAGTGGTAATCTTGGTAGAGCCTAGGAAGTGCCTTATAAGAGTTGGTGCGCTATTTTGCGGTGTGTATTTGTTGAGAGAGGGTATATGTGATTGGATGGGCCGGTAGTGGACATGTGTAGTTACATAGAGGATCCGGAACGATCCTTGAGGAAAGTACAGATAGGTGTGGAAGGAAGTATTGAGCCTGTACTACTGAAAGCACAGGATCCGTACTCGATTTGAGGAGAAATTTCGGGGATTCTAAGGAGCTGATTGAGGGTAGATTGTATGGCTTTACACCGTGACTCGTTGCAGTGTGTTTCCGTCTTTATCGATTATCGGTTATGGTTGTTCACGCTAAGGATGGGCCTAGTGATTGTTTGGGCCTTAGTGTCTATGTCAGCTGGGGATTGAATGGTATTGACCTAGGTGAGTTAGTTGATTTTGAGGTCTCGAGGGCTGATATGTGTATAGTTAACTATATATTTCATAAAATATCTTAATACTTTTAGCTACAATTATCTTTATTTTGGGACCAAAGGTGCTTATTATGTTTAAAATCTATTTTGTAGTAGCAAATACATGCTCAGGATGAACAGGAAGCAAACAAGGAGCTGGAAGCAGGAATGGATGAGCTAAACCAAAAAGAAGACAAAAAAGGCTTGAAGACAGAAGACCACGACGTGGCGAAAGGAAGATTCACGACCAATGACATTACTTGGAGAATACGGGATATACATGAAGACCATGGCGTGGTAATGGTGGACCACGTTGTGGTTAGAATATATATGGAAACTATATATATATATATATATATATATATATATATATATATATATATATATATATATATATAGTTAGGTTCATATGAGACGGCCTAATTTTGTGAGACCGTGAGACGCATTTTTTTATTTTTTATTATTTTTTTATTATTTTTTTAGTTAATTCAAGTTCCGAAAATAATATTTAAAAAAAGAATTTTTTGATTTTTCCATTTATTTTGCATTTTAAAATTATTTTTAAAATATGTACAGTGTAATATTCTATTTAAAATATTTCACGTATTTTTCAAAAAAATAGAATTTTTATTTTTATTTTTTTAGTTAACTCAAGTTCCGAAAATAATATTTAAAAAAAAAGAATTTTTAGATTTTTCCATTTATTTTGCATTTTAAAATTATTTTTTAGAAATATGTCAGTGTAATATTCTATTTAGAATATTTCACGTATTTAAAAAAATAACGGGATTTTTTTATTTATTTTTATTTATTTATTTTTAATTTTTTAGTTAATTCAAGTTCCAAAAATAATATTTAAAAAAAGAATTTTTGGATTTTTCCATTTGTTTTGCATTTTAAAATTATTTTTAGATTTGGTCTCACAGTTTCACAAAATTAAAATGGTCTCAAATGAACCATCCTCTCTCTCTCTCTCTCTCTCTCTATATATATATATATATATATATATATATATATATATATATATATATATATATATATAAGATGAAATGAGGACATCCAAGATTGTTAAAGTTGCAAGCTTTATCTGGAGTTCTCCCTAAAACTCCAACCAAAACCATAAAAGGGACACTAAAAGCCATAACATGCAAGATCTAGGAAGCTTGAGCTACAAAGTTGGGAGCTTGAATACCTATAGAGGTTCAAATGGTGCATAAGATGTTGAATCTCTTCTGGCAACACACACTTAAGCTCCAATAGATAATGATCTTCCTTCAAAACACCCAAAATGACATACTTCTACAAGAAATGAAGGGAGGAGAGGAAAGGGAGGCTACGGTTTCAAGTATGGGGAGATAAAGTACGGATGACAAGAACTCCTAAAAGTTAGAGGGACATAAATAGGGCCCAAAGCATGAAGCCTAGGGTTTGTGCACATTGCGGCGCCGTGTCGTGGCCATAAATAACCATTGTGTCGTTGTGACATGGAAACACCACGCCACAGAAAGGCAAAATCCTCAAAACCAAAATAAATTTAAACCACACAAAATTAACTCATATCTAAACCGAACGTTACACTATCTTCCTACTCATAACTCATTGGTTATAATCAAGCGTCAAAATCAGGAAAAATAATTAAGAAAAAAAGTTTTGTGAATTTTATATATCATAATTTTATATGAGTATCGAAGATGACCTAGAATAAAAGATACAAAAATATTTAATGTGCATTTGATTGTGGAAAATTTTCTAAAAAACAAAAGAAATTTTAAAAATACGTTTGGTTTGTTCAGTTTTCTAAAAAAATGAAAATTTTCAGTTTTTCAAATTGTATGTAAATTTAAAAATAATTTTTATAGTTTTTCCAAATTTCTAAAATATAAATGAAAACTCTACCGGTTCCAACCAAACGTATTTTCTAAAATTCTCATTAAAAACTGAAAATTTATCTCTATTTTTTTTAATATTATTATTATTATTATTATTATTATTATTATTTATAGTAATAAATTCAATACATATCGATTGAAGGCAAACGGGCAACAAGCTGCGCCGCTAGCCCTTTTTGGATGTCAAAACCTATTCTTTTTGAAAACAACATTTGTGAATTTAGGAGATATGACATTAGAATGCATGACCCGTTAGACTCTGTTAAGGAGCTCCACCGCCTCTGGTGCGAGAAAACCAAATGTATCGAATGCAAAAGGAACAAACACATGTTGATTTTCTCTACATGCATTGTCGTGCTTTACCACTTTGCACGCAGCGGCTTTCAAAGCAGCATGCCCAGCTGCGAAACCTCCGCTCCCCAAACCAACAAGAGGAGATACACCAGTAAGATCCACACACGCATGCTTCCCTCTTATCCATCCAAAGACCAAAATGTCAGCCGGTCTAAGTGTGGACCTGCCATCCTGCGGGTCCGTCAAAAAGTTCACTGACGCTTCTTTCTTCACAGATATATCAGCACGCCGACAAACATCAAAGAGAACATCCCGAACCACATCATGTCTATACTTGAAACCAGGGAGCTCTCTACAATGAACCGCGTTTCCCCAAAGGTATCCAAACATACCTTGCGACAAACTGGGCATATCTCGTCAATTGGGAATATGGGAAAATAAAAAAAGTTTTCCAAATGCCTTAATTTTTCTTTCAAATATTTTGTTTCCCAATCGTGTTACACTAAACTAACATTTGATAAGTGTCAATACTATACTAGGTTCAGGTTGCCCCTTCATCATATCACATTGTCCATTACGGCCCTGAAGCAATCTGTTATTTACCTTAATCTCCCCAAACATAGAGACGGCACAAAACCCCTTCAAAACCCCAACCTGCAACCCTCAAGATTCAAGAACACACCCAGCCACACTGATTCTGTTGCTACCCATCTGAAATTGAATCAAGAAAATGGGGAAGCTACCGCCATCACTAAAAACTGGCAAGAACCTAGGGTTACCGATTCGATCTTTATTCAAAAATGTCCAACAATCCCCTCAAGAATCAGAACTGGAATCACAACCTTCCTCTCATCACAGTCATAGAAAACCCAAATCAATCACCAGAAAACCAAACACATCCCTCACCACTGCCACAAGCCACCCCTCATCACCACCGCCCATAAACTTTACATCCCCTGACATCTCCGCCGCCAAAACCCTATTTAACTCACTCGCTACCACCACCAGATATTCATCTCTACTAAACAACCGATTTTGCAACGCGGTCCTCCAATCTTTCTCATCTGTCTCCTCGAACATTCAAGATTCAATCATTTTACTGAATCACATGACGAAAATCCACCCTTCGTTCACCCCTGACAAGTTCTCTTACCACATCCTCTTATGCCAATCATGCAAAAAACCCGATTCGGATCTTGCGAATGTTAATAAAACCCTAAACCTTATGGCCTCAAAAGGGTTCGAACCCGATAAGGTCACCACAGACGTTGCGATCCGAACTCTTTGCAGCACTGGGCACGAAGAACACGCGATTGAGCTGATCAAGAAGCTTTCCCAGGTTCAATTCACAAAACCCGATACTTATACTTACAATTTTTTGGTAAAAGGATTGATAAAGACTCGAACTTTGAGCAGTGTGAGTGTATTCATAAACGAAATGAAAGAAGGGTTTGATGTAAAACCTGATTTAGTAACCTACACTATCTTGATTGATAATGTTTGTAACGGGAAGAATCTACGTGAGGCAATGAGGTTATTAGATGTGCTAAAAGAAGAAGGCTTTAAGCCCGATTGTTACCTTTATAACACGATTATGAAGGGGTATTGTATGTTGAGTCATGGAGGTGATGTCTTGAGGGTTTACAAGAAGATGATAGAGGAAGAAATACAGCCTGATTTAGTCACTTATAACACTTTGATTTATGGGTTATCAAAATCAGGTAAGGTTAAAGAAGCTATAAAGTTTCTAAACGAGATGGCAAAAATGGGACATTTTCCCGATGTGGTTACATACACTTCTTTAATGAATGGGTTATGTAGAGATGGAAATGCACTTGGTGCATTAGAATTATTGGGGGAAATGGAAACTAAAGGATGTAATCCGAATGAATGCACTTATAACACATTGCTTCATGGGTTGTGTAAGGGGAGGCATTTGGATAAAGGGGTTGAATTGTATGGGGTAATGAAAGAGGGTGATATGAAGCTTGAATCAGGGTCTTATGGGACATTCTTGAGGACACTTTGTAGGCATGGGAGAGTTGCAGAAGCTTATGAAGTGTTTGATTATGCTATAGAGAGCAATAGTTTAACAGAAGTTGCTGCATATACGACATTAGAGAGTACACTTAAGTGGCTAAAGAAAGCTAAAGAGCAAGGTCTTGCTGTTTGATTATTGGACTGGTATGCCTCTATATCATCAGTGTCTTATTTATTTTATGTATTCATTATCAAGATTAGTTTCTCATATTGTCTTATTTTTTCTTAAAGAAAGTATTATTAATAGGCATATAGAAAAAGAAAGAAAATTGCCTCATCATCATGGTTCGTGTCTAACTTATTTTAGGATTCTTGTTTAATGTCACATTAACACAAAGCAATCTCTAAAATGAGATGGTTATGATGGTAAATTGGTGTATACGACTACAAATTGGTGGTGTAATTAGTGTCTGAATAGGTGTTGAAGAAATAATGTAAAATGGTAATGGAAAATTACAATTTAGTGATGAAGTTGAAGTTATAGATGATATCATAAAATAACAGTGTACTTTTTGGTTTGTCTCATCTAGGTCATTGTTTTTTTTCCTGTACAATCATTGACTTATTGTACTTTCAAAGTGTCTTGAGTTAACTCATTTGGTAAAGAAATTCGATTTTCTTGGATCATTTTATCAACATTATATGAGCAAAGTGGTAAACCATTTGGAAAATATCTCGGTTAGAAGACAACAAAATACAACAATCATTCGTACACATTTGATGTGTATTATACTTTGCAAACAGAAAATTTAATTAATTTTTTTTGCCAAACAAATTGATCTAGTGACTTCTTCGATAATTGTCCCAAAAGATTGGGCTTTTCTATATTTAATTTTTACATCAATCTATTTTGGCCACATCACCTAAAAATGAGCAAAAAGACTGGTCTTGGACCGGTCCTAAAAAAAGACCGAGACCGGTTTAAAATGAGACCGGACCGAAAAAGGATTGGAGCGAAATGAACCGACATGAAAGAGAAAGAGTGGAGTAAAAAAGATCGTCTGCCGCGTGACCGTTCTGAAATGGCAAAAGAGTCATTTCAGATCGGAGAAAAATGCAACAAAAAAACTATAAGGACTAACCAAGTGCAAAAGAAAAGTTAGGGACCAAATATGAAATTTTAGCCAAACATTTGTTCCTGTAATCCATAGCCTAACAGAACGCAGCAGCGAGGGGCAACCCGCCCATACAGCCAGCGGGGAGGATGGCACTACTGGCAAAGACCGTCTGGCGAAAACGCCGCAGGCGCGAAGCGTGGTAGGCCTGCGCGGATGATTTTAGTAAGACAAAACTTCATAAATGGTCCTCGTGGCTAGGGATTTAAGTGTGTCCAAATCCGACCCAGATGGACCCGGAAAACACGGGAACCGGTTAATGGTATTTTGTAGGATCAGAAATCGGATCGGTATATAGGAACAAGTTTTGGTTCGGTTCTTGGTACGATACCAAGTAAAGTAGGTCTAGAATCGGAAAACCCGGAAACATCAAAGTGGGTCGGGTGAAACTGAGTAAAGTGAGTTTAGAATTGGAAAACCCGAGACAACCAGAATTTTTTGGTAATTATTTAGTGGATTGAACTTCAAAAACTTTCAACTTTGATGTTCTTGATTTTAGGGCTGTAAGTCATTGAATATTAAACAAAAAATGACAAAGTTATAGTCTAAAATTATGTACAAACTCTAAACGATACGTTGGAAAAAACCCCATGATAATCCAACTTAAAACGAATTAGATATGCATATTTTAAAACTTTCACAGAATACAAAAAAAGTTGAAAAACAAAAAAATTTCAGCTTCGATATTTCGACTTTAGAGGATTGTAACTCAATGAACATGAAACAAAAAATGACAAAATTATAGTATAAAATCATCTACAAACTATAAACCATGATCTGGAAAAAATCTAATATAAATCCGACTTCAAACAAATGAGATATGCATGTTTGAAACTTTTTACAAAAATCGGTTTCGGTCCCTAAAACCGGTTTCGGTTCCTAACATCAATTTCAATTCTTGAACCCGGATAAAGCGATTCTTTAAATTTGGAACCCGAACTGGTTCTACATATTCCAGTTCTAACGGTCTTGGTTCAGGTTTCGTTCGAGTTTTCCGGTTTTAAATCTCATCCCTACTTGTGGCTTTCCATAGTTTGACTTTAGTCAAGAACTTTTTTTCGTCTTACGGAAGGTTAAGGTCATTGTGGTTTCAATTTCTAGCATTGGCAGGTCGCTCACCTATATAAAAAGATCTTTATACTTTTTTTTAAAAAAAATTTGATTTAGTTTCTTTTAATTACTTTTATTTAAAAATAGAAATTAAATACCCCTCCCCACTTTAACCATACCCGAACATACATCCCACCTCACCCCATCCCTTGCCTCTTCATTTTTGGTCGTTGTCCACAATTACCATAACCACTACCACCCTCCACCAGTTAAAAAAAATCGCAGGCTTCATAGAACTCAATTATGCAAAATTATTTATGACTTCTGATTGGGATATATATGGCTATTAGTAGGTAAAGCCCAATATATTCTTTAAAACACTATTAAACTTCATCAAATTTCTTAAAAGGATATGGCCTATTTCAATTTGGCTTTAAAACACAAATAAAACCTAAATCTGTAATTAATAAATGAAACACATGTAAAAAATTGAAACACAACTTTGCTTTTGAAACAACATTAAACTATATTAAACTCCATCATTAAACACCATTTCTCATCCAATGGTTTGGGAAATCGAATCCTATAGTGACTTTGAGAAATCAGAAAACTTGCCTTTGTTCTAGAATCTTGAGAACCGGTTGTGTGGGGTTTCATGTGATCCGAAGATAGTGACATGATAGTTAGTGGACGAACCAACCATTGTCGAAAGGGAAGACGGGAAAACAACGATGACTTTGCTGGAGATGAAGGATAGAAAAACACCACTGTCGCGGTTGTCGTTACCTTGTAGTCGCGAGGTAGCCGGATTCCGCCATTATACCAGATTCCCTAAAATGTGAGCCTTTTACCATTTATGTAGCATAACATCACCGACTTCTAGCTTAGGGTCATAAATTATAACTTCGTGAAGGCCATAAGGTTCCAGGAAAATAACGATGAAAAGATAAGGCAATGATGAAGAGACAGAGAAATGAAATTAAGGCATGGATTATACCTTCATGAAAGATTGAGAGATGAGAGTGAGAACAATAGAGTTGGGTGGGTTTTAGGGTGGTGGTGATATAATGTATTTTCTTTTCTCTTTAAGAAAATATAGAAAGATTTAAAAAAAGGTATAAGATCTTTTTATATGGATGAAAGACTAAACATGATAGAAATTTAAACCATCGAGACCTCCTATGAGATTAAAAAAAAAGTTAGAGACTAAAACCCATAATTTTGGAAACCACAATGACTATTTATGAAAAATTGTCTTTTAGTAATTTACTTTAATAACAACTTATTTATTAGTTTTTATTCTAATTTTATAGTAATTTAGTGTTTTTTCTAGTCCATGTGATTAGTCAGATAAATAATATTCTCTTCTTGTTTTTTTTATTGTAATATTAAAGTATCAATACAAATACTATACAATTGTTATTGTATTTTATATCTCTTCCTTGTAAGTTAGATAAAACAGAGAGATATAATAGTTATTTTATTGTATTTTTATAGTAATGTTATAATAATGTTATTGTATTTTCTTTGTCTGATCAAGATAATGTTAATATAGACGAGACAAAGAATATTGTCTTTAGTGCAATCTTATAGTCTAGAGGTGCATAAAATTGAATAAATTTGAAATATAATTTTTAAAATCAGATTTGGACCAGATTAGATATTTGATATTGGATTTTGGATAAATATGGACCACATTTTACTGGATTTTGATTGGAATATAGAAATCTGGTGTAATCAGATACAAATTCACATGATCTAGAATTTGTAATATCTGATTTTGGATAATCCTTTATTTATCCAATTTTCTTTTTGAAAATTCAAATTTAACCCCCAAAAAATAAATACTTATATTATACTAGGTTTATAATACAATATAAAAAACCAAGGTTAAAAGTACATCAAACTTAAACATGGAAATTGAAAATACTGTTATAAAATTGGTTGTTTTCATAAAGTTGTACTTTATCTTAAATGTCGTTATGACTTATGATCCCCTTTAATCATTAGAGGTGTTATACATTTATTCCGTTGTGATATGTACTCTGAGCTTAACGCCGTTTGAGGGTAGCTTCGTCTAGGTTAAGCCTAAGAATCACAACAAAGAAAAAACCGACGACAGTCGTCGTCCAGGAGGTAGTCCCGGAACGAGGCTACGATGGTCTAGTTAGTAATTGGATGAGAGAATTAGGTTTTAGTTTAAGGTAGAGAATGAGGCGATCCTTTTTTCTGGAGAAGAATGGTTTCTTTTATACCTGTTATCGTGAGAGCATGTCCCCGACAGGTACCTTCTGTCTTGTCTGGGCCGACAGGACGTGGAGGCGAACTATTGGCAGATCATGCACCACTAGAGGTTATCTGCTATTGATGTAAAACTACCGAAGTGCAACGCTCTGAACATTACACTTTTCGCTTTAGAGAGCGGTTAATACTGTTTTGGCTTGCTATAGACTGAAGTTTCTCGCTTTGAGTTGGACCTTGGCGCTAGTGTACTGAGGCCTAAGTGCGAGGCTGCGAGGGTGAGGGCCTGTGCCTAACACTTATGTTGGGTAGAGACCGTCAGTTGGGTCGTCCTTTAGATAACCGTCTTCTTATCTTTAATGTATTCCTAAAGGGATACGTTAACATATTCCATTGTAAAACTTATTCTTTATGGAAATATTCATGATATGGATGTGAATGAGTCGAATTGCTTCTACCTAGGCCTATTAATGAACCTTCTCTTCAAGGTATATAAACTAGAAAAAATATTCTTATTGCTTTGAATTATAGTCCCGAAAAAAGGAAAAAGTGAATCACGCTCTAATAACTTCGAATAAATTAAGTATATTCATTAAGATACATTGAATGTATTGATGAATATAATAAAGAAGTAAAGATTGTAAATGCCAGTATTACACTTTAAGTAGATGATGACATTGCTCGTATTCTTGGTCTTGATGAAGCAGTGACGAATAGAATTTGAAGAGGGTACAACTCCTCGACAAGTGGTAAAATGTTCCTTTAAGCAAAACACAATTATAGTTTTCAAATCCTAAACTCATTTATTTCATTGCTTTAGTTCAAAATTTTAGGGAAAATCACTTAGTAGGGTAATTACCTTTTCATCTTGTTCATATTTAGAAAATTTTATTCTTTTTTGTACATATTTGACCATTTAACTTGTTAAATGTGTTTACATATTACCATTGTCACCTGCTAGCAGGTGACAATGGTAATATGTGAACAAATTAACAAGTTAAATGGTGAAATATGTATAAAAAAAAGAAAATTGTCTAAATGTGGACAATTTTTTTTTATAATTTCTTACGATATTTTTATGATATTTTTTTCTATAGGTTTTTCTAATAAAATGTTTTAAACTTTGCTTATAATTTTTTTTTTTTATAATTTCATATAATTTTAATACAAGTGCTTTAAAACCAAATATTTTATAAACGTTTTAAATTTTTTCATACAAGTTTTTAACTTGTTTTTTTTTTTTTTTTTTTTTTTTTTTACATTTTCATACAATTTTTTTTTGTAACTTTCATAAATTTATTTCTAAACATTCTTTTACAATATTTTTAAAGTGTTCTATAGATTTTATATGACAATTTAATATTTCTTTATAACATTTTAAAATACTTTCGTTAAATACTAACTTAAAACGTTGTATTAAAAAAAATTAAAAGTTTATTAACTTCTAATTAAAACGTGGTAAAAAGT